>NC_134853.1:168860881-169188381 GCF_049852395.1 Peromyscus maniculatus bairdii
AGGAACCTTCAAGCAAGTGCTCAGACTGGGTCAGCCATTAGCAAACAGAGCTTCTGTCTAGAATGTAGGCCCAAGTCCAATTTGATGACCCTAAAATCTGTCTTCAAGGTCGGCAGGTGAGCAGATGGTCCCTTTGGGTGAAGGTGAGATGTGGGACATGTCTACCATGGTCCCTTTGGGTGAAGGTGAGCAGATGTGGGACATGTCTACCATGGTCCCTTTGTGTGAAGGTGAGAGGATGTGGGACATGTCTACCACGGTCCCTTTGTGTGAAGGTGAGAGGATGTGGGACATGTCTACCATGGTCCCTTTGGGTGAAGGTGAGTGGATGTGGGACATGTCTACCATGGTCCCTTTGGGTGAAGGTGAGCAGATATGGGACATGTCTACCATGGTCCCTTTGGGTGAAGGTGAGCAGATATGGGACATGTCTACCATGGTCCCTTTGTGTGAAGGTGAGAGGATGTGGGACATGTCTACCATGGTCCCTTTGGGTGAAGGTGAGTGGATGTGGGACATGTCTACCACGGTCCCTTTGGGTGAAGGTGAGTGGATGTGGGACATGTCTACCATGGTCCCTTTGGGTGAAGGGCACCTAGGGGCTGCTACTCTCCCAGCAACTTCTCTGCAGCTTCAATACTTTTCAAACTAAAAAAAAATGTATGAAAAATCAAGCAATGGCAAACGGTGTTAAATGTCAGGAGAGGACTTCCGAGGGCAGTGACTGAGATGGGCATATATATACATATACATATATATATACATATACATACACATACATATACATATACACATTCATATACACATTTATTTACATATACATATGCATATACATATACATATACATATACATATACATATACATATACATGTATAGCCAGGAGGGGCAGGGGAACAACTTAGCAGTCAGGTGTCAGTGCTTGCTGCTCTTTCAAAGGACACAAGTTCAGTTCCCAGCACCCATGCCAGGTTACTCAAAACAGCCTGTAACTCTAGCTCCAGGGCTTCCAAGGCCCTCTTCTTGTTTCCATAAGCACCCACATTCACATGCATGTACCACCCTCCCCCAACACACATATTATTTATAATTATAAAAAATTATATTTTTATAATTAAAAATAATAAAAATAAAGGACATCAAGAGATGGTACCTCTAATGCCCAGCACAGCCCTGAATCAAATGTCTGTGCTCTCTTTCTGATTGGCACATTTGTATTTGACATGAGGTTTTATATGTATGCCTCAATATGTATTTTCACAATAAACAGACTAAGGTTTCATGAGTAACATAGTTCTGAAGGCTCCGGGAGAATATTCGGGCAACAGGAAAGACCCCCTGAGCTGACTGGACAAGTGCCCAGGGAGCATTCCAGAAACCATTCACGCGCCCACCTCTCCTTCCTGGCTGCTGTTCTCCAGCTGAGCCCCAGCTGCCTCACACACAAATTCAAGTGCAATTGATAGCAAGCCCCTACTTTTGAAAAAATATCATTAAAAATAAAAAACTAGACTGAGTCCCTTTGCTCTTTGGCAATTATTCTCTCTTCAAATAGACAATTTTTCACCATTAAACGGATGGGGGAATTTTCATTTGTAAGATGATCCATCTAGAAAATAATGTAGTGTCCACCATAATTCCCATTTCCTAGGCATGCTGGGCAATTTTTTATTTCTAGGAAAGCTGGGAGGTGGTTGTCTGTAGCTGGATGATTTCTCGTGCTCAAATCACTTCCAAACGGCTTACACTATGAAGCGGAATTGTACTTCTGAGAGACGCACCACATAGCCTGGCCCCTTTGGGGAGCTAATTTTCAGAATAAAAATAATGGTGATGAATAATCTCTTGTTTGATGTGTGGTGACAGACTCACCTCACCTCTCATGCTGCCCATCAGCTCCTAGGGAGCAATGCTGATACATCTGGAGGTCTAGAAGCCTCTTTTGTTGGCTACTTTGACCCAGAACATGGCTTTGACCTTGGTGGTATATGAAAGTCACTATTCTTATGTGTATGTTTGTGTGCATGCAAGTGCATGGAGGGGCTGTTTGCATGTCCTGCACACACTTGTGTATGGAGGCCAGGAACATTCGTAGCACTGCTGTATTAGTTATTCTGTTGTTGTAATAAAACACATGGAAGAGTTTATTTGAGCCTATGGCTTCAGGGGACTAGAGTCCATAATGACAGGGAGGAGGTGACCAGCCCACGTGAAGACCGGATCAGGAAGATGAAAGATCACATTTTGAACCATAGGCACAAAGCAGGCAAAGAAACTAGAAATGGTGTGAGTCTTTTAACTCAAAGCCCACCTCCAGCCTCCAGTGGCATATCTCCTCCTCCAAGGCCTCACCTCCCCAAACAGCACCACCAAGTGGGACCAGGTATTAAAACATGTGAGCCTATGGGGGACATTCTCATTCAAAGCACCACAGCCACCCCCCTGATAGTTGGTTTGGGTTTTTATTGTTGTTGAGACGTGTTCTCTCCTTTTCCTGGACTCATCAACTGGGCTAGACTAGCTGGCCAGCAAGCCAGGGATCCAGCCACCTGTCTCTGTCTAAACAGCAATGCTGGGGACCACAAGCACTATGCTACCGTGCCGGAATTTTTTAAACCTGAGTTTTAGGGCTCAAACTAAGGTCATCATGATTGCAGCCACACATCAAACACTTGACCAACTATACCATCTCCCAGCCTAAAAGTCACTACTGTTTCAAAAGAAAAAAATAAAAGTACCTTCCAGGCTGGTGGGATGGCTCAGTGAGAAGGTTTTGTTGCCAAGCTTGACAACTTGAGCTCAACCCCTAAGACACACACATAAGAAGTAAACAAATAGCAAGGTACCTCTATGGCCTTCCGTGGTCACCACACTACTTACAGGTCCCTATTCATTCAGTTTCACAGTCCCTGACCATAATGAAGTCCAGAAACTCATCTGTCACAGATTGCTGTGATTGGGCTGTGGTCTCTGTAGGGGCAGAGCCTAAGGAGCCTATAGAGGCTCATGCTGGGACCATGACCCTCAGAAGAGGTTAAAGATGGCTCCTCCTGCTGCTCTGGCTTCTTGTGAGGTAGGTGTTCTCTCCCTCTTGTGCTCATCCTGAGCATTGGTATGCCGTCTGTCTGTGGTCCTCATCAGAGCTGAGCAGACACCAGTACTGTCCGTTCAGAACTACAGCTAAATAAACCTCTGCAGGGCTGGGGAGATTGCCCAGTGGTTAGAGCGCTTGCCACACAAGTGTGAAGACTAGAGTCCAGGTCCCCAGAACCTACCTAAAGGGCAGGTGGGCGTGGCAACCTGTCTGTAAGTTCCAGTGTTTGGAAAGTGGAAACAGGAAGATCCCTGGAGCAGGCTGACTCTCCAGACTAGCTGTGTCTGCAAGCTTTGGGATCAAGTGAGAGGTGAGGCCTCAGTGAATAAGAGAATGACCAAGGAAGACTCCTGATACAAGTGCATGCACACATGAGAACCCGCATACCACACACACACACACACACACACACACACACATACACACACACACACACACACACACACACACACACACACACACACACACACACCGGGGGGAGGAAAAGCATTTTAAAAACCATCCAAAACTGCTAATGATGCTAAGAGATGCCCAGCAGTGTGTGGCAGCCTCTGCCATGGACTATCAAGCCACCACACCTTTCCCTCGCAGACCCTGCATTCTGGAGAGCACAGTGCCTCTGGGTTGCCGCAAATCTGCAAGGTCCCTGTGCTGTCCTTGCAAACGAGGTGAAGCCCCCTGGGCTGAATGGTGGGACAGTCACAGAGGCTGGTTAGCTGAGCACCTGAACTTACAAAGGATGGGATCCCAGATCTGAGTCTGGCCAGACATGCATGCTGCAGGCCCGGCTCTCAGCTCTAACATGTGGGGTTTTCTCTTAGTCCTTGAATAAAGACATATAAACATTCTCATGAAATCCCATGAACAGTGATTGAAACAGACCTCAGTGGGTTTGTGTGACAGGATGAACTAACTAGCTTTGCAGTAGCCAGGGTCAGGGTAAGGACTTCTTTACAGCTTTCAAAGCACTGTATCTCAGACTATTTTATTTGAGCATCATCAGCACCAGTCCCTAGGGTGGGGGCTCCTGACTCCTACTCCATCATCCTCTCTATCTCCCTCTCTCTCCCCCTCTCCCCCTCTCCCTCTCTCTCCCCCTCTCCCCCTCTCCCCCTCTCCCCCTCTCCCTCTCTTTCATACTCTCCCTCTCTCCCTCTCTCCCTCTCTCCCTCTCTCCCTCTCTCCCTCTCTCTTAGCTTGCTAAGGAGGAGCAAAGAGTCTGCCTGTGGGTTCACAATGTCTCCCAGCTAGAACCCAGGGCAGAGGGTGCATAGAGTCCAACAGAAAAGGGGTTTTTGTTGCAGGTAAACTTGACAGGCATTTACTCAGTTGCCTTAATCAAAAATAAGGACAAGTGACTGGAGAGTTAAGAATCCCCATTGCACTTTGCAGAGGACCAACGTTCAGCTCCCAGCATCCATGTCAAGTGGCTTACAACTGCCTGTAACTCCAGCTCCAAGGGATCAGGCACCCTCTGATTAAGGGATCAGGCCTCCACCAGCACCTGCACACATGTGCACATACTCACACACAGATGTACACACACACACACACACACACACACACACACACACACACTTTAGAAAGGAAAAAGTCAATAGGCATGGTGGTACACACCTTTAATTTCAGCACTCAGGAGGCAGAGGCAGGAGAATCTCTGTGAGTTCAAGGCCAGCCTGGTCTACAGAGCGAGTTCTAGGACAGCCAAGGCTACACAGAGAAACACTTTCAAAAGAAAGGAGAGAGAGAGGAGGAGGAGGGAGTCAAGAATAGAGAAAGGAGCAATGCTTTTGCTTGCTGCCTATATCAGAAATTGTGGTTGAGTGTTCTGGGTATTTCACTTCAAAGTGAGTCCATCATCTAAAATGACTCTAGCTTGTGTCAAGTGGACATAAATCTAGCCAGCACAAAATCATATGACATCAACAGAAGCTAAAACCTCCTGACATGTGAACCACTTGGAAAAAGCAGGTCACCATGCAGGGTGATCAGCATCCAGACTTGGACACATTCACACTCAGGCTAGAGCTGAGGGGGGGGGGAACTCCGAGGTGCTGACCATGTCAGCAGCTCACTCAACAGGGAAGGAGGCAGACATGACAATGAGCAGCGATGCATCCTGACCTCATGGAGCTTGGCGGTCAGCAATGACCCAGAGGGAAGTGCTGAGGAGGAAGGAGCGGCCATCAGTGGTTTTACAACACCGTTACTCCGGCGTTCCAGTCTTCAAAACCCAAGGCTGTCAGAGGCATGAAGACCAGAGATTCAACATGTACATGCATAACATGAGCGGGTGTGGGTTGGATCTGGATTTCCTAAAGGCACTGTTGGTGACCAACTTAAGATAATCTGAGAGAGGCGAGATCTGCCAACTCAGACATCCCTTCTGTATTGTAAGAAAATATAATGGTCCTTTCTCAAAGGGCCTGGAGGCTCTAGACAGACGACTCAGTGGTTAAGAGTACTGGCTGCATTTGAAGAGGACCCAGACCTGGTTCCCAGTACCCACATGGTGGCTCACAACCGTCTGTAACTCCAGTTCTGTGTATTCAACACCCTTGTGTGGCCTCCGCAGGTACTACACATACCTGGTATACAAGTACAATGCAGGTAAGATGTCACCCATAAAATAAAAATAAATAAGTAAATAAATGAATAAATAAATAAGAATTATTTTAAAGTGCCTTGGGCCAGCTTACATACAGGAAGAGATGAAATAAAGCCCTGGACCCCAGCTAGCATCTGCTGGTCTACCCACGCCCAAAATAGAAGTTTAGAGCAGAAAATTGCTATCAGTCAAGCTTACCTAAGGGCATGCAAACAGAACAAGAGCATTTGCTTTGTAAGCTTAAAAATAAACAGGATGTAAAATATACAGATGAACTCACACGAGGTCTTTAGTAAGAAATGAACAAATGTAAGAGACAGACAGACCTTAGATGATGTGTCAGATTTCACAGGAAAGAGTGGAATCCTACATTAGGATTATAAAAGCCATCCACTGTGCAGGTCCATCCACTGTGCAGGTCTGTGCATCTGTGCAGACCTGTGTGTCTGTGCAGACCGTGTACCTGTGCAGACCCGTGAGCCTGTGCAGACCGTGCGCCTGTGCAGACCGTGCGTCTGTGCAGACCGTGAGCCTGTGCAGACCGTGCGCCTGTGCAGACCGTGCGCCTGCCCTTCCTGGCTGCCACCTGACTCTGCAAAGCCTTCACTCCTCTGAGTCACCAACGCTCTTGTTTCAGGATGGGGATTTTCATTCCTCACAGACTCAAAGACACTGGGATGTCATTAAAATACATCTGAGGCTTGTGAATGCCCCCCAAGGGGGCTGGGAAGATGGACCGGAAGTAAAGTGTGAAGTGTGCAGCATGAGGACCTGAGTTTAGAGCACCAGCCAGATGTGGCTGTGAAAATCTGGAACCCTAGGCCAGAAGGGTAGAGAAAGGTAGATCCACAGAGCTTGCTCTGTGTGTGTGTGTGTGTGTGTGTGTGTGTGTGTGTGTGTGTGTGTGTGTGTGTGTGTTTTAAAGCAATCTATGAGAGAAGTTTTATTTTGGCTCGTAATTCGAGGGTAGAGTCCATAATGGGGAAATCACAGCAGGGCCGTGAAGCAGCTGCTCACATCACATCTGCAGAGAGCAGCGAAGACTGGTACTCAGCCCAGGGAACCGGCCGCCCACTGTTAGGGTAGGTTGTTCACTGCAATTAGCCTAATCTAGATGACCCCCACAGGTGTGCCCAGAACTGACCTAATCTAGATGACCCTCACAGGTGTGCCCAGAACTGACCTAATCTAGATGACCCTCACAGGTGTGCCCAGAGCTGACCTAATCTAGATGACCCTCACAGGTGTGCCCAGAGCTGACCTAATCTAGATGACCCTCACAGGTGTGCCCAGAGCTGCACTAATCTAGATGACCCTCACAGATGTGCCCAGAGCTGCACTAATCTAGATGATCCTCACAGGTGTGCCCAGAGCCGCACTAATCTAGATGACCCTCACAGGTGTGCCCAGAGCTGACCTAATCTAGATGACCCTCACAGGTGTGCCCAGAGCTGACCTAATCTAGATGATCCACACAGGTGTGCCCAGAGCTGCACTAATCTAGATGACCCTCACAGGTGTGCCCAGAGCTGACCTAATCTAGATGACCCTCACAGGTGTGCCCAGAGCCGCACTAATCTAGATGACCCTCACAGGTGTACCCAGAGCTGCACTAATCTAGATGACCCTCACAGGTGTGCCCAGAGCTGACCTAATCTAGATGACACCCACAGGTGTGCCCAGAGCTGCACTAATCTAGATGACCCCCACACAGGTGTACCCAGAGGGTTGCCTGCTGGGTAATAATAGAGGCTGCCAAGCTGACAATCAGCATTAACCTTGACCATCCTCTCCCTGCACCCATAGGAGCTATTTTCCAGTAAGAACTGACAGAACTTTAAAAGGGGCTGCCCAGGATGCAGAGATGGGAGTTGGAAGCAGGTGTGCAATGCCCAGATCACCGCCATCCAGATTCTAGAGGAGCGCATACCCCTCTGCTCTCTCACACTCCTCAGAAAGAGCCCAGAGGAAGGTCTTGGCTCTCACACTCACACTCCCCAGGCCCATGTTCTTTCCTAGTGGCTGTGGCTCATGGGGAAATAACATGGCACCTAAGGAGAGTAGCTTACTCTGCGTGAGGCAGGGTTAACAGGCCGAGCAGAATGCAAAGGAAGGCTGCTGGAATGTGGGGGTCACCAAGATCCAAGGGGACACTCTGAGCTCCCAAGTGGGAAGTGGAGGTTCTAGAGATGGATGGTGGGGACAACACACATTAACAGGAAAGCACTTAATGCCACTGAATTGCACCCTTAAAATGCTTAAAACGGCAAGCTTTATGTTGCACACATTTTATCAAAATATAAGAATATGACATGGATGGATAAATATTTAAATAATGTTATGAATATAAAGATCTGAGCACGGTTCCTGATACAGATATCCAGTAAAAGATGGCTTTATTAAAAATACATGAGTGAACTAAACAGAACTATAGTGTTATAATTGATTCATTTGTAAATACGCACTGATCAGCTGGTGTCTGTCAGGGGCCTTGGCTAAATGCACAGGGACATCAGAGGGCAAGACAGACACAAGTGCCACTGGCGTGGCCCCAACACCTTAGCAGGAGCAAGAGATGACAACTAAGACCCAGGGCGGGCAGGTGAAAGTGGGTGCTCTGAGAACCACAGTGGGAAGGAGATCTAAAGGGAGCGGCAAAGTTGGGTCACCCCGAGAGTCCCAGGAGGGAGGCTCCTCATGACCAAGGAGCATTAGATAAGGGCAGATCTAGGGCCAAGGCAGAGGGACAGATGTGGCACTTGCCAAGGGCAAGCAGAGCTCTAGGCTCTCTCTGGCCTCTGCTGAGGGGTGGAAAGCTGCCAGAGGCACAGCCTTACCATATCCTCTTCCTAAAAGAAGCATTTGATAGATGGCCAAAGGGTAACAGTGAGCTGATGATACACCCAGGAAGGAGCTCACCCAGGAAGCAGCAAGCAAGGAAGAGACAGATTTTTTTTTAAGTTTTAAAGGAAATTTGGGAAAGAGAACATGCTGTGTCAACATCCTATAGGAAGAAGAGAGACATGAATAGGCAAAGGGTAGGGGTGAATAGGTGGGGGTGGGGTGAACACACAGGGGTGAGGGTGAGTAGGCAGGGGGTGGGGATGAACTAGGAACCAAAAAATGCTCAGAATTAAAAAAAATAAAAAGGTATAAAGACTTCAAGCTGAAAGGCAGGCAGGCTGCCAGCAGATGTGTGAGACAGAGAGATGGTAGATGCTTCTGAAAAGAGCAGTAACTCAAGAAGATAGAACAATCGTGAAAAGATACGAGCCTAAGAACTTGGCCTCGGAAAATGCAGAGTAACAACTGGCCAAGCTACAGGAAAAAAAAAAACAATAAATCAAGAGACTCCTTTGGAGACTTTAACATACCCCTCTCAGAAATCGATGGCTCATGTACACAAAAATAAAAAAGAAGAAGAAAAACAAAGTTAAGAGATTTATTACAGTTGGGCTAATAAATGCAAAGAGAATTCATCCGAGAGGAGATGTTAGTAGTTTTGAATGGGGGTAGGGAGCATGATGCAAGTTTCATCAATGTGTCAGAGAATCAACATTAAACATTTGCATGACTAGGACCCTAATGTCAGAGAATTTAAAATGGTTAACAACATTGTCGTCATGGTCATGCTATCAAACTGTCTTCTAAATATGTTTGTACCCTCGGATCTGCTGCTCTCAACTTCCGTCTGAGAAGCCTCACTTTGCCGTGGGTTCTCGTTCATGAAGACCTGGTCAAAGTGCCGAGTACCAATGGCTGTGAGTGCTCGGCTGTGAGTGCTCGGCTGTGATGGGTCAGCCTCCGCCTTCCAGGGCTCAGGGAACAGCACAGAAGAGGGACCGGGAGAATGTGCGAGCCAGGGCACGGGAGAGAGCTGTGAAACGGCACTGCTGGCCACAACACAACAAACACGCAACAGCTGTGGTTATGGACACACGATGGAGCCAGTCCAAATTCCAGCACGAGGAGGCCCCGCCCCCTGGAAGGAGTGATTGGCGGTTGATGGCTACTGAAAAGAGAGAGGGGCTCTCCTCTAGTTCCCGGATGTGACCCTAGTAGGTTACTGGTGGCCCCAGAGGATGCCCGCACCCATGGGCATAAGGACAGCACTAAGAGGACTCGAGAGGTGCCTCAGTCTGCCTTTTGTTGCTGTGGCAAAACACTGGCCAAGAACAACTTGGGAGGAAAGTGCTCATTTGGCTTACAGTCTCCATCACAGTCCATCACTGAGGGAAATGAGGGCAGGAACCTGGAGGCAGGGCCTGAAACAGAGACCATGGAGGAATGTTGCTTACTGGCTTTCTCTCCAGGCTCAACTTTAAGCTATTCTGATATCTCCCAGAACCACATGCCAAGGTGTGGCACCACCCACAGCGGGCTGGACCTTCCCATATCAGCATTAACTAAGAAAATGCCCCCCGACAAACATACTCACAGGACATCTGATGGCAGTGACTCACAATTAAAATTCCCTCTTTGCACATATGTCTAGGTATGTGTCAAGTCGACAAAGACCAACCAGTACGGGAGATTATTGACAGCAAGGAAGGAAGGGAGGAGGGAGGGAGGGAGGGAGGGAGGGAGGCAGGGAGGGAGGGAGGGAGGGAGGGAGGAGCCATGACGCTGAGGGGAAATGCAATGGAGGTACAGGAAATGGGTGAAGGAGAGCAGCAGTCGGCAGCTATGATCAAAATGCATTGTATAAATATTTGAAAATTTCAGCCGGGCGGTGGTGGCGCACGCCTTTAATCCCAGCACTCGGGAGGCAGAGCCAGGCGGATCTCTGTGAGTTCGAGGCCAGCCTGGGCTACCAAGTGAGTTCCAGGAAAGGCGCAAAGCTACACAGAGAAACCCTGTCTCGAAAAACCAAAAAAAAAAAAAAAAAAAAAAAAAAAAAAAATTGAAAATTTCAAAAGAATAAAAAATATCATGGGATTTGGGAGATGACTCAGCAGTTAAGAGCACTGGCTGTTCTTGCAGAGGACCCAGATTCAGTTCCCAGCACCCACATGGAGGCTCACAATCTGCTAAAACTCCAACTCCAGAGGATCCAATGCCTTTCTCCTGGCCTTCGCAGGCACCAGGCACACACCTGGTACACAGACATACATACAGGCAAAACACACACACAGGAAGTAAAAACAAATAATCTCTAAAATATCACTTTAAATGACTATCAAAAGGATTGCTTGCTTGCAAATTTATTATATCTACAAACTAAAAATATTTCATTGATCCACATTAAAGGAAAAATTTAAGTTGGTCAGACTTTCCCAGCCAGAGTCTGGACCTAGAGATTCAACAGATATCCACAGACAGAAAACATGTGGGAAAGCTGCTGAGTGTACGCACACAACTTTTTTAATTGGTGTTCCCTGAACAATGCAATGTCTGACAACATTTTTTCTTACACTCTGTACTGTAAACCATTGAGAGCTACTTAAAAGCATGTAGGACTGTTACACACAAATTCGCCACCATTCTATGAAGGGACAGTGGATTTGGTATTATTGGGGTCCTGGAAGCAACCCCTGCATGGATGGCAAGGAATCAGATGATTAGGGCACATTAAAGCACTGTGTCCAAACTTAAGGGACATGAAGAGCCCCGAACTCTGATTCCAACCGAGGAATAATCATATTGGATCAACTCTCCAACAGACAACACTTTGGTGCTATGTGTGTGATTGAACAGGGTCTCATTCCTCGTTCTATAGCTCAGACCAGCCTGGAACTCACTCTGTAGTCAGGATGGCCTCAAACTCATGGCAATCCTCCTACCTCAGCCTCTTGAGTGCCAGGATCATAGGCATGAGCCATCATGCCCAGCTCGACATATTTCTCTTTTAATCTGAAAACTCCAAAAAGAGACCAAAGCATAAAGAAGCTTGTGGGATACGTGAAGAAGGAACGATGCATCTCTGCATTTATAGGTCTCTGGTGTTTTGTCTGAAGCAGGTCCCAGTGAGTGTTACAGTGTGACAAACGTGGAGAAAACTGCAAGTCCTTCTTATTGAGTCAGAAAGCAGAACCACAAAGTCAGCGTGTCACCTCCCAGCCTCCAGTGGCCCCTGAGTGGTGTCTCAGAGCAGGCAAGGCAGATACCGAGTGTGACCTGAGCAAGCGCTACACCTTCTGTGTAAGGCAAACAGTTCAGACTGTGGATTCTGCAAACCTAAGTGTGTGCTGAAACAAAAGTCCTCTTATTCGGGCTAGCTAGAGTCCTAAGTCTCCACCTCATGTCACTCGCAAGGTCCCCCATACAGTCACAAATTATAAAGTATGCAGGCAAGAGAACAGCCCATGTCACAAGAAGGGGCGTGCCGGGAGCCTGACCCCAAGATGGCAGGAATATCTGTCTTCAGCATATCGTTCATTCTGATGGTTTGACATCTTTGCGCCCTGCTGCCCTTCCCTAGAATGAACAAACCAAGTCCTCAGGAGGAAACAGCCCACATGTGAGCAACCAATCAGAAGCCCTTACCCAAGTCTCTGGGATAGGCAGGACTCTCCATCACACATTCCCTAAGAGTCATGTACCCAGCGATTAGGAACAAGCCCCACCCCCACCCCCTCAGCCCTCCCTCGGTGAGGTAGCCAGTCCTAAATCTGTTCTTGCACCTGACTGCACCACATCTCCCTTCTCTCACTCCATCCCAACAATGTACCCAGATTGGCCCACTGTCCCTCCTCACAGGGGCTGTCACAGACCATCTTCACAAGGACAGGTGTGCACCTCATGGTCTCACCCTGCCTAAATAACAATGACTTGCACTTTAAAACAATGCTGAAATACAGGGGTTGGAGACAAGACTCAGCCATTAGAGCACTGGCTGCCCTTACAGAGGGCCAGTCCCACGTGGTGGCTCACACCTTCTCATAGTTCCAGTTCCTTGGAATCGAACGTCCTCTACAGGACTCCCACATGCAGGTGGTACACATAAACTCATGCTGGCACATACACATGCATTAATAAAATGAATAATAAATTTTTAAAAAGTAAACTAAGGGGCCTATGAAATGGCCCAGACTATGGTACACAGTAACATCCCATCTCAAAAAAAAAAGACAAATTTTTTAAAAATTAAGGCAAAATATAATGTTTAAATTTATAAAAAATAAAATGCAAAACACTGACAAATTATTCTACAAAAAATTTAATTCTCATTGACACAAATAAAAATTTCTAGAGCCAGTGAGTTGACTCAGTGGGTAAAGATGCCTGCTGCCAAGCCTGAAGACCTGAGTTCAATCCCTGGAACCCACTGAGAAAGGAGAATTAACTCCTACAGGCTGTCCTCTGACCTCCACACATGCGCTGTGGCACCACACACACACATACACACACACACACACACACACACCTCATACATGCACACATCATACACACACACAAATTTGAAAAAGAAAGTTGAAGGACCAACTTCAAGATTTATTATAAAAACCATAGCAATCAAGACATGAGGTGCTAATGCTAATTTCAAGGCAGTCCATAACACATTAGACAGACTGAACACAGCCCCAGAAGGTGGGCACCCTGGTATGGTTAGTTTACTTTAGACAAAGGTGCCAAATGTGACCCGAGGGGAAGAATAAAGCTTTTTCCATAAATAGCAATTAACCACTAGACGGCTGAAGAAAGCAAACCAGAGACCATGAGAGAGCTCGGAGGCAAAGATGTTTGCCACCAAGCCGAGTTCAGTCCCCGAGAATCATGGTGGAAAGAGAGAACCAACTCCCCCAAGTTGTCCTCTATGTGCATGCTGTGGCAAGCCTGTATATGCATACACACACACGTGTACACACACAACGTAAATAAAGCGTAATAAAGCAAAGAACAATAGCATGTCCCTCCTTGCATCATATGCTAAGCATTAGTGTAGGGTGGAGAGCAGATCTGTGGTAGAAGCTGAAACTATAAAGCTTCCAGGAGAAAACACAGGAGAGTTTCTCCACCCCAAAAAAGGAAAAGACCTGGGAAGCAAGAGCCAGAAAGTAGGGGGAAGTGATAAATCATCCCTCGGCAAAATTAAAAATGTCAGCTCAGGAAAAGATAACCATGTAAAAAGGAATCCATGGACTGTGTCCTGGGAAGAAACCTGAAATACACAGGTAAGCTCGGTGAGTGTCTGCACATAGCACTCCTAAAAGCCATCAGCAGGAGAAAACAAAAGATGCTTCATGGGTGGAAGATTGGAACAGATACCTTGCAGAGAAGGATATATGAATGGTTAAGAAGCTCAGGAAAGCGGTCGGTCATTGGGGAAATGTAGACGGAAGCCACACTGAAACCCATCCTGTACCCTCGAGAATGGCCAACATTAAGGACCGAGAGAACTAAACGTTGGCACGCGCACAGGGCAGCTCGAGTCTTCACAGACTGTGGGTGCAAACAACCATCCCTTTAGGGAGAAAGTCTGGCAGGGCGTTCTAACATTTTTAATTCACTTATTGAGGGGCCTCACATGTGTCACAGAATGCTGTGGAGCTCGGGTCGGCAGGCTTCGTGGCACGCGCCTTCACCGAATGAGTCTTTTCGCTCGGACTCTGACAGCTTCTTTTTTTTTCTTTCAAGAAAAAAAAAAAAAAACACAGCACCCACAATCCTTGGGCATTTACCCAAAAGAAACAAAAACATGTGCCCTTCGAAGAGACTTATGTAAGATATTCCCAGTAGCTTTACTCATAACAGCCCCACACAGAAAACATAGCAGATGCCAATGAGAGAATGGATACACACAGAGCAGTTCATTCAGATAATGAAATACCACTCAGCAGAAAGAGCAGTGACAGCTGAGATGAATCTCAAAAGCCCGCGCGGTGAAAAACATCTTCCCTCGGAGTACACACCACATGAATTCATTTATCCGAGGTTCAAGAAGAGGCAAAGTCGTGCTGGGGAGATGACTTGGTAATGTGCCTGCAGGTCAATCATGAGGACCTGAGTGCTGTGGGATGTTCTGTATGTCCTGTGGGAGCCCATTCTCAGGTTCTTTGTGGCGTTACCCAGCAGGTCCGTATAGAGGATGATTAGGACCATGGGCCTGAGTGCAGGTGTTTGAGATGGTCTGCACTTGGCTGTGCTGGGGGATGGTCTGTATGTCAAGTTGCTCTGATTGGTTAATAAATAAAACCTGATCGGCCGTGGCTAGGCAGGATAAAAGGACAGAAAGGCAGAAGGAGACGCTGCAGCCGCTGCCATGACCAGAGACGCTGCAGCCGCCGCCATGACCAGCAGCATGTGAAGACGCCAGTAAGCCACCAGCCACATGGCAAGGTACAGATGTATGGAAATGGATCAATTTAAGATAAAAGCACAGTTAGCAAGATAAGGACAGTTAGCAGGAAGCCTGCCACGGCCATGCGGTTTGAAAGCAATATAAGTGTCTGTGTTTACTTGGCTGGGTCTGAGCGGCTGTTGGACTGGCGGGTGACAGAGGTTTGTCCTGACTGTGGGCGAGGCGAAAAAAATCAAGCTACACCTGAGTTCTGCTCCCCAGTGCCCATGGAAAAGCCAGGCATGGCAGCAGGAGCCTACAAGCCCCAAATCTGAGGGTGTAGAGACAGGAGGATCCTCAGGTCTTGCTGGTCAGCCAGTCTAGCTACAGTTATGACTCTAGGCAGAGTCTGAGAGACCCTGCCTCAAATAATAAAGTGTAGAGAGAAAGAGGAAGACACTGGATGTCAGCCTCTGGCCTCCACATGTGCACACATGTGCAAGCATACCCACTCACCTCACACACTTATGCACACACATATAAAGAACAGGCAAAAATCAGCTATGGTGAAAACAATCCAATACTGGTTGCCTAATGGTGAGTTGACTGGGAAGAGACTAGAAGGAACATTTTGGAATTGTGGAACTGTTCACCAACTTAATGTGTGGCTCACGAGATTGTGCATCTTGCTGTAGAGAAATTTTACTAAAACAGCAAATAAACAGTTTGTGATACCAACATATTTCAAGATGGTGTGCCGGTACTAACGTCTTACTATGATAATCACCAATTAAAATAGATCAGTGAATTGATACATGGATGCATATAGAATAAAGCCATATAGCAATGGTGGAGGGACAGTACCAGGGATTGGACCTAGAGTGTCACATGTGCTAGGCAAGTGTTCTTCCACTGAGGGATAACGTCCTCACCTCAGCGAAATGCTGAGTGATGGAGCTGTGTGAGCCCTTTAGCCGTTCTCTACATCTGGAATTTTTCAATATAACATTGAAGGGGAGAAAGAAAAATAAGTGGGGCACGGCTGGAGCTGTGTGTAAAGGAACGTTAACAGCTTGCATCCAACATAAAACAAGGTTTAAAAATAATCCGCCAAGCATTTGTGCTTAAAAAAACTGGCAGTGACTCCTTCCTGAATGACACTCTACTTTTATCGCGGATGGGAGGAGCTGACCCCAAGCCCTTGGCAGACAGAGTCAGCCAATGGGATGTTAGCAGAAATGGTTGGGTGGGACTTGCAGTGAAGTCCACCTCTTGTTCTGGGCTTTCTCCTCCCTCCCCTCCCCCAGTTCTGGGTCTCCACATTCCTCAAACCCAGAGCCAACGCACCCAGTTCCAAAGGCAGAAACACGGACAAATCAACATGGAATACTACCTTTTGGTTGTTTTTTGAGGTTGTTTTGTTTTGTTCTTTGAGACAGGGTCTCTCTCTGTAGCCTTGGCTGTCCAGGAACTCATCATGTAGACCAGGCTGGCCTCGAACTCACAGACATCTGCCTGCCTATGCCTCCTGAGTGCTAGGGTTAAAGGTGTGCACCACCATGTTTGGCTTGAATAACGTTGTTTGTTTTGTTTTAACATCTAGGTAGTGATGTTTAAACTTCTCCGTAGGAGTTAGCAAACATGCAATGTGGACCTTCCAGATTCCAAAGCCTTTGACTTTCCCTTCAAAGCAAACTTGAATTTTCACAGCCAGTCACCCAAGGGAGATGGCTCTTGGGAAAAGCCGAGAGCATCCACCAAATGAAGAGGCTACACTGTCTTGCTTAGAGGCAGTAACACAGCAGACACCTTGAACCATGGGTTCTCATAAATCTTGTTTGGGGGAAGGAAAAAAAAAAAACCTTTCAATTCCCACTGGAAATATGCAAAGCAGCCTCCACACGGTAAATCTTCCTTTTCAGTCCTAAGGAGATAACTCAGACCTATTAACCTTCCATGTTATTTTCAACTTCATTATTTGAGCTGACATGACAAGAGAGCGGTGACGACTCTTTCTGGCAGAGTGCATGTAAATCGCTTTCTCTAAGGAAATTACTTCTCTGGCCTGAATGTTATTAATCTAAATTCTCCCTTAGTCAAATTCTTGCCCATAATAAATATGGAACAGGTTAGGATACTCAGTGAGTGTGGTGCACTTGGCAGAAACTGCACCCCCTGCTAACCTGACCCCTCAGAGGAGAGGGGTGGCCCCAGATGGCTCCTGCCTCAGGCCCCAAGGTTGACCCTGATTCTGCTAGGATCTTCTTCCCCAACACCATCAGCCCGCCTGTCCTGGCCACTCCAACTCCAGTATCCTAGTCAGATCCTGCTAATGGTCTCCCCTTCAGGAACAACTTCCTGAGGAAACACCTAGGTTTGAGCCACCACTTAACATTGGCTCAGCCCAGTGCTCTATTCAGCTCTCCAAGGTCAAGGCCCCTTGGCCTTTCAGACAGCCACGCAGATTCTCTATTGGCTGCTCGTAGGGCTCTGGGCTAAGTGTCTCTTGACAGCCTTTGGAGGAGCTGATCTCGGTTGTCACCTTGATAGGATCTGGAATCAACTGAAAGACACACTGCTGGACTTCCACCCTGGACTGAAGAGCAGCAGCACTCAGGTCCCTCCAGGTCTTCAGTAGCTGTCAGGACAGCTGAGCCATCCAGCCTCACAGACTGTACAGCTGCACAGCACAGCTGGGTTCCAGTCTCTCCAGCATGGGCACCACCCATTGATCTACTCAGCAAATCTCCCATGAGCCAATCGTGTTGGCTAGTTTTGATGTCAATTTGAACACGCTAGAGTCATCTGAGATGAAGGAACCTCAGTTGAGAAAACGCCTTCATAAGATCAGGCTGTAGGCAAGCCTGTAGGGCATTTTCTTAATTAGTGATGGGTTGGGGAGGGCCCAGCTCACTGTGGGCAATGCCACCCATAGGCAGGTGGTCCTGGGTGTTATAAGAAAGCAGGCTGAGCAAGCCAGTAAGCAGCACCCCTCCATATCCTCTGCATCAGCTCCTGCCTCCAGGTTCCTGCCCTGTATGAGTTCCTGTCCTGACTTCCTTTGATGATGAACAGCACTGTGCAAGTATAAGCCAAATAAACCCTTTCCTCTTGAACTTGTTTTTAGTCATGGGGTTTCATCACAGCAATGGAAACCCTAACTAAGACACCAATCTAATTAATCTCTTTTGTAATATATTCATTCTATCAGTTCTGTTCCGCTGGTGAACTGTGGCTAATATACCATTTAAAAATCCATTCTAGGCCAGAAAGATGGTGCAGCGTTTAAGAGTGTGAACTGCTCTTGCAGAGGACCTGAGTTCGGTTCCCAATACTTACATTAGGAGGCTCACAATCACCTGTAACTCTAGCTCCAGGGTATCCAACACCTTCTTCTGCCTTCTAGAGACACTACACTTGTGTGCACATACCCACATATAGACACACGCATATACACAATTTTAAAGAATTAAAATTACATATAGTTTTAAAAGACCCATTCTGTTTATTGCATTATCTTATCTTAGTCTTTACAAACCTCTCCATCCTCAGAACCTGGGGAGGAGGGCGGGGTTGCTAACTGGCTCCTGTGTGACCCAATCCTACCTGTTGGGTGGGCCGATAAGAATTCATCACCGAAGATGTTCATTTCTGACAAGGCAGCCCGAAGGATGGAGAAAACTACTTGCCATAATGCAGGGGGTGGTAGATCACAAAAAGCTTTTCTCTGTTTCTACTGGGGTTCTTTCCAGGGTAATTACAAGAAGTTGAGAATCTATTTGGGGACTTGTAGCTCATTAAATGAGTTTCCATCTGTGTACCCACCACCTAAGAAGTATCGCTTCGTACGATTCCCCGGCTTTATTGTGTGGAAGTCAATCTGCACTATGAGCTACTGAAAGGATCGTTTCAATAGCTCCTGATTATGCAGAACGGAGCTGGGCTTGCGTCAGGCCTGCCTCCTGTGTTCCCTAACCCTTAAAGGGCGGGGGGGGGGGGGGGGGGGGGGGGGAGGGGGGGGCTGCAAAACGCCAGCTTCCAGAACAGCCTGGGCCCTTTGCTCCCCTGTAGGCTGGGACCACTTCCCCAGCTGTGTGGATGCCCCCTGCCCATCCCTGCGGAGCTCAACACTGAGCCGAGAAAACCCTAACTGGAGGATCCGCTTTCAGATTCCAAGCATGTCCTAGGTCCATCGATTTTATTTAAGGGCTAATGTTCCCAGGGAGGAGGGGAGCCGGGGAAGCCCCCACTGCTGGCATAGCGCGGGTATCAGCCTGAGCCCCTCCCCCAGGCTACGGAAGACCAAAGATGATGACGGAAGCCATCTGAGCCTTACAGAATGGAAGTAAATGGCCTAAGAACAGAGCCACCCTCCTCCATGTTTCCCCTCCTCAGACCTTCTCCAGGGAAGGTGCCACGGGACTTAAGCTTTCCTTCTTAAACTACAGCAGAAACCTCTCTGCAGGCAGCCAGTTCTGACCAAAGGATTCCCCGCCTCTATCTAGTAAGCCCTTCTCAAGATTCCCCTGTCACATTTGGACTGTGACCCGGCCATGCAGGGGACAGAAGGCTGAATCACCCTGTGGCTAGGAGGCTAAATCTATCAAGTGACCACCCCCTGAAGTTGAGGAGCACCAGGTCCCCCAAGCACCTTGAGTGGGAAAACCTTTGCAGAAGAGCCCACCCTGCCGGCCCAAGTCATGATGGTAGATGGCATGGCCCAGGTCTACCCAAATACCCTCCCTGCTGTGACCCCTACAGGTGTCAACATGGGAGACTACAGGAAGCACCTAGGAGGGATGCTCCCGGGAGTGACTGCTCTAAAACTTAGTGTGCACAAGGGGGCAGAGAGACAGTTCAGTTGGCAAAGTGTTTGTCACTCAAGTATGAGGAGCCGAATCCTGATGCTCAGCACACATGTAAAAGCCGTGCGCAGTGGCAGCACACATCTGCAAGCCTAGCCTCAGCTGGGTAGAGACAGGTGGATCTCTGCAGCCTCCTTGCTGCCCAGTCTAGACAAATCGGTGAGCTCTAGGTTCAGTGAGAGACCCTGGCTCAATAAATCAGGTAGAGAGCAACTAAAGACAATGCCCAACACAGTCTCCACATGTGCTTGTATATACACAAACATGTACACACACACACAGACACACACAAAATAAACATTTCCAGAATGTTCTGCCATTCCCGAAAGAAACAAGTCAGCCTGAGAAGAGTTAATCCTCCCACGGTCATAGATTAGAAGATGAAACTCCTGCCCGTGCACAGAGGTACCGAGAACATCCGGAGCATAATAAATCCACGCATGCAGAAGGCCTCTCTCCTCATTTGTTAGTCAGCGATGTGTGAAAATGTTAATGAAGGGAGCTATAATCTATGAGAATTCCACTATTAAAATGTAGTTCACGTCTGAAGGCTTCTGCTTACACACAGCCCACTGTTCATCAATCCTTCCTGGGCACTGCTAATAATAGACGTAATTGCCTCGCTCTGTCTAGTCGCCTTCACCCCTGCGATTCTAAGATTTGCTACAACTACTATTGTAGAAATTATTTTCGTGCTATTAACTTTGAGCTTTATTATATGTGTTCTTAAAAGAAAATAAATGCATAGAGATTGTAAATGTGTATCAGGTTCCTAGTGAAAGTATTTTCTTAACTATAATACAATGACAAAAGGCACCGGGAAAGGTGATATAACGCCCCCATCCTTCACAGAAGCCTAAATTAGATTGTGCGGGTTTTCTTTCTCCTCAGAGAGAAAATGTCTATCTAAAAACAGCAGCAGCACATTGCCTGTTGCAAAAAGAGATTTGGGGAGAAGTTCCTGAGGGGGTTGTTGTAGAAAGCTCAGGTGGGGACCCTCCTCTTCACAGTGGGTGCTCCCTCTTTATAGTAAGCCCTCCTACTTCAAAGTGGGCTCTCCCACTTCCCAGCGAATCCTCCTGCTTCACAGTGGGCCCTCTCCCTTCAGAGTAAATCCTCCTCGGTCCTAATGAGTCTTCTCTCTTCATAGTGAATCTTGCCAAAGAGTCCTCCGCCTTCACAGTAAGTCCTCCTTCTCAGTGAGCCTTCCCTCTTCATAATAAAATAAGTCCTCCAGCTTGCTGGTGGATCCTCCCAGTTTCAAGTAGCTCCCTCTTTCCCTGGTAGGTATCTGCAAACCCTGGACAACAACAGCCCCGCCACCACCAAACCCAGCCCCAAGCAAACCAGGACCAAACATAGAAGGGCACTGATAACTGTTCTGGAAACCAGCTGACCGGCTCTACTCTGCACTCACGGCGTGTGGGGAGAGCCTCACTGTTGCTGGGACCTAAGCCACAGAGCCTGGGACCTGACAGCCACAGAGCCCAGATGGCAGTCATCGAGTCTGGTGTGACCAAGATGCACAGGGTGGCATATAACACTGCTATGGAAGATACAACAACTGCTTTCTCAGGGAAGCGACCCTCACTATGTGCCCCAGAGGCATCCTCTCAAGTTCAAATGTACAACCTGACCCACAGCCACAGAAGACTCCAGACTCTTTCACACAAACCAGGCCCTGGATCTCAGATGCCAGCAATCTCTTCAGGCTGCTGAACTGATGTGTGAGGATCAGGGAGAGTGAGGAAGAAAGGGATAAGGCAGGGCAGGAGCCTCTGCTCCATCCGAGCCCACAGGCTGGGCCTTCCCACGGCAGGCACCAGTACAGCCACAGTGCAGGGGGGGCGGGGGAACTGGGGACTCAGTTTTGGAAACCCACTCTTGGATATTTTCTGAGAGCGTGGGTCAAGAGAGTCCAGATAGGAAGTGTTTCCTGGAATGCAACATGCACACACATGCATAAACACGCATATACACATATACTCACATAGACATAGACAAAGACACATATACACTCACACAGACACAAAGACACACACAGAGAGAGACATAGACACACACATACATACATACACCACACTCACATACTCACAAAGACACACACCTACATACACACACACACACACTCACTCATAACTCACATGGAAGAAGACACCGAACTGGGTCAGAGGATCTGTGATCTGAGGGGCTGAAGAGTGTAGACCGCTGGTGTGGTGGTGCTGTGATCCCCAAAATACTGTGCACCCTAATAAACTTGTCTGGGGTCAGAGACAGAACAGCCACTAGATACAGAGGCTAGAAAGTGGTGGCACTCACACCTTTAATCCTACATTCTGAGGCAGAAATCCCTCTGGATCTCTGTGAGTTCAAGGCCACATTGGAAACAGCCAGGCATGGTGACACACGCCTTTAATCCCAGAAAGCGAGCCTTTAATCCCAGGGAGTGGTGGTAGAAAGCAGAAAGGTATATAAGGTGTGAAGACCAGAAACTAGAAGCATTTGGCTGGTTAAGCATTTGGCCTGGTTAAGCATTCAGGCTTTTGAGCAGCAGTTCAGCTGAGACCATTCTGGATGAGGACTCAGAGGCATCCAGTCTGAGGAAACAAGACCAGCTGAGGATGAGATAGCTGTGGCTTGTTCTGGTTCTCTGATCTTCCAGTTCACCCCAATACCTGGCTCAGGTTTGATTTTATTAATAAGAAGTTTTTAAGATTCATGCTACAAGCAGTAGAGTGATGAGTCAGCTCCTCCCACCTTCCAGGGTACAGGTGGACAAGAAGTCTGCCTTCACCTTCCAAGTAATTTTCCTGTTACTCACAGACAGCATGTGAGAGAGCAGCAGCCTCTAGGCTGCCCATCACCATTCGCCCAAATCACAGCTTCCTGAGAGCATCTTGGGGGAAGTTCCTGTCCAGGGAGTCTACACACTGACCATCCTCACACTCACCAGAGAATGTTCTGGAGTGTACACTATGGACTTATGGTACAGATCACAAGGGGCCCCAGCCCTCCCGACACTGTGGCCATAGGATTGTGTAAGTGTTTAAAAACATGTGACTGTGCTGATAGATAGATAGATAGATAGATAGATAGATAGATAGATAGATAGATAGATAGATGATAGATAGATAGATAGATAGATAGATAGATAGATAGATAGATAGATAGATAGATTCTGTGTTAAGAGCAGAACTATGTATCATACTCTGGTGTAATGAAAAGTGGTGTGCAAAACTGTAGGGAAGAACTTGGCTATGTAAAAGCACATAGACAGAAGATTAGAAACTGGGTAGATGTGGGGGCAGCTGTCACTTTTTCATCTTTTGAACATTTCTTCAGAGAAACTGCACTAGAAATACCCATATCTTTGATTAAGAATTCTAAAAAAATAAAAAACTGTGGGATCCAAAGGTTCGGAGGTTCTGGTGGATGGATTTGAACACTTGACTCCAGTTGGCTGCACTGCTTGGAGAGATGCTGTGGTGGTGCAGCTTTGCTGGAACAAATGAGTCACGTGGGGCAAGCCGTGAGCTTCTGCAGCCTTGCCCCATCACTGACTCATGTTTGAGGAGGAAGATGAGCGTTCTCGACTGCTGCCATGCTCGCTGCTTCTTCCTGACGTCGCTGAGCTGTGAGCCCAGATCAACCCTTGTGTTGTTTTTGGTCACTGTGCGTTATCACAACAAGAAAAAACTAACTGATACAGGAGTTCTGTTGTGATGGTTCAGTGTTTTTTATTTTCAGACAAGTAGCTCAGGCTGAGCCAGGACACTCCATCCTCCTGCTTCTACCACCCAAGTGATGTAACTCACAGGCATGTGCCACTGTATCTACACAGAATCTAATTTTTTCCTTAAATCTGGCACCTTGAGTGTGTGTGTTGGTGTGTACATATGTTTTGGGGTTCACATTCATGTGGAAGGCCAATGGCAATGTCACTCCTGAGGACAACCTTGAGTTTTTTGAGACACGGTCTCTCATTGGTTTGCGGCTCACCAATTCAGCTAGGCTGAGTGGCCAGCGATGCCCCACCCCGCCATTTCTGCTTCCCCAGGCCTGAGATTACAAGCACATGCCACCACACTCAGCTCTTTACTGGGTTGTTCTGGAGAATGAACTCAGGTCCCCATGCTTAAGCAGCAAGCATTTACCCACTGAGCCCAAGTGGGACACCTTCTGATGGTGAGCATGATCTGAATAAACACAGTTTGTAGTTCTTCTCTCTCTGACATGCAAATTCATGCCCCACTGTGAGAATGTTTGCTCACAGGATGTGGGTCCTAACACCACCAGCCGCCCGAGCACTTGAACACACTTTAACTCTTCAGAAATCTGAAGAGCTGTAGATCCTGTGGTACAGCTGAGCTCAATGGTTTCAGATAAGGGAGCCACACCCATGGGGACAGCAGCTCCTTGGTGCCCATGTGTTGTGGCACCTAGAGAAAGTCCCTCTGGGCCCTCAACTTCTAAGTCCACTATGAAGGACAGAGATCTTCACCTCTGTCCTGTACTGGTGACTCTCGGTGTACCCATGAAGGACACCCTTCCCTTCAGCCCCCAATATCTCTTTGAAGTATCCTTTCTTGGCCAGAGAGAGGAGCCTATGTCGGCAGAATTTTCTGTCCCTCCTGCCAGCTCCCAAATCACAACATGGGATTATTTAATTATGAAAGATTGGCCGATAGCTTAGATTTGTTCCTAACTAATTCTTTTTTTTTTTTCTTTTTTTTTCTTTTTTTTTTTTTTTTTTTTTTGGATTTTTGAGACAGGGTTTCTCTGCGTAGCTTTGCGCCTTTCCTGGAGCTCACTTGGTAGCCCAGGCTGGCCTCGAACTCACAGAGATCCGCCTGGCTCTGCCTCCCGAGTGCTGGGATTAAAGGTGTGCGCCACCACCGCCCAGCCCCTAACTAGTTCTTATAACTTAAATTAACCCATATCTTTTAATCTGTGTGTTTTTATGTGGCTCAGTTATCTTTACTCTGTACTGCCTGCCCATGCTGCTTCCTCTCCATCTGGCTGGGGACTCCTCAGGATTCCACCCTTCTTCCCAGCGTTCTCTCTACCCCGAAAATCCTGCCTAGCTATTGACCGTTTAGCTTTTTATTAACCCAATCACAGTGAAATATCTTCACAGTGTAAAGGAATATTCCATACAAGCCTAGGCCTTTGGAAGAGGAGAGAGAATTCTAGATGCCCAGTGACAGTAGGAAGGTACCTGCCTATTGGGGAGGACAGTGCCTGACAATGACCTACTGTGAAGGTCATATGTCAACCCAAGCTAGTCTTTTGGAAGGAGGGAACCTCAGTTAAGAGGATGCCTCCATCAGATTGGCCTATACGTAAGTCTGTGGGAGCATTTTCTTGACTAATGATTGATGTAAGAGGGCCCAGCCCATTGTGAGCAAGGCCACCCCTGGGTCATGGGTATATAAGAAAGCAGGCTGCCATGAAGCAGGTGCCTCCGCTTCAGTTCTTGCCTCCAGGTTCCTTCCTTGAGTTCCTGCCCTGACTTCTCTCAATGACAGACTATAAAAAGGCACCTAAACCAGATTAACCCTTTCTGCCCCAAGTTGCTTTTGTTCACGGTCTTTATCACAGCAATAGAAAACCAACTAACACACCTACCCTATCCTGTAGGTCCCAGATTTGTTAGCCTAAACCTACTGAAAGGGACTCCCTGCTGTCCTGGCCAGAGCTGCTGGCTGTGTCCATGGGGAACTGGGAGGGTTTAGTAGATTAGTCCCTCCAAGGGGCTTCTCTGGTCTGGGTTGCTCTTCTAACAATGGAAGAATGGTCTCACGGTAGGTTATAAAGGTTTCAGTGACAGACAGAGAAATGGGTTAAGGGGAGGGGCTCTTCCCCCTGTCACGTGCCCTGTAAGCAAGCAAGAAAATCACAGAGAAGGGACAGACAATTGTCCCACATGTAGGGGACACTCTCAAAATGCACAGCACCCCAGCTTCATGGTGTTTAATTTTCTCTTAATTTGGGCCATGCAGCACTATTCTGAGACCCCCCTCTCTAAGTGTTTTAGGGAGATGGTAATGGCCCTCCACTAAAATAATTCAACCATCACTATAATTTTAGTGCCACCATCAAAATGAAATAATGGCTGTTTACTATGTCACACCTTTAAATGACCTTCATTTGAATACAAATTGTGGCTTGAAATGCTAAAAGCTGCTCAGGTTCCAGAAGGCTGCAAAGCACAGCTCAAGAAGGGTTCCTCTTCCAGAGCCTCCTCCCTCGCTTCAAATGGCTCTCTTCCTCCTGAGCTGCTGGAGAGCCATTTAGCGCCTGAGTGCAGAATGGAATGGCCCTGACCCTGCAGAACATGGAGCAGGAGCTGGAGGAGGCATCCATGAATCAGGTGAGAGAAGCAATACCTGGGGGCAGAGGGAGTACCAGAGTTGGTGCCTGCTTCCTCCAGGGGGCAAGAGCAGAGGCTGCCCTTCCAAGACAGGTCTCCAGGGCCATCTCTCCTCCGCATTTTTCTGGTTCATTCTAGCCTGCTTCCTGCTCACCCTTGTCATGTTGCCCTCCATGATTCCTCCTGAAGGCACACTGAGCCTGGGCTGAGCCTCAACCTCTTCCATCATCTTGGATCCACTCAGGACCCCACTCTGGCAGGTACAAGAGGGAGCAGGCCTCCTGGTACATCCATTACTTTCTAAGCAAATGTTCCATCTGCATTTACCAGGAGGTGTCGGGTGAGGGGGCAGGGGTAGCTTTCTTACATCTGTCTCAGACACCCCAGTTAGGAGTATGAGTGTGCGCGCATGCTTAGCTCAGGAAGAGGAGAATGCATCGATGTCAGAAGACAACTTCAAATATCATCCCCCATGCACTGTCTGTACATTTTTCTTTTAAAATCGAGTCTCCCATTGGCCCAGAACTTCGCCAAGCAGGCAAGGCCATCTGCCAACCAGCTCTGGGGATCCTTCTGTCTCCATTTCACCAGCTCTGGGATTGTAAGCATTGGTCGACACACCCAGCTTTTTATGTGAGTGCTGGGGCTCGAACTCAGGTCCTCGTGCTCACAAGGCAAGTACTTTACAGACTGAGCCATCTCCCCAGCCCAGACATATGTCTTAATTCAGTTTTATATGCCAAACAAACCAGCTCCTAAATAAATATCTGCTGCACTGAAATTTGATCTCTAGGACTTCCCAGGCACACCAGCAAAGCAACACTTTTTGTCTAAAGCAGGCTGTGATTATCTGTGACTTTCGTCACAAATGAAAGCTGATCTAGAACCCAGGCCTGGCCACTTTTCAACAGGTGTGACTTGAGGTGAGGGCTCGAGATCTCTAAGCCTTAGTTTCCACATCTGTAAAGGAGCAATAATGATGTCATCTACCTGGCAGGCCACTATGATGAGCGGATACCTCAGTGTACACTGAAAAGCTCAACTTGGTACTGTCACCAACGTGAATGAATTGGTGTCACAACAATATTATCATGTACAATGTGTCCAATTTATTACGGACACATGTCTGCTGCTACTGTCCTTCCTTCCAGATTGTTCTCCGTAGTGGCATACACTCACACCCACACACCACCATCCGTTTCCCATCCAGTGGCCCTGCCTAGCTTGGGTGTAGAATGTTCCCTGACCTCTCTGTCCCACTGCCCGCCCCCCCCCCCCGTGCTTCTCCCCTCCAAGAAGGTCCTTAGTATCTACAAAGTGTCCCTCCTACTCCCAAGGCCACTGTCCAGTTATTGACTCTCAAAGAGAAATTCCTCAAGGCCGGAGTTCTCTTCCCCCAGGACCTTCCTCCAGAGCCTGACAGCCAAGGAACAACTGGCTGCAAAGGCCAAGGGTGGGTGAGGACTCCTCTCCCTAGACAACACCCAATTCCCATGCCAGCACCCCAGGCTGTTTGTGCCAGCTTTCTCCATGGCTGCCCCTCACTGGTCCTCCACTCCTCTGTTCCTGCCTCTCTCTTTGTTCCTGACAGAGAGCTTCATGCCCTCCCCCTCCACGGAGTACAAGAAACCCACCGGGCCTCCCCTCCAGACAATCCTTCCTTTCATTCTACCTAAATCCCCAGCCGACTGGGTCAGCAGCTGTGTCCACGCTTGGTTCTCATCTCTCTCCATATCAGAGTGTCACATGGCACCATGGGCTGCAGTGTGGATGTCCAGAAATCACCATTAAAATCCACAGCAAGTCTCATTCCAGCTACATGAAGAGTCCAGAGGAGGCAGATCCACAGGAATAGATGGGCAAGGGGGCTGTAGGAAGCCTGGGGGACTGAGCATGCAACTGAAGAGAATGGGTTTCTTTTGGGGACAGTGAAATGTTCCAGGTACGGCAAGGGCTGCAGAACTTGGACTAAAAGCCACTGAATCACACACTTAAAGAGGACTGATTGTTCCTTATGTAAGTCACATCCCCATAAAGCTGTTAATACTCTCCAGGCAGGCTCCAACCTCCGTCCTCTCCTCCCACAACCCTACCAGATCCACCTGCTGCCGCTCCATCTCACCCACCCAGAGAGCACCTGCCCGCAAGGCTCAGGCCCAAATTCACTCAACAAATGACAAGTACACACCCCCAGGGATCCAGAAGCCAACAGCACCCAGGTCTCGCTCCCATGGAGCCCCAGCCTGATGAACACCAGCCAGCAACAGCAGCAGGAAGCAAGCCCAAGGTCACTCAGAGGGTATGATGACAACTGTACCACTCTGCTGGCGCCTAGGCTGTCACTGAATCTTTCGGGGTTCACGCTTAATTCTCTTCAGAGGATCTGGAGCCTCAAGGCTCGTACATGGTGGGTGGAAATAATGGCATGGTCTTCAGAAGGTCTGGAATCTGCTCTCCGTGGGTGTGGCTGGCTGGGGCAGCCCCTCTCGTGGCCCTAGATGTCCTCTCCGGCAGGATTCTCCACAGAAGGCTCCTCCTCCCAGCCAAGCCTTCCCCGAGCAGAACCCTCTCCAGTGGAGTCGCATGCAGCAGAGTCCTCCCCACCAGGGTCCTCTCCGACAAGTAGTAGTCCACTCCATCAGGGTCCCACCCAGCAGGGTCCCCCACCACCAGAATCCTCCCCCAAGAGTCTCTCCCCAGTGGGGTCCTCATCAGTGGAGTCCCACCCCCAACCAGCTCCTCTCCAACTGGGGTCCTCCCCTGGAAATCAGAGGTGCAAGTCTTTCACAGAGATATCTGCTGCAGGGCAGCTTATGAGGATGTAAGTTGGTGTGATAACCTGTCAAAAAACTAAGTGTCTTGTAGACTCATCTGAACTGGGAAAAAGGTAGGACCAAGGGCTATTGGTCAGTGGTAGGCTGCTTGCTTCACACCTGTGAGGCCCTGGGTTCAACTCCCAATACTGTCAAAAAAAGAAAATAGTGAAGGGGAGCTCTCTCTCTCTCTCTCTCTCTCTCTCTCTCTCTCTCTCTCTCTCTCTCATTTGTCCCAACAAAAATTTGGGTGAATGAATGATTTGACTACCATTTTTACCCCTACTGGGGAAGAAGATAATTGACCTATGTTCTGAGGTTGGAGCAAGAGGTTTGGCCGCCCTGCAGGAATCCCTTGGGCAGTCTCTAAGCTAACCCCGGGGGAAGTGGTGAGGGCTAGGTGTTTCCTCAGACAGAGAAGCTGGCATTGAGGTGCAGGCTTTTCTGTGCTCTGGGGAAGCACAGGACCCCAAGATTGGTCAGCCTCAGTAACACCAAGAAATGCCTCAGAAGGGGTTGGGCCTGCCAGGACGGGGTACCAAGTACTGTGGCTCCTGCCCCCGACCCAGGCTCCCAGTGGCCCTTTGAGGACGGGGTACTAAGTACTGTGACTCCTGCCCCCAAACCCAGGTTCCCAGTGGCCCTGTGAGGACGGGGTACCAAGTACTGTGGCTCCTGCCCCCAACCCAGGCTTCCAGTGGCCCTGTGAGGACGGGGTACCAAGTACTGTGGCTCCTGCCCCCCCCCCCCCCGACCCAGGCTCCCAGTGGCCCTGTGTAGCAGCCACACATAGACAGAGCTCTTCTGGAAGTCCAGCCCCAGGGTTCTCACACAACACAACCTGGAGGGAGGGGACTCAGGCACTCCTGCTTTGGGACCGACCTCTAACGGTGGCACTAGGGCCTTGAACAGTATTTAATTAGATAGAAACAAAGAAATGCAATTTCCCTGCACTCCCAGCGCCTTGGAACGACTCCAGGCTGACATTTAGGGGGATTCTCCAAGATGATTAATTCATATCCGCCTCACCAGCCACGCGCAATTCCTGGACTTAGCGACAACTGACATTTTATTTTTTTGAGACAATGACCAGAGAACTATCAGAGAGTGGGGACAGAGTGGGAAACACTGTTTCTCCCAAGTTGCTATTGCTTGGGGGGATCCTGACGAAGGAAGTAAAGAAGGGTCCTTAAAGGAGTCCAGAAAAAAAATGTTTCAAAACCCTGGGAAAGACATTGAGCAGAGGAGAGAGGATTCAGGGAGCACGTAAACAGTGTGAACAGAAGAGAGTAAGATCCTAACTATAACTGAATGAAAAGGGTGTAGTGTGTTCATGTGCACACATGTGTACATCCCTGTGGAGGCTAGAGGTCCACACCACTGTATCACTCTCCACTTCCTGAGATGAGGTCTCTTACCCATTAGCTGGGACTGCTGACCAGCAAGCCCCGGGGATCCCCTGGCTCCTCTTCAGTGCTGGGTTCTCTACTCACTGGCCCATCTCCCCATCCCTGAGAAACTTTTAAGAGATCATTCAAATACACAAACAGTAGTCTGGTGATGATGTGCTGATGCTGATGCTGGCCCCCTTAGAAGACAGAGCAGAGGACCCAGGTTCGGTTCACAGCTGTCTCTAACTCAGATTCCAGGAGATCTGATGCCCTCTTCGGACCTCCTCGCACATGGTGCACATACGTGCAGACAGGCAAAACACTTACACATGCACAATGTTTTTTTAGTCAGGAGGAGGAGCCAGCATAGAGGAGGAGGAAGAGCCAGCATGCAGGAGGAGGAGCCAGCATGGAGGAGGAGGAAGAGCCAGCATGAAAGACTTCCTGCAGAAATTTCAGGGACAGGAGCTTTTGAGAGCCCAGCACAGCACCAGGGGGATGGCAGGGGGAAAGTCTCTCTGAATAAAAACAGGAGGAGTTCGGGATGCACAGGAGATGGACAGAGAGAAACCTAGTTTAATATGACCCTGAGATGGTCCAAACCCACTGCCCTGACCTGGAAAGCAAGGCCACGGCTCTCTGCCTGAGCCTCAGTTTACTGAGCTGAGATCCTGTGCTGGAAGCCAGTCCTAATGCCTGGGCAGTCTTGTGGGATGTCCTACCACATGACAGAAACCCAGCTTCCACATGACAGAAACCCAGCTTCCTCACCACATCTGTCTGGGCAGCCTCCCAGCCCTCGAGGCCCAAGAGGACACTGGCTAGCCCTGCAAGAAGTCGAGAAGACAGAAAAGATGGAGGCAGCTAACCTCATCTTTCTGTATTATCTCCTTCACAGAAAACCCTTCGCTCCAGGATGTAGCCTCACACAGGGATTATTGACAGCAATCCCTCAGCTTGTTTAAAAATGGCTTGTCTCCAAATACAGGCCACCGGACCATGTGCCACCCCATTTAGAGTTTATTTTACATTAAATCTCCAAGCCGGAGACCCTCCCATTGGTCCGCATAAAGTAGAGTTATGGGTCCAAGTGTTTTTAAAAATAGATGCAACTCTAGACCCCCAAGAAACTGAAGGGACATTATGGGAATACACAACCATATTGTTTTGTTACTGTATGAAAAATTGGATTCCCTGACTCCAATTTTCCCCTCCTGCCCCCGGCTCCTCCCTCGCCTTGTTCCTTACCTGAGTCGCTGTGGTGGCTCTTAGCACTAAGAACAAGATATATTACAGAGTAAAGCAGCCCTCGCCAAGCTCCAGGGCCCCAAGCTGCTATGCGCATGGTCGGGGGAGGGGGGAGGCTGGCAAGCTCCCATCCTCCTGCACATTCATGATGTCAAATGAGCTCCACAGCTTCGAGCTGGATTTCACATTATTTCATCCCAGGCCTCCCATGACAGCGGTTGTGGCACAGGCTCTGTGTGTGCAAAGTGTGCATGTGTACACTTGTTGCCACAGTGTGGGAACAACTTTGGGAGTCAGTTTACTTCTTGAATCATGTGGGTCCTGGGAATAGACCTCTGGTCACTCAGGCTTGGTGGCAAGCACATATTTACCCACTGAGCCATCCTGCCAGCCCAAGAGAAGCTTTTTTGAACAATTAGTTTCTGAGACGTGAAAGCTCTCAGGCCAGACACCATGGACCTGGCAGCAGTGGCTCAGGCTTCGACCCCTAGAACGAGGGGAAGAGGCGCCTTCGTGCACTTCCATGGCCAGAGGACTGAGGGCACCAGAGTTCCAGTGAGCCCTGAGCCCTGAGGGTCACATTGACCCCCATGAGAGTAAGAGGTTTGGAAACATTCGATACGGACAACAAGTTAGGCTATGGGCTGTGGTGCTTTTTGTGTGTGCTCTAGCAAATAAAGCTTACCTGAAGATCAGTTACCATAGAGGCCAGACAGTGGTGGCTTTGCCTCTGATCTTCAGGCAAGCTTTATTTGCTAGAGCATACATAAAATACCACTACATTCTACAATGGGTCATACCACTCCTGAGTATTTTCCAAAAGAATTAAAATCCCAATATCAAAAGAGATACTACTGGAGGCTGAGGCAGCTCAGTCATAAAGCCCCTGCCTTTCAGGTCTGAGGATGTGAGTTCAAATCCCCAGAACATACGCAAAAGCCAGGTGTGGCTAATCCAGAGGCTGTGGGGAGCAGAGACAGGAGGATGGCTGGGGCTTTTGCTGACCACCAGCCTAGCTCCAGGTTCATAGAGAGACCCTGTCTCAAAAGAATAAGACAGAGAAGTGACCATCAGGACACCCGCTGCCCCTCTGCCCCCTACAGCTCACAGACATGCACATGCATGCATACCCAAAATAAGTAAGTGAATGGAAAATAAAACTTAGAAAACACTGGGCATGACGGACTACCCATAATCCCAGTGCTGAGGAGGTAGAGGGTCCCTGGAGCTCAATGGCCAGCCAATCAGCTTATTGATGACTTCCAGACCAGTGAGAGACCCTGTCTCAAAGCAGGTTGGTAGCATTTATGAGAATGACAGCTGAGGTTGCCCTCTGGCCTTCACACACACACACACACACACACACACACACACACACACACACAAGCACACAGGCACCTGCACACACAAGAACACATACACACACATGAATACACACATATATGAATATCACTGCCATATTCACGAAATGTAGAAACTATTTGTCTACCTCCAGAGGATATAGTGGAGAAAACATGGCAGGAACGCACTGTTCCGCATACACTACAATAGTATTCAGTCCTGAAGAGGAAGGAATCCTGTGACATGTGACAATGTGGAGGAGCCTTGAGGACATCAAGTGAAGCAAAACAGCCCCAGAAAAACAGATACTGGGGGCCCCAGTTATACAGAGTACCCAGCAAAACCTACAGAGTCAGCGTTCACACATGGCTGCCAGAGGCTGTGGGCAGGGCAGGACTGAAGCTCTGAAACGGTAAGTCAGCACCTCAATTAAATGTTTTCCTTTGTAAGAGCTGCCTGGTCATTGTGTCTCTTCACAGCAACAGAAACCCTGACTAAGACACACAGTGTGATGGTTATGAATCTGATCAGACCTAGTATATCTGGGAGGCAGCCCTCTGGGCATGCTTTGAGAGATTACCTTGATTAGGTCAATCAAGGAAGACCCAGTACTGTGGCTGCACAGTTCTATGGAGCTAAGCCTCTGCTGAACAAAAGGAGGAGGCGAGCACCTGTGGACTTGACATGAGGGCTGCCCCACGCCCAAGCTGACCTGACCTCCCCACCGTAACTGACTGAGCCCTCGAACCGTGAGCCAAAACAAGTCCTCTCTCCCTTAGGTTGCTTTCGTCAGTGTTTTATCACAGCCACTGCAAAAGTGACCAAGATGATAATGAAAATAACAATAAAACAAGCCAGGCCAAGTCTGCATGTGGACACAGAGAGTGAAATTTGCTCTTCCTGTGAGAGCCAAAGTTACATTTTGTTACAAAGTCACAAAGTTTCAATTACTATGCCTAAGAGATTCATGAAATAAAGATGTCTCTGATCTGCAAGCCCCTGGCCCGAGGACAGATAGCTCCTGAAATGCTGGAGTTATTGTTTATGGGAGATAACAAGCCATATGTTTTCACTCCCCTAAACAAGTTTGTTTGACACATCTGTACCAGATGTGCTCGATCACAGGAGGTTGAGGCTGAATATATGTCAGGATATATCTTTGCCCCTGATCGGACCTGATGGGAAATGCAGTGAATTATGGGTTTTCCTTCTTAAGCCTTTACAAAACTTGATTCGGCACCATTTTCTGGAAAACCAGAGCCCATCCACCTGGCCAGTATTTAATTAAAGCTTGCTTCAAATTTGGTTTTAAATTGTGGTAGTAGTTCGGTGGGATTAACATTACCCCACTCTCCATCTGCGATTCAACATTGGCCCCTTTGATAACAGCTCCCTGGCTAAGTGCCAGTTCTCAAGACAGCCAAGTACTCAGGGCACAGGGCCTGATGCCACAGCTTGTACTTGGGAGGCTGAGGCAAGAGCATTGTGAAGTTCAAGGCCATCCTGGGCAATCTAGCAATTAAGACTCTCTGAAAATAACAAGTGGGAACAGGGCTGGGGATGTGGCTCAGCAGTGGAGTGATCCCTGGCATGCTCAAGGCCCTGGTTCATTCTCCAGCACTGAGATGGGGGAAAGACAGCAGGCCTTCCCCACTGCATGCTTAGAATACGAGGTCAGTGAGGGCGAGGGCCATGCACCAGGAGTAAGCAGCCTGGTCCCTGCAACAAAAATAGAAGGCAGAGAGAGTGCAAATGCGAAACGCGGTGCACTAAAGTGCTTACTAAGCATTATCCCATCTCCAAATAGGAAAAAAGTAAAGGCTCAAACAGTCGTCAAAGGTCAAATCGATACTAATTTACTCCAAGGTATAAGGAAACAGTGTCTTTGCTTTTTTCTTTTTGTCTTTATTAAAGACCATTTGGCCAGGTGTGGCTTCCCTTAGGGTGTCCATGATTCCCCGCAGTTTGCATATGCTTAAGAACCAGACACAGAAAGCCTGTTTCTGCCAGCTGGAGATGCAGGATGGGAAACTCTTTCCCAAACAGGAACCTGTCTGCCTTAGCAAATCTCCCGGGTGTGTCTCCTGGTGAGAAGCAAGGTGGCCCCCAGCCAGGTTCTCAACCTCTACTTCCTGCCCTTTGCCCTCCCAGCAATGCTGGGCAGCAAAGCCTGGTCCTGGCATGGACTCTTACCAAGATAACCCACCACCTGCTCACAGTCTGGCCAGCACAGGGGCCTTTCCTCAAGATGGCAACTCTGCCCTAAACATTCCTCTAGTCCAGCCCTCCGTTCTGCTCCTGCAAGGCTGATGGAGAACGCCGACCGACGGACACCATTAGCACAGATGACGTCTTGTGAAACTGTGGAGGCCGCTGACAAGGACCTGCTTCTTCCAGGACAAGCCTGCCTCTTTGGCTCCTTTCTTCTTCAAGTGCTGGGAAAATCCTGAACACTTACCTGATACTGCCAAGGACCCTGGTGATAATCCTAGCTACAGACACCATAGCCTGCCCTACACCTCCCAGCCACGGACACCATAGCCTGCCCTACAGCTCCCAGCCACAGACACCATAGCCTGCCCTACAGCTCCCAGCCACAGACACCATAGCCTGCCATTATACCAGCTGTAACCTGACAAGCCTTAGCAGTCACTGAACAAAGCCGGTCTGTAAAGTGCTTGCCTTACAAGCATAAGGACCCATGTAGAGAGCCAGACATGTGTACTAGCTCATGTCTGTAATCCATTGCTGGATGAAAACAGGTAGATCCCTGGGACCAGCCAGGCCAGGAGATCCTGTCTCAGAATACCAAGAAGGATAGCTTGTGAGGAATGATATCCAAGGTTGACTTCTGGCATCCATACGTACCTGTAAACACACACATACACAATCATTGAACACCATCATGTGTCTGACTGTACTTGTTCAGGTGTGTATATGTGCATGTGCATATTGCGTGCACACATGCATAGAGGCCAGAGGTTTACATAGGCAAAGGTCCTCCATAGCTATCCACCTTTTTTTTTTTAATTAGATTTCTTCATTTTATTTTATGTACATTTTGTTTTTCAATGACTCTGTGTGTGTGTGTGTGTGTGTGTGTGTGTGTGTGTGTGTGTGTGTGTTTGTGTGTGTTTTATGTTTACAGGTACGTTTGGAGACCGGAAGTCAACCTTGGATATCATTCCTCACAAGCTATCCGCCTTGGTATTCTGAGACAGGATCTCCTGGCCTGGCTGGTCCTAGGGATCTACCTGTTTTCATCCTGCACTGGATTACAGGCACGCGCTACTACGGATCCAGATCCTGGAACTGGAGTTACAGATGGTTGTGACCATCATGTATGTGCTGGGAATCAAACCCAGGTCCTCTGCAAGAACAAGTGGTCTCGCCTGCTGAGTCATCTCTCTAGCTGCCTTTCCACCTTTTCTTTGGATGCAGTGATTTCTCCCTGAACCTGGAGCTCATTGGCTAGTCTGTGTGGCTGATGAGCTGTGAGGATCCATATGCTGCCACCCTACCAAATCTGGGGCTACAGATCGGTGCCACCGTGGTCAGAACCCGGGTCTTCTCGCTTGCATAGCAGAAGCCACATCCTCAGGCCTGGAGGCCTTTTCATAAAGTGATCCCGGGGCTGGAGAGATGCTTCAGGGGTCAAGAGCACTGGCTGCTCTTCCAGGGATCCCAGGTTCAATTCCCAGCACCCACATGGTGGCTCACAACTGTCTGTAACTCCAGTTCCAGGGGAATCTGATGCCCTCTTCTGCTCTTCAGAATCCTGCATACATGTGAGGCATATAAGCTCATATAACCACACACACACACACACACACACACACACACACACACACACACACACAAACAGACACACACACACACATAAAAATAAAGCATAAATAAAAAACTTAATAAGGGTCACATGCACGCACATGTGTTTTTCCATTAGCGACCTGCCCGGAAGGTACGTCCACTTCTGACAACTGTTAGGATGTGTAACAAGTATGGTGGGGGCGGGGGGGGGGGCCCTCCCACACTGCTCTTGCAAGCTGCTTGGGAGATTTCAATCCCAGACTTTCTGTTTTCAATTTACTCTTCATCCTCACTAAGGTCTCCACAGACTGACAGACAACGGCACAGTCTGCTGGAAGATTTCCTTCTTAGGAGCAGAGCACAGAGAGACTTCTCCCAGCACTCCCACGCCAAGCCAGCTACAGGAGCTACCCGGAGAGAAGCAGGGAGGAGCGAATGGACTCGGGGAGACAGGCTCCCACTCAGCACCCTCCACTTGTTCTCTGCTCACGACCTTCAGAGTCCTTTCTACCTCTGCTTAGATCACCGGCACTGAGGGCCATAAGGGGGCCAGCTGCTCTGCACGGCAAAGGTCTTCCAAGACTCCCCCAGGACAGGAAGCCAGTCTAGAAAGCAGTGACTAGCCCAAAGCCAGATCCCCAGGCAGCCAGGGCTAGCACAGGGGGTGGAGCTAACTTCCAGGACCCCTGTACACACTGCTGCCTCCCTGGGACATACCTGCTCTAGCCTTCACCCCCAACCCATGACCATGAAATCTTCAAGGCCACTACCAGACCCTCCAGGCCTCACCCAGGACACCAGGCCCTGTTGCTGCCTCCTTTGCCAAATCTTAGAGTGAGCTCCTCCCAGAGTGTCCCCCAACCTGGACAAGACCCTCCCTCGTCACTGTCACAAACGCTGGTCTCTGTGTGTCCTCTACCTGGGTCCCAATTCACCACTGTCAGGTCCTGGAATGGCATCAGAGCCACCACAAAGCATGCTCACAGCATGCCGGGGAAGAGCAGTCCGGAAGGCTCCAGACACGTTTGATGTACGTGTGCTGGAGAGAAACAAAAGGCATGTCCAAATAAGCACGGACGCAAACAAAACCCGCTTTCTCTGTGAGTTTGGAGAAGAGCATCAGCAAGAACAAATTCCTGCTGTAAAAGGTGCTTAGATGGGCGGTGGTGGCGCACGCCTTTAATCCCAGCACTCGGTAGAGCCAGGCGGATCTCTGTGAGTTCGAGGCCAGCTGGTCTACAGAGCGAGTTCCAGGAAAGGCACCAAAGCTACACAGAGAAAACCTGCCTCAAAACAAACAAACAAACAACAAGGTGCTTAGATGATTGGCTGATGGGAATTAGAAATGGGGGAGGCTGGGGAGCGGGGCCCAGCTCTGAGAGGAGAACCAGAAAGGTGCACGGAGCTTTGCCATTTCCTCTCATTTTTCAAGATTTCAGAATTAAAAACTTCAGACTTCATCTAACCACAGTCTGTCCCCAGTGCTGAGGGAAGCAGACGTAGACCTACACGGTGAACCTAAACCAGCTACAGAGAGCAGGCACTCCATCCCAGCTTCGCTATATAAACAGAAAGGGCAGCAGCAGCCCAGCCCAAGCCGCTTGTCACTCCTGGAGAAGCCCTGTGTGCGGAGTCCAGCTGAGACGTGGGAAGTGTGCTAAGCTGCAGAGCAAGCCCATCCCACCGTGGTCTGTTCCCAGAAGTCTGTCCTTCTTGGGCACCACTAGTCTCAGGGGCCCACTAAGCCCCGCCCTCACCCCGAAGCACGTTCAGGTGAGGAGCCCAAGCGTGGTCACCGGGTGAGTGGCAGTCCATTGTCTGGAGCCAGGACTCCTCCCCACACGTGGTTGCCTTGCTTCAGTGGGTCCTCAGCCCTCAGGGCCCACTCAGGTCACGACTGCCTCTGTCGTGTCCACAACTGCCTCCACCTCCTTTGCCCAGGCACTGGGTTCAGCATACCCTGTGTCCTGCTCCCACATGGGAGTTAGTACATCTCAGGCCGACAGACAGTATAAGGGCACTTTGCAGGAAGTGGAATCACCATGTCCACGCTCTCCTTATGTCTCAGCTGCCATTCTTGCCTGATCTACCTTCCAGAGCCAGCAGCTTCTAAGTCCTGAACACCCACCTCTGAATCAAGGTTAAATTAAAAACCCTTTCAAATGATGCCAAGTTGGCAAGCCAGACAAGTCCCCAAAGCAGACCCCCACTCACGTCCGTGGTCCCCGTTCTAGGCCTCTTTTGCATTTGTTTCACAGCCACCTCAGCCACTCTCTATCACCCGTGTTCTTCTGTTCCCTTTGCCTACCATGCTCATCCCAGCATTCTCTATTCCGCTGCCTTCTATTGGGCATCACCTATTTCTCCTTCAGGTCTACACTTACAGAGTACGCCCCGTGTGCCTTCCCTGGATGTCCAGGGTGGATTATATGTCCACCCAGTAGAGGTGCTCAATGGCCCTTGTGCTGGGGAGATGTACATTGACCACATTCCCTCTTATTGTCTGCTAATTCATTACTCTGCATTGGGCAGCACAGCAGAGCACAGCATGCGGCCCACAGGAGATGCACACTGTCAGATCAATGGATTCCTTACAAAGAAGCTGCCATGACTCTTAAGCAGTCTGTCGGATGGGGAGCTGGGATATTACTTGTGAAGTTCAGTACTCTGGGGCTGTGATCTTTGCAACTTCACCATAAACAAGAAGAAGGGCTAGCCCTCTTGTCCAAACTCAGAGATGGGGCAAGCCAGGACAAGAGGTGCCCATCTCCCAGGAGGTCCTTGAGTGTTAGGGAACACACTCAGTCCAGGTTAAGAGCAATTTCCTTGGCACACACAGAGGCAGCTGCCACTCCTGGGGTGCCAACGGGGCTGAGCGAGCTGGTAGAATTCTTGGGGTCAGCACTTGAGGAGTAAGGGGCCTGGGCTCTGCTGTAAAGGGAGCAGCAAGCGGCTGGTGCTCCGTTGGGCAATTCATCGATGCTCTGCGAGTTAATGCCTTATTATTAGTGTGCATATTTATAACATGCCCTCCAGTTATTAACGGTGATATAATGCCAACTGAGAAAGCCAAGGGACCTCAGAAATATTTACATAGCAGCATAATTAAGACTAGGAGCTGAGTCACGGAGGGAGCTCCTGACTTTCTGGAAGAGAAAAAATGGGACATTCTGGCTTCAGCCCTGCTCCGAGGCCCCCTAATTGGAGCCGGTCAGAATTCAGCTGTGCCTTCACCTTGACCAAGCTAGGCCTCCATGGAAGACCACCCCCCAGAAGACTACCAGACCCTCACAGGAACCCCTGTACCCCAGACGGGGTAGATAGAAGGGAGGAGGGAGAAGGAGGGACCACATCCTCCAGAATGCCCAGCTCTGGAACCCCTGATCACACCGACATCCCCAGAAAAACCTCAACACATGCTGAGGGCCCCTTAGGCAGAGGAAGCTCCCTGATTGGCAAGCAGTGCCCCAGTACCCCAACTTCCGGTCTGAGGTCTGTGACAGCCAGAGGACACGCAGCTTCTCCCTTTCACCTCTATGATCCCTTCCTCAACACCTACTGCTTTATCCTGAGTCCAGAAGACCATCCTCAATCAGATCTCAGGGGCCAACAGGGAACGCTTAACTAGTATAGTACCTTCTGTCAGCGTGTGTGTGTGTGTGTGTGTGTGTGTGTGTGTGTGTGTTTACGCTTGTGTGTCTAGGGATGGGGTTGCACTTGGGGGGTAGGTGCACCTGTGTTAGTGTGTGTTTGTGAGTAGGGGTGTGGGGGGATGTAGAGGTCCTAGCCACACACCCTGTTTTTGATCAGTATCTAGACTGGCTGGCCAGTGAGCCCCCGGGATCAACATCTCCATCCCCCCAACAATGGGATTACTGGGCACAGCACTGTACACAGCTTCCTATGTGGGTTCTCAGAATCAAATTCATGTCTTCATGCTTGTGTGGCAAGGCACTTTACCAACTGAACCGTCTCCCTAGACCCCAGGATTTCTTTTCATGACCATCTTTCAGAATAAGAAGGAAAGGAACAGCTTTAAAAGGGGAGAAGGGAACCAAGACACAAATTAAATGTGATAAATTTGTGCAAAGGAATATTATTCAACCATAAAAAAGGCTAACACTCTGATGCCTGCCGTAGCAAAGGTAAGAGTCAGTCACAGGAGGGACAGCTGTGAGTCTGTGCACAAGTAAGTGTCCGGAGGGAGAGGCGTGCCGGTAATGGTTCAGGGGTGCACCAGACTCAGACAAGAGGCTGGAGTGAAGGATTTTCTCTCCTGGTATGAAAATGATCTACATTTGACTGTGGTGTTGACTGGGTAATTCTGTAACTATATAAAAATCTATAATTTAAAGTGAGTGAATTGGGCTACAAAGACCGCTCAGCAGGTAAAATCCTCTGTTCTTGCAGAGGACCTGAGTTCAGTGCCCAGCACCCATGTCAGCCAGCTCACAGCTACCCGTAACTCCAGCTCCATGGTCCAGTGCCATTGGCCTTCATGACCCCCCACACACAAACTAAAAATAATTTTAAATGGATTAACTGCAGGGTGTGTGAATTGTGCTGCGATGTGGAGCATTAGGTGTGGTGGGCAGACACCACCCCCACCCCCGCCCTCCCGGACACTTCTGTGGCAGTCTGTTGTCAAGGTCAGCCTGCAGCAGCCTCCTGGAGCCTTGCCCCTGCGTCCCTCTCTGAGGATGTCCTCCCCTGTCCCCACCTGCAGGCCTGACAGAAGCGTCTGTGTGGAGCCCCAGAAAACTCCCCGGGTTGGAAATCTACATTCTACAGGACACAAGTAGTCAAGACGCCCGGCTCACAATAAATGTCACCCTGTCTGCTTCCAGGAGGGTCTGCATTCCCGCTCCACGCGCCTCCATCACCAGTGATATGCAAATGACCGGCCTCGTCACTGGTGATATGCAGACGCAGCTTTTGTCACCGAGGCACTAACTCTAACAACCCCCAAAGTGGAAATGTCCCCATAAAAGCACTACAAAATCCACTTGTTTTATTGCCACCTAAGTTTTCTTTGCTGCTTGTCCTCAGGACTTCCTCCTCACTTTTGATTAGCAGCATCTGGGGAGGGGGAGGGGGCTTCAGCTGCCACCACTGCCCATCCCCCTCCCAACCAGAGGGACTTCTAAAGCACATTCGCCTGCCTCCCCACCAGGTGTGGAAACGCATGGCCTCTGCTCCCCTCAGTGCACTCTGCCGTCAGATGGGAATATAAAATCAGCCTTATTTATAACAACAGAATGCCTCTGCTCCATGGGTTAGAGCTGGCTGTGCGCCACCCATGTGCACATGCACACACACATGCACATACACTAGATACACCAACACATACAAACATGATCATATAAGCTTACATATACTCACACACAAACACATCTATAAACACACATGCACTCACACAAGGGACACAAACATGCAAGCACATGGGGCACAAATACATACATAAGCTTGTATACACACACGTACACAGACACACGCACATGCTTTCATGCATATACACACACATACAAACTAAACCTGTATGCACACATGCACAGACACACACATTTGTATGCATGCATGCACTCAGACACACACACACAAGCTTGCATGCACACACACACAGAAGCTTGTATGCATATATGTACAGATACACATACAAACTAAACCTGTATGTACACATCTACAGACACACACACAAGCTTGCATGCATGCATGCACTCAGACACATACACACAAGCTTGTATGCATGCATGCATAGATACACACAAGCTTGTGTCATATACACACACATACATATATTGTGCTACTTTTTCCAAAGTGGCTTTTACATACACCTCACAAGAAAGGGCTCTGCCTCATGGTGTCTTGGTAGAGAAACTCCTGGTCCTCCTTGCCAGGGACATGAATCCAGGGAAGAGAGGTCAGGGCAGGTCTCCCAGGTGAGACCCTCCCTCTCTACATGTCACACACTGCTCTGAGGTTCAGGGAGAGGGAGAGAGGGCTTCAGACCCCTCAAGTCTGCTCTTTCCTGCCTCCAACCGCATTGCAGAGAAGTCAATGAGCCTCCTTCCAGATAATTCCTAGGGGCACTACAGGCAGGATGCAAGACCTCCTCCACCCCCACAGGAGGCCCTGGGAGAGGGGAGGGCCAGGCGTCAATTCTTCCTCCCAGTATGCAACTAAATCAGCTGCAAAGGCTTCAGCTGAAATGCAAGGCTGAAGGATGGTGACTGTCACATGTTGCCTCAGGTCCCCAGGTCAGACAGATAGGGCCTCCACGAGAGTACACATGCCACACCCTAACCCGGACACTCAGGATGCTGTGTCCTGTGCTGACAGTATTGGGTTAGGCTCAGGCAACTTCTGGACCACACAGCAGCCTTAGCCCTCTACTGAGGATCCAGTGTCACCTGTGGGACTAGAGGAACAGGAGTCTTGGACCCTCCTTCCCACTAACTGGGTCAAGGACCTGTGGCCCCTCTTTTGCCCCCTTAGCCATTTGGCTTGATGAAAGCAGCCCTGGCCCCCAGATGGAGAGCTCAGCCCACATCCAATCAAGCGTGGGATGCAGCAAAGACCATTTGCCCTTTTTCTCCTTCTGGTAGTTGATGGCCTTCCAGGGGTTTTAAAGATTATGGTCACCAACAGCAGAAACATGCTACAGTACACCTCCAAGGCTGGGGCTCCTTTTACGGGCATTTAATCCAAGCACAGCCATTCCCTAAAGAAAAGGTTTTATGGGCCACTCCCCAGATTGCCTACAAATCACACTGGCTTCTGCAGGGGGGGCTTGAGTAGCTAGGAGCCTGGAGTGCGAAGAGGCCAAAGAGGCCCTGGAGGCTTTGGGCCCTGCAGGAAATTGGGGGGGGGGCATAAAGTGGCAGGAGAGGCCAGACACCTTCCTCCCCCAGGGGCCCGCTCCCCAGCAAGGCAGCGTGCCCTTGGTGACATGAAATGATGCACCAACAGAGGAGGGGCCTAACAGATGCCCCAGTTGTGTGGAAGTGGGGAGATACTGCTGCTGCATAGCACAGCCCCTGTCTGCTGGTTTCCATGAGGTGGTTCCCCACATGTTGGGGCTCAGAGCACCCTGAATGACAGTAAAGCAGGATGTCTCAACAGAGGTGCAAAGGCTGGAAGGTCCCCAGGCTCTGTGGGACACCAAGCAAGACACTTGGGAGCCCAGGGGAAGGCAGACGGCAGCTTGCCAGCCAGATACCAAAAAGGGCGGCTGAAGGAAGGCAGGCTCCCAGCCTGGCAGCCTCTGGCCTGGTCACAAAGGAGAATGTGCAGGGCCCTCCCTACAAGCCTGCAGCTCCTCTGGAAAGTCTGCCCCAACCCTCCTACCCTGCTCAGGACAGCCAGCCGGTCGTCACCTCCTTCTGTCTTAGAGACTGGGTGCCCCTGCCTGCAGTGTGCCAGCATCCAAGCCAAGCTGGCCCAGTGGCATGTGTGTCCCTAGGCAGCTGAGAACGAATAGGCTCATGTCAATCAGTCCCCTGGAAATGTTTAAAAAATATAACAAAGACCACTGCCTGTGACCATTCTCTTCAGGGCACCCTCTCCCCTACCCCCACCTCAAACTGTGTATCAGGGAGCCCCAGACACCAGGCCCTCACACCTGCCCCAGCCCTGCGGTCACAAGGTCGGGATGGGCCTGAGGCCTGACAGCAATCTCAGCCCCCGGCAGGCGACACAAACCTTCCTGCCCACTCAGCTCCCAGTCAGTGCCCTGACATGCTGCAATCTGAACGGTGCTGGCTCCTGAACTGGCAGAGGTGGGACCCACTGAGGGACGGCAGCCGTCTCTTTCGGGTCCCACCATCAGGTCCCTGGGCCCTCCAGTGTGTCCTGAGCCTGACAAGGAACTCGGCACCTCACAGTAGAACCCTTCTTGCTTAACGGAGCCAGAGCGTTGTCTGTGGCTTACACAGAGGACCGTAACTGCAGCTCAGTCCAAGCGCTCCTCACAACCCTCCCTGAAACCAGACAAGGGAAGGGAGACTTCCTCCCCCGTGTAGGCACTGCGGCCTACAGTGAGCAAGAACAAAGTCTCCTACACAGATGAGATGCTCCCAGCCAGTCTGCCTGGCTAAGATTCCTGGTTCTCCCACCACCTGCTGATGAAGCTAACCCGGGTGAGAGGGGCTCACTTCTCTCACCTGTAAAATGGATGACTGCGTGATCAGATCGTATATGGTCATTACCAGAACTAAGTGTGCCATATATGCATCATAAACAGCGGGACTGGCCAGACACCTCAGCAGGTCAATGTTCTGCCACCAAGCCTGATAACCAGAGTTTGAGTCCCAGGACCCATATGGTGGAAAGAGAGAACTCACTCCCTAAAGTGGTCCTCTGACCCATATGTTTACACCATGGCATGTGTGGGCACATACACACCCCCGCATGCATGTGCGCACTCGCGCACACACACACTAAATATAATGAAAGGTTTACTGTAGGACCTTCATGTGGTACATACTCTTGTGTTGAGCCATCTACTAGCCCCCCATTTAAGTTCATGACTCTCAGAACACCCACAGTGGGCCCTGCACTGCCCCGGCCCAGTGACGCAAAAGCCCAGATGACTTTGCCTGCAGAAGTCCCCATCCGGCCGGAGGACAGACTGGTAAACACATAAGTCTGCATCCGATGTGATAAGACTGCTGGGGAGGGACCAGGCAGTGCCGTGGGAGCACAGGGGACGAGTGATTAATTTTGCTTCAGGGCTGGGGAGTCTTTGCAGAGGAGGTGACATTTGAGCCCGACTTTGAAAGACGAGCTCTCCGTGGAACTCAATCTGGACCCGGTGCCAAGACAGTCAGCCTCAAAATCAATCCCGCCACCCAGAGGAGGGCAGCTGGCCACAGACCACCTTCCGAACTCTCCCTGCCCTGAGAACGCCCAGCTGCCCCACAGTGTGGGTGTCCAGACGGTCTCTGGAGACTCGCCCACATTTCCATGTACAACCTGACGTCATTCCCGCACCGTCTAGCCTGTCCACTCATCGCCAGCTTGGGGCTCTCATTTCCAGGCAAACTCCCTTAGCCTCTGCCCCTTGAAGGCAACTCACATTTTCTTCCCCTAATAAGAATGATCATGACCTCTTTTAAAGGGCATCAAACCCTTTAGAGAATGCATCACATGTCTCAGAAGAGTCAAAGCAGGGCTTCATCTCAGCCCTGCCACCAACGACAGAGTCCAGGGACGGTGACACCATTTCTCAGCCTCACTTGCCCGCCGGTACATTTGAGTACAGCCCATTGCCACGAGGCTGGGATGGTTCACAGACAGGAGGATTTTAGAACAGGATCCAGAAAATGGTGGGCAATCAAGCGCTGGTATCCTTAAGTGAACACACCCGCCCCTCTCCACCACCCAGGACCCCCTGCTCTGGCCAGCATTCCTGAGCTATTTTGTGATAAACCCAGGGGACCCAGGGCAGCCTGGATTTGAATCCTGGTTCATCTGAGTGCTGGCTGGGCAACTCCCAGTAAACCTGTTAAATTCCTGAAAGGACGAGGGACCTTGAGGGTTTCATCATAGGCCACAGAGATGAGTGCTCAGATAATGTCTGTCCCCTTGATGGCCACCTGCTGTCAATACACACTCAGCCACTGCTGACTTCTAGAAAGCACATCCTTATCGCTGGCACCTGACCTCTGGGCTGTGTCCTGCTTCCCTCCCCACCCACCCTTCACAGACCCAGCACGTTGATGGCTCCCTGGGAAATACTAGCAGTCTAATTCTCAATTGTCTTGGGCCTGCTCCGAGCAAGTGGCTTCATCCAGACAAGGGTACGCTTCCTGCAGACCCCTCCACAGAGTCCTTCTGTCCTGCGGGGAGCATCCTGCTGACACACACTGATCATCCTTCAGTGTTGTCTGAACTACTTGCTGAGAGGATCCCGACCACTCACTCCTTCCAGAGCACACCGTGTAAGAACCCACGGCTTCCCTCGCATTTCTAATTTTTTTCAACACGAACGGCAGGCACGGAGGACGAACGTGTTTTTGGGACTCCGCAGACCATGGCTGTTGTTTTTGAATTGTTGGCAGCAAGGACTCCACCAAAATACTCAAGGTCAAGAGACCAGCGTGGTTCTAGGCAATGTGTACCTCTTAAAATGGTGACAAATATGTTATTTAATTTTAATGAGCGTTTTTGCATCTCAAATCTAATTACAGCATTATCAAGCCCTGCTTTGAACTGCAGGTGGCTTCTCATTACGTGTGTGGAGCTGCCACGGGCACTTCTCGTGAATACTAATAACTGCCTGATTTTACTATCTGTTAAAAAAAAAAAAAAAGAGTTTCAGGGACTTGGAAGGCCTGACTTTATAAAGCGTCTGTGGAGGCAAACCACTTGGCTATGCAGCTTAATTAAAAAAAAATAAATACTGTGTATGGCCACCCTGGAGAGTGACAGTTCAGGAAATGGCCGAGGGGAGCGTGGTCTCCGCCTGGGAGCAGAGACATGCCCGCCCGCAGACTCTCGCTCTCTCCAGCGCCTCACTGCAGTCTTGTTGTATAACATTCAAATCCCCCAATTTGCTCGCAGTTCAGAGAGAACGGTTCCGTCAACAGATTTTCTGGGTGACAGACTTCAGTAATAGGCCTGGAGCCGGAAGTCTCTGGGGATGCACTCCAGAAGCCTGTTGGGTGGACAGGTCCGGGGAGATGCCTGCAACCTGTCACAGAAGCCATCCGAGACGGGCTGTGGCTCTCTCCTGGCCAGGCTGGCTTGGGGGAGGGAAGGCCGGAGCAGCAGCTGATCCACGGCTGTGGGTGAGAAACTCTGCAGGCCCTGAATAGGCAACACTGTCAAACTGGTGGCCATGGCTCCCTGCTGGTGGGCTGGTACAATGTCTAGGTCTCTGTGTTGTTTGCTTACTTGGACAGTTTCCGGGGTTGTACCCACCTCCTAGCTGGCACTGTCTTCAAGGGGGCAGGTCTTGAAGGGCAAGGGTGCCCTCCTGTCATCTCCACTCAGGAAGATGCCGACGGTGTGTGAAGTGCAGGGTACGGCCGCTATCTCTCACTGTACGACATCTAAGGCAGGGCTGCCAGCACAGGACAGGGGAGGCTGGCGACCCAACTATGGCCCCCCTTCTCTACTTCCTGTACATCATAGTCTAGATTTTAAGTGTCTCCAAAGGTCCATTAGTTAAATTAAATAAATACTGCGCGTGGCCACCCTGGAGGTGGCAGCTCAGGAAGCAGCAGAGGGGCAGTGGACACAGCGCCAAGCTGGAGGTTTGGTCTTGCTCTTGGCACCAGCAGCAGGTGGTGGAGCCTGACAGACAGGAGCGAGGGGCCGCAGTGAACTTCGATCCTTCTTCTCTCTGCTTCCCGGCTTCTCACCATGAGGTGAGCAGTTACCTCTAGCACATATTCCTGCTGCAATATCCCAACCACAAGCCCAAGAACAAGAGGGCCAAGTGACCATGACTGAGTTTCTGAAACCACGGGACAAAGGAGACCTTTGCTCCTTCACGTTGATTGGTTCCCAGATGTTCTGTCCCAGCAACACAGATCAACACACCCTCAGACTTCCTCAAATCCAAGCCCTTCCTGTGTCCAGGTCAAGGGGCACATGCTCAAGGTGGCTGTAGGTCCTGATCTCCACCTGCCTGTGGTCAACAAGGGGAAAAGTCCCCTGAGAGACGTCGCCACTCTCCCCATCCTCAGAACTTGTGACTCCGTTACATTTGGTTGTAATCTGAGTGGGATTCAAGGCGGCTCATGTGCTACAATATAGGCCTCCTGTGGCGATATTTGGAGGTGGTGAGAACTGTTCAAGGTTGGCACTTGGGACATAGTAACCTGGGCGTTGGGGACACTGCCCTCTAGAAAGAATGACGGTGGTCTCATGGAGTTAGCCATTCTCAGGAGAGTGGGTTATTGTGAGGGAGCCCCTCCATGGTTTCTATCTCTTGATCTGGACACAGGCTCAGAGCCACCTGCATGCTCTACCACTACACCATCTGCCCTGAGGCAACACAGTTGGGGGCAGGAACACACCCCATCAGAGCCGATGTCATGCTGCTTGGATTTTTAAGTTCCACATTTTTTTAAGGTAGCCAACCTTGGGCATTTTGTCACAGTGATAGAAAACGGATTGATACACATGACAAAAGGGACTTGGGATTACCAGTGCAATGAAGGGCCCTCATGAGTTGACCCTGAGATGCAAAGCTGTCCGTCCAGCTGTACCCAGTGTGGTGTCATGAATCCTTACAAGTGGAAGACGAGGGGCGGAGAAGAGATCAGAGAAAGCACCATGAGGGGATCTGGCCTGCTGTCGCTGACTTCAGAGACAGAGGATACATACACAGACATGTAGACACAGACACACAGATACAGACACACACACACCCATGAGACACCCAGACACATACATACACAGACACATAGACACAAACACACAACGAGCCAAAGGAAGCAGGCAACCCTGAATGCTGGAAAAGGCAGAGGAAGGAATCGCCTCCAGATTGCAAAACTCCAGCCTGTAGTCGCCTTGATTCCAGCCCTGTGAGGCCCGTGTGAGGTTCTGGCTTCAGAACCATGATCCAAATGTGTTGTCTTAACCCCTGAAATCTGAGGCAACCTCTGTGCAACAGTAAGAAAAGCCTGGGGTCAGGCTTCCTGTAAGATATATATATCTCCATATATATACATATACATACACACACACACACACACATACACACACACATATATGTTTTAAACAAACTGCAGTTCTCCTTAGGTGTGGGGTATGAAAGCTTTGTTTTCAGACTTATCAGCACTGAAGTGTGAGTCTCCATCATCCTGTACCTGACTGAGCTCTGAGGCTTTACATTGCTCAGGCCCACACCCAAGGTGCCCAGACCCTAGATTTTGCTCTTAAGCCCAAGAATTGCACACGGCTCAGTGGTTAAGACAAAAGACCCTGAGTTCAGTTCCTAGCACCCACATCAGGTAGCTCACAATGACCTGTAACTCTAGTCCCAGGGGATCTGATGCCTTCTCCTAGCCTCTGCACACACACACAGAAACACAGACATATAGATACAGACACACAGATATAGAGACACACAGACACAGATACACACACACATACACACACACACACACACACACACACACACACACACACACACACGAGACACCCAGACACATACATACAGACAGACATACAGACACAAACACACAAGACACAGACATATAGACACAGACACACAGAGAGACACACAGACACAGACACACACAAGACACAGACACATTCACACAGACACACACAGAGACACAAACACACAGAGACACAGAAACATACACAAGACACAGATACAGATACAGAGATACAGACACAGAGACACAGACACACACACACATAGACACAGACACACACGCACACGCACTCGCGCACACGCACACACGGCCACCAGGAGGGCTACAGCAGCAGCACCCCTGAACCCCGCAGAAGCCTCTGGCACTCCTAACTGCCTGGGCAATGCTGACAAGTTCTTGTGGTAGGCGAGGCTCTAGAAGGACCCTGGTCATCTGAAGGCCCACAGCGTGCCCAGGGTTAGCCTGTCCTACAGAACGCCCCTCAACTCCAGTCCCAATAGATGGGGGAGTTAATAGGTCAACCCTGAACACCTCCCTTTTTTAAGAGAACAGGGGTTCATGGCAAAAACGATAAAGTTTCCTTCCTCACAGGGCCATCCTGGGTGCTGCCTCCCTGAGCCTGTTAGGCCTAGTTATCTACACAACATGGTCACACAGGCACTGTCCCACCGACAAGTTCACTGAAAGGGAATTTACAGCCTAATTGTGCAGCTGTTGCCTTCTGGGCTGGCTTTCAGAGATGTTCCACAAGCACGGTCATCATTTAGTCACGTGTTCATCTCACAACTCTACTGTAATCACTGTTGTTAACAGCAAATGGCAGACAAGATCATGAAGTGGGCCAGCCATGGAGCTAATGGACCCCAGGACAACCACACCTGTAACCCCACGGAGTTCTCCAGAAGGCCAATCAGACCCATAGCACCCCTAAAATTGACCATGAACTTCAAGTGCACCTAAGTCTCCAGTTGGTGGAGGCCCAGTGGAGTGAGGTCTTCCTCCAGAGACTGCTATGCGGGCAGAGGTTTGGGGTCCCCCTACAGGGAACAGCCCCCGGGGCCTGCTGCAAGACAGTAGTGTCTGGGTGGATTTGAACTCAGGGAGCAGAGTAGACCCTCAGCACATTTCTGTGCTTTAGCTCCCAAACAAGGCTCTGCTGCTGCATCTTCTCATGCAGAACATGCTAGAAATCCGGCTACCGACGAGGCTGAACCTGGTCTCCTCGTGTCCTCTTTCCTTCTCCTCTCTGTCCGTCACCTGGAGGGCTCCTGGGTTGTACAGGACATGAGAGGGAAAGCCTTCCGGGTGGCCAACTTCTGCCATTGGTGATGGTGCAGGACTGCAGGACAAGAAGGGATCCAGATCTGATCCCCCATCAAATCGGCTTCCCCCACCTACAGGCGGCACAACGGAGGCCTCCACAGCCCAGTCAGAGTGAACAACGTGCCAAGACTGTAAAAGATGGCACAGAGATGTGACCCCCAGCAAGGCTGTCGGCAGAAACCTGCTCTACCTGGCAATCCCAGTGAGAACAGAGCGCAGGGCACGCTCACCCAGCACACCAAGGCCCAGGTACTCGGGTGTCCTGTTTACAGAGAAGGTAAGTCATGAGGGCATGGGCTGCACCTCCTCTACACTGTGCCACACTGAAGCCAGGACGCCACCGTGCTGAACTGACCCCACAGCTCTTCTAAATGCCCCACCATACTCTCCATTGGCCCATGGCTATAAATAACAGTGACCTCTCTGCCTAGACTGGGCCTGACTCTAAACTGCTACAGCTCTAGCATGCTGAGGGCCAAGTGCCTTCATGCCCAGGTCAGAGGACTGGAGAGGAAGGGGGGTGGGGGAGATGGGGTAGATGCTGACCCAGTGTCTAGAACCATCTAGCCTCGGGTTTCTGCTCCCCACTCCCAATCCTGACTCATCTGAAGCCACAGTCAAGAGTAGTTGGAGGTGATTAGCGAGAGGATGGGTACTCTTCGAAATATGGTTAATGAGGCTGGAAGACTCACTTCCAGATTGCCGGAGCCGCAGAGCAAGATGCAAGGACCAGAGACAGCAATCAATAAACACGAAGCTTTTCCAGCAGAGAACAGTGAGCGTGAGCGGAAGGGAAATCGAAACGCTGACCTGGAAATCAGGCTGGCATGCTGAGAAAGGTCAGGGTGGTCCTGAGAAGTGGGGGGGTGCAGGGACCAAGAGGAAGCCCTCCTTGTCAACGGGAGGAGGGAAACAGGCAGCTGAGGAGGGCCAGCCAGCCCTAGGCATCTCTGCTGTGCTCGGAAATAAGCTCCAAAGACTGGTGTGGAGGGTCACAGGCGCAACCCCAGCATTCAGGAGGCTGAAGCAGGAATGTTGCACAGGTCTGAGGCCAGCCTAAGCTATACAGCAAGCTCCAGTCTCAAAAAAAAAAAAGTTGTTTTAAGGGGGAGTTAGGGAGATGGTTCAGTGCCTAAGCATGTTTGCCACACAAACTCAAGGACCTGAGTGTGAGTTCCAACACCCACACTGTGTGGCTGGGGGAGGAGCTGAAACAGGAGCTTCCTGGCCAATCTAGCCAAAGAAAGTTAGACGCCAGATTCAGTGAGAGACCCCATATTTCAAGAGAATGGAGCAGAGAGTGAGAGAGGACTGAGCAGGACAGCTGATGTCCTCCTCTGATCTCTACACACATCAGGCATGCACAGCTGTACACACCCACAGATGTACACAGATGGAAGGAAAAAGAAAAGGATCAAGAAACCAGCTCCCACAGCAGGGCAGTCCCCTGTGTGAGCTTGCAGGGCCGACCTGCGTAAGCTCAAGCCAGACAAAATTCCAGCATGGCGAAAGGAGGTGGCCACCTTGTCTCACCCCCAGCCAAGGAGCTATTGGCAAGTGGTAGCTTCTGGGAGAGGGAGAGACTGTTTGCTTCAAGGGTGTGGCCTCTAGTAAGTCGACCAAGCTCCACACTCAAGGATCTGTGGGTAGCGCAAACCTGAGTCAATGGGCATAAAAAACCAAAGAGAACACAGAGCTGAGTGGGGAGGAGGAGGGGTGGACCTGAGAGATGGAGGAGGGGTGAATGCGATCAAAATACACTGAAATTCTCAAAGAAACAATAAAGACATTTCAAAAGAATGTACTCCCACTTAACCTGCACGAAAAGAGAAATAATCAGCAGACTCCCATTTGCTCTGCATTGACCCCACCCCCTGCTGTGTCTACTGAACTTTCGAAATGCATGGTCCTTAAGGGTTTGAGTCTGTACCCAGTCTACTCCAAGCTCAGAGCCTGTCTCCTTGGTGACCTGGGGCAAATGACTTAGCCTCCCTGTGCCTTGGTCGCCTCGTCAGTAGGGTCCACACCCTTCACACTGCTGTGCAGCAGACAAGGTTGGTACAGAGCAACCACCCTAGAACAGGAGGCTGGAGCCTTTCTTCCTAGGCGCCAGAGCCAAACTCAGAGCTCAAGGTTGCACAAAGTAACTTGAGGCTGAGGAGGGGCCTAGCCAACCACCAGGTCATGAGATAAGAGAGGTTGATCGGACAGCGGGGCCCTTTTAGGATAAATGCAAGCGTCAGGGCTGTGGGATAGAAAGCTTCCCTTGTCTGCAGCCAGACTTGGGCTTCCGTGGTAAGAGAGCCATAGCCTGCCCTGAGCACCAAGCACCCTCCTGGGTTCCTCAGTCCCCACCCAGCACAGTACCAGGCACTTCTGCACACGGCTCATGCCCCTCACTGGTAATACACTGGCCAGTCAGGAGCCCCTCCAGGTGATACCCAGGTGACACCCAGGTGACACCCAGGAAACCGCAACGTGGGAGCTGCTCTCAAACTGGCTGCTCAGAAAAGCACAAGCTTCCAGGAAATGATGAAAAACAGGCAAGTTCGTCACCGCGCGTGGATGACTGCAGAAGGCTCCCAGGCAGGACCCACACCTCCCCGACTGGACTTGACCTTTCTGGTCCCACTCTGGAGGTCAGCAGTATCAGAAAACCTGTGGAAATGCAAAGTGCGGTTGGGGCTGAAGGACCGTGGCTTCTCTGTGTAAACTAGTCAGTAACTTCGAGGCTCTCACACCACTGCTGCGGTCTTCATACCTGCATAACGCTCAGCCATTTTGTGAGGATTGTGTGCTGTGTGTACCAAAGAGACCACTGAGAAAAGAAGGAAATGGACTGAGCACTGCGTTGTTTTTGAAAGGCCTTCAGCAAGCTCTGAAGTACATTGACGTCCACACCCTTGAGTGACAGCATCCCTTACTCAGAGCAGACTCTGGGCACAAGGAGGTGACAGGGACATACGAAAAGAAGAGACTAGGGTTGAGGATGTGGGAAATCCCAGAGCAGGCTACCCCCGCTTGGATCCCAAGCTTGTTGTGAGAAAGGGAAGACCCATTGCGAGGTGTGACCTGGTCCCCAAGCAGAAAGCACACTTGGGTGTGGCAGAGAACCAGGATGGCAAGGAACACACAGCAGGGACCAGCTCCCTGTGTGAAGGCACACTACCTACCATGGTCCTGGACCAGCTCTGACCCCTGGGGCTTCTCTGTAACCTGCAGGGCCCCACATAGTCTATGGTAGCCAGGAACATGCATATCGAGAGAGAATATTCTCATTTCTAGATCCTTTGCTCTCCATCAGGCTGGGCTGGGATCCAGGAGTGGGAACCACAGTTTAACTTCTCGAAGCTGCGACAGCGGTGCAGACAGAACATGACGGGGTAGCCGCAGGACGGGCTATTAGGCAAACATTAACAACCGTGTTTGCAAAGAATGTTTAATGACTAGGGAAATAGTCACAATATGTTGTCAAACGAAAAAGGAAGCCAGAAGAAAACACAATCCTGGCATTACCGAATACAACAAAATAAACGCATGCCTTGATGCTCAGAAAGGGGCTGGAGGAGAGAAAACAACATCAGCCTCTGGGCAGGGACACCTGGGGCAGACCGCCGCTCTCCCCTTAATGTTTTCTGCGTGTTTCAAATGCCTGACAAGAAGAATATTTTTACTATCACAAACGATTGTGTTAAAATGTATTATTTAAACAATATTTCTTTCCAAAGAAAAATCTTCATTATTTTATCCGATCTAACACCAGAAACATCCAAACAACCTGCAATGATTTAGAAGTGACACATCCCCCGAGGGCCATGTGTTGACAGTTTGGTTCCCAGCTGGTGGAGCTCTGACTTTTAATTGATGGATTCAGCCAATGAGAGACCATAATCTGAGAGTTTCACTGGGAAGAGGCAGGGACTGGGAGGTGGGACGTTACTGAAGGAGACGGACCATGGGAGTCGCAGTGCTTTAAGTGAGAAACGGCCCCCAGAAGCTCATATGTTTGAATGCTTGGTTGCCAGTTGGTGGGGCTGTTCAGGGGGGCTTCTGAGTTGTGGCCTTGTTGGAGGAGGTGTGTCACTGGGGGGGGGGGTGGGCTTCGAAGTTTCTAATCCCAGCACTCAGAAGCCAGAGGCAGGCAGATTTGTGAGTTCAAGGCCAGCCTGGTCTACAGAGCGAGTTCCAGGACAGCCAGGGACACACAGAGAAACCCTGTCTGGAAAAACACAAAGTCCATGCCAGGCCCAGTCTCTTTCCTCTGCCTCCTGCTTGTGGATCAGTTGTGAGCTCCCCGTCACTGCTTGCTCCAGCGCCATGCCTGCCTCCCGCCACCACGCTCCCTGCCATGATGACCAGTGGATTAACTCCCTGAAACCATTAGCAAGCTCCCAACCAAACGCTTCTTTCATAAGTCATGGTGCTTCTTCCCAGCAATACAACAGTAACCAAGGCAGGATGTGTCTTGTCTCTGCACCTCTGGCTGCTTCTTGGCCGCCATGAGGTGAGCAGCCTCTTAACGCGCTTCTCTGACCATTGTGCTCTGTCTACCTCAGGCCTAAGGAACCAGACCACCATGAACTGAAATCTCTGAAACCAGAAACCAAAATAAATCCTTCCCCACCTTCTTAGATATGTTGTCACAGAAACAAAAGGCTGGCTAAAACAACCAACCCACTGTTGGTTGTTATTCTTTAACATATATAAATATCACTATAGACGAACTAACGACCAGTATGGTTATTCAGACAGCAAGCTGGAAGGAGGGATCTGCCGGACAGAGACTGAATGGGTGGGAGATGGGAGACTGGGGTTGGAGGTGTGGTTTAAGGAAACAACAGGAAATGCCTCTAGATCTGGAAAGTAAGAACATGACCTCACACTCCTCTGGACCCCAGCCTTTCCATGTCTCACAACTGCACTGTACGTGACTAATACTTTTATTGCACTTGGGGGTCCCACCCGTGGCTCACCATCATCCAGAGCATCTGCATGCCTCACCGCACAGCCATGCGGCCCTGAACAGTTTGCTTGGCATGCCTTCTAGCTACACTGAACTTGACAGTTTACACTGCACACCTCAATGATATTGTATTTGAACGTTTGTGTTCATTCCTCAGTTACACTGTGCTCAGCAGCTCCACCCACACCTCACAGTCATCCAGCAGATGATGGTGTGTGTGGCAAACCAGTCAGCCACACCTACACCTGACAGTGTGCACACAGCCTCAGCCTAGACACCCTACCGTGGGCTCACAGCAGCATTTCCAGGCTAGGCCTAGACTCTCTCTGCTTCAATCGTGGTGGAAGAGATCAAAGTCCATGGGGTTGAGGAAAAGGCGCAGAAGTCTCTGCAGCCTGACTGAGGGGATCTGGGAGAAGCATCTCCTCTTCAGACATCTCCAGGGTCTCCAGGGGGTACTATCTGCACAGGTCTGTGCTTCACAAAGATGGTCTCCGCAGACTCCATGCCACGCCAGAACCTATTCTAACCCATTTTACAGATGAGAAAACAGATCTCTGGTTCTTTCAACAGGAACTTGCTACATGCATGACAGACTCCTTACTTCCAAACATTCTCCCTCCCATTCATCCCTCACACTGTCCCCATGAGATAAGACACAAGTGACAAAGGTTAGAGAGATGATGGCTACGACATGGACTAAATTACTCCACTAAAGCCATCTGCTTGGCAGAAGCCAATCTATTATTCAACCGCTTAATGACAGATCCACCTGACCTAGATCCCACACCTGCAGAGGGCCTCAACCCAGATCCCACACCTGTGGGTCCACCTGACCTAGATCCCACACCTGCGGGTCCCCCTGACCTAGATCCCACACCTGCGGGTCCACCTGACCTAGGTCCCACACCTGTCAGTCCCACCTGACCTAGGTCCCACACCTGTCGGTCCCACCTGACCTAGATCCCACACCTGTCAGTCCCACCTGACCTAGGTCCCACACCTACAGATCCTCCTGACCTAGATCCCACACCTGCAGATCCCCCTGACCTAGATTCCACACCTGCAGATCCCCCTGATCTAGATCTCACACCTGAAGATCCCCCTGACCTAGATCCCACACCTGCAGATCCCCCTGACCTAGATTCCACACCTGCAGGTCCCCCTGATCTAGATCTCACACCTGAAGATCCCCTTGACCTAGATCTCACACCTGCAGATCTCCCTGACCTAAATTCCACACCTGCAGATCCTCCTGATCTAGATCTCATACCTGCAGATCCTCCTGACCTAGATGCCACACCTGTGGGTCCCCCTGATCTAGATCCCACACCTGCAGATCTCCCTGACCTAGATCCCATACCTGCAGATCTCCCTGACCTAGATGCCACACCTGCAGGTCCCCCTGATCTAGATCCCACACCTGCAGATCTCCCTGACCTAGATCTCACACCTGCAGGTCCCCCTGACCTAGATCCCACACCTGCAGATCTCCCTGACCTAGATCCCATACCTGCAGATCTCCCTGACCTAGATCCCACACCTGTAGATCCCCCTGATTTAGATCCCACACCTGCAGATCTCCCTGACCTAGATCCCACACCTGCAGATCCCCGATCTAGATCCCACACCTGCAGATCCCCCTGACCTAGATGCCACACCTGCAGATTTCCCTGACCTTGATCCCACACCTGCAGGTCCCCCTGACCTAGATCCCACACCTGCAGATCCCCCTGATCTAGATCCCACACCTGCAGATCTCTCTAACCTAGATCCCACACCTGCAGGTCCCCCTGACCTAGGTCCCACACCTGCAGATCTCCCTGACCTAGATCCCACACCTGCAGGCCCCCCTGACCTAGATGCCACACCTGCAGTTTCCCATGCAGGCTGAGGTGTACTCCTATTTGTCCTATGATTCTCTGTCCCTTCGCCACACTTGATCCCAGGAAAGTGGAGAAAAGTACATTCCCTCCTCCAAGCCTTTCCCTGGGTTCTGTGGGAATTCCTGGCCCCTGAGGTTCTATACAGCTCCTAGGCCACAGCCACAGGGAAAAGCAAACTGGGGCTGGGGATGTCACTCAGTTGGTAGAGAACATGCACACCACTTGTGGCTGGAGCACTTTCTAACCTATTCAAGATCTCCACGGTGAACGTGATGCAGTTGTAAGAAATCACTCTTCCCTTTGAAGCAGCTGAGGGCTGGGGATGCTGTCCCCATGCTCTGTTCTCAGATGTAGCCTTGGAAGGAAGTTGGCACCAAAGGTGCCTGGGTTCCTTTTTTTCCCCATTCCTTGTTCCCACACGCTCAGCCCTGATGCCAAGCAATAACCCAAGCTCAAAGTTAAACTTATAACTAAAGACCACCCCCACTGAGACAGGAGCCTATAGGTGTACCCAGTGAGGGAGTACTTGCCAACATGCACAAGGCTCTAGGTCCCATCTCACCACTGATAGAGAAATGGCAAGAAAGGAAGGGAGGGAGGGAGGGACAGAAGGAGGGAAGAAGGGAGGAAGGAAGGGAAAAAAGATGAAGGATGATAGATAAATACATACATACACAGATGATAGATAGATAGATAGATAGATAGATAGATAGATAGATAGATAGATAGATAGATATAGATGAATGATAGATGGATTATAGATGATAGAGATAGTTAATAGATGGATTATAGATAGATGAATGATATAGATGATAGATGATAGATAAATAGATAGATGATAGATGGAAGATAGATAGATAGACAGACAGACAGAATACACACAGACAGATGGACACGTAGCCTTACTAGTCCTGGCTTTTCTCAGTATTTGTCTTGTATGCAAAGTGAGAGCGTGTGGGGTATCTTGAAAGCAGAAGGCTGTGCCCCTCCTCAACATCTCCACCCTGTGCTTGTTCCCCATCACTATCCACTGCCCCTGGACAGATAAAGCCCCTGCTCTGGATCCAAGAGGCACCGTGGCTAGCTGAGCTGGGAGCCAGTTGGCAGATAGATGCAAAGATTCCTGTGTCCTTGGGGGAGTCCCAATCTGGCTCTGCACTGAATGTGCTGCTAGCCTCAGCGAGCCACCCAGCCATCTGCATCTTGTCCCTTCCCCGTCAGGTGGGGACAATGGCTACTCTTCCGAGACCAGTGCAGAAAATGAATGAGTCAATGCCCAGAAGGGCCTGAGTGGGATTCAAGGACAATCAAGCTACTTTGTCACTGTCCCTTCTGGACTCAGGAAGGTTTTGTAGTTTGGGGGATGATTCCATAGTTTGACACCGTTTGAAAAATGAACTTATTAAGCCAGGTAAGCTATGAGACAAGACTGAGGCTCAAATACACAAAATGACTCCCCCATGGTCATACAGCGACGTTGCTATGGGTCTGTCTGCCATGCCTAGATTCTGTCTACTCCCTCCTAATCCTTCCTGTGGGTGGCCTGCCTTTTTTGTAGCACTGCAGTGCCCTGTCAACTCCAGGCCCCTGCCTCTAGGGAGATCTGTCATTCTTGAGCAAATACTGGCTTTGGGGGTAGAATAGAAAAAGCAAATTCATGAGGGGGCCAACATTGGCTTCCCAAGATTCTCTTCACAGCATCATCTGTGATGTCTGGGAAGCAGGGCCACCCTGTACCTGTCCGTCTGTCCCAGGCAGTGGAAGAGGCTGTGTTCTCATGTGGGAACTTTGAAATCTCAGTCATTCAAGGACCCTCAACCCCTTAACACTCTCTTCTTACCCAACCCATTTCCCCAGGAACCTCAGGCACTGGGTCTGAAGTACAAACAATTTATCTTGTTTCAATTAATCATCAGTCCTCAGGACAACGTCTTGGAGTGGATTAGTCACAAGGACTGATTAGTAGAACTTATCTAAGAAAAGACCAGAGTTAGTATTAGCAGGGCTCTTATGTCACCAGATGGTCTCTTCTCTGGGTCTCCCTGGAAGATTATCCCACTCTCAAGGGAGCAGCAACATCAGCAACATCAGAGTGGAGCAATACACAGAGACTCGCCAGAGAGCAAGAACACCCGCCATCATGGCCTTCTAGGAAGGGCTAGCTTTGTATTTTCTTAGCCCTTTAATGGATTTCCTTAATTGTCTCCTGGCTTGTGATGAAAAGAAAACAGGTAAAGAATTTAGGGGTCAAACACTGGACCTGAAGGGAGATCCTTTTGTTCACGAGCCGCGTGCACAGAGCACTTCACCTCTCTAAGCAGCAGGCTTCTGAATTCCAGCAAGAAGAAATTCACGCTGAATGAGGATTAGTGGATCACTGGACAGAACTGTCAGTGCAGTGTCTGGGCATCATCGGCCACCTGTTACTCAGCCTCCCCCAGGGCCATCCTCTCGTCAATGAAATGGGACGTAGGTTGCTGAGAAGATGAGAGAACCCACAATAGAACATACATATAGTGGCACATGCCAATAATCCCTATTAATCCCAGAGTTAGAGGGCCGAGGCAGGAGGATCCTGAGTCAGCTAGGGCTACATACACAGTGAGAATTTGTCTCAAAGTGGGAGGGGCTAAAGAGATTCCATGGTTAAGACTACTTGCAGAGAGCCTGAGTTTCATTCCTGGTACCCAAATCAGGCAGCTCACACCTGTAACTCCAACTCCATGAGATCTGATGACCTTTTCCAAGGGTACTCACACACACACACATATGTACACACACTTACACACATGTACAAACACACACACAGAGTTAAAAATAAATCTTTAAAAATTAAAGGCCCAGCATGTTCCTGTGTCATTTTGCCCTTACTATGTACATGCATACAAATACACACAGGGAGCGTCCAGCTGCCCAGAGAGGAGCTTAGCCCTCACAGAAAGGCTTTTATCATTTGCCACTAAACCTTCTAAAATGCCATCAGTCAGGTTGGTTGGCATCTCTCCCAAACCCCGGTATCTATGGAGAGAGAAATGTCTCAGCAGGGAGAAGGCATCTCAGTAGGTTGCACACAAGAGACAACTCTGGTCCTAACACAGAGTCCTCATACAATTTGCTTGGCATCCCTAGGGCTCTCGGTTTCACAGTCTGTACAATGAGAACAAAAGGGTCATCGTTTCAGTAGAGTGAGGGCTACTGTGTGTTCATCTGTTCCTCCTTCCCACACTGCAGTACCACAGGGATAACTGGACGGGGAAAAGAAGCACAGGCACATAGACTAGAAAGGAAGAAGCAAACGTGTCTTCATTTGCAAATTAGAGAATCCTATACACAGAAAAATCCCAAGGAATCCACGAAAACATGATTAAATTAATCAGTTCAGCAAGATCGCCACAGAGAGCATCAATGGGCGAAAATCAACAGCGTCTCTGTACATTTGCAGGAACAATGCTAAAGATGAGATTAAGAAAATATTTCCATTTTCAACAGCTCCAAAAGGACAAACATAGTGGGTAGCTGTTCCAGCTTTGACCTTGAAACACTGCCCCTAGGGGGACAGCGGGTAGCTGCCACACCCACCTATGACCTGCCCCTGGGGCGTGGCTGAGAGGGAGCCCCTTAAGACTCGAGGTGCGTATGTGCTTGCCCCTTCTGGATACCTCATGGTCCTGGAAGCTGGATGGTAGGCCAAACCAGATTTATTTGCTGGATGGTACCTCATCTATCCCGGATCCTGAAACCAACCCCTATTAGCTGTGAGTTACTCCAGAAATAAACCTCTCTTGATTACCAGATAAATTACTTGGAATTGTCTCATTAATTACAGTTATACAAAGGCTTTAAAATTGCTGGCAAAAGAAAAATAAAAGTTAAACTCTTGAAACCACACATAGTAAAGAAATTAAGGTACTCAAAAATGGAAAGGCATCCCATGTTCATGGATCAAAAGACAACTAATTATTATCAAGATGACAATGTTCTTCAATATGATCTCTAAATTCAACACAATCCTTATCAAAATCTCAACGGGCCTCTTTGAAGAAATGGTTTATTTGACTCTAAAATCTATAGGGAAATATAGTAGATCCAGGACAGCCAAGAAAACAAAACAAAAGACTCACATTTCCTGATTTCAAAACTTATTCCCAGGCTACAATAGTCCAGACAGCATGGCTCTATCAGGAGGGACAATGTGGAGATCATGAATAAACAGCTTGCAAATAATCCCTCACAGTTATGGTCAACTGACCTACAAAGCAGGCAATCCAAGAGATAAACAGTGCTGGGACAAGGAGGTGTGGACAATGGAGATGCATCCCTCCCTCATACCACACACAAGAATTAACTCAGCGTGAACCAAAGACCCAAGTCTAAGAGCTAAGGCTGTAAGCTCTTAAGAGGCCTAGGGCTCTGTCTCTGTGATGTTGTTAGACAGCATTGTCTTTGTTTAAAAAAAAAGAAAAAAGAAAAAGCAACACAAAGAAATAGGAAAAGGAAGAAAGGAAGGGAGGCAGGCAGGCGGGATGGAAGGAAGGAAGGAAGGGAGGGAAACAGGAAGGAAGGAAGGAAGGAAGGAAGGAAGGAAGGAAGGAAGGAAGGGAGGGAGGGAGGGAGGGAGGGAGGGAGGGAGGATGGAAGGAAGGAAGGAAGAAAGGAAGGAAGGGAGGGAGGCAGGATGGAAGGAAGGAAGGAAGGAAGGAAGGAAGGAAGGAAGGAAGGAAGAAAGGAAGAAAGGAAGGAAGGAAGGGAGGCAGGATGGAAGGAAGGAAGGGATGGAGGGAAGAAGGAAGGAAGGAAGGAAGGAAGGAAGGAAGGAAGGAAGGAAGGAAGGAAGGAAGGAAGGAAGGAAGGAAGGAAGGAAGGAAGGAAGGAAAGCAAGAAAGGCAGAAAGACAAGAAGGCAGGCAGGCAGGAAGGAAGGAAATAAGGCAGGCAGGCAGCCAGCCAACAAGCTGAATACCATCAAAATGTCAAACTTCTGTTTCTCTAGGACACTGTTGCAAAAGTAGAAACACAAAATAGAAATTTTCTTTTAGAAGCAGCATATCTGATAGAGGCCCTGTGCCCAGAATATATAAAGAGCCCCCAGAAATTTGCCCTCTGACCTCCACACATGTGCCATGGTGTGCATGCACTGCCCTGGCCCCAATAATAAGTGTTTTTTAAAGAACTCTTATAATTCAGTAATTAGAGACAACCCAGGCTGGCCAGATAACCGATAGGTAAAAGCATGTGCCGCCAAGTCCCGAAGCCTCAGCTCCATGTCTGGACCCACGATAAATGGAAAGGAGCAGCTGTCAGAAGTTGTCTTCCGCTTCCATACATTCTCCATGGCATGCACACATGCAGACCTCTCTCTGTGTGTCTCTCTGTCTCTCTGACTCTGTGTGTGTGTCTGTCTCTGTCTCTTTCATAATAACAATAAATAAATATTTTTAAATAGCCCTCATAACGCAGTAATAAAAAAGACCGCTCGGGCTCCTGAGATGGCTCAGCGGGTAGAGATATTTGCTTCCAAACCTGAAACTTAAGTTCAGTCCTCAGAACCCACATGGTGGAAAGAGAGTTACCCTTTGATCTACACATACATACCTTAGCATGCATGTCTACTGCTGACAAAATAAATAAATGAATGTAAAAAGCTATTTTAAGGCAAAGAACGTAAGCACCATATCACTGAAGAATGCTTACAGTAACACGTGAAAAGATACCTATCATCAATGATAATCAGGGGGCTTCCAATCAAACCCAATGGGACAGCCTCTCATAACCAATAGGACAGTCATAATTAAAAAAGAAAGAAAATTCCCATGAAGATATAAAGAAATTGGAATTCCTGCACGTGGCTATAGGAGTATTAAGTAGCATGGCAACTTTGGAAAATAGCCCGGTAGCTCCCAAATAGGACACACAGTTAGCAACAATGCTCCTGGATATCCACCCAAGAGAACCAAAGTGGCCAGAGCCCTACCATATGCCCCATGAAAGGGGCTGTGAAGAATGGGTCATAGCCACACACACCGGAAAGAACTCAGGTTCCATCAACTGGTAAAGAGAATGTGTCACATCTAAACGATGAAACGTTATCCCACAATAAAAATAGAAATGGAGCTATGAAAGACATTACACGTATGAACCTTGAAACCACCAACATAAGTCTCAAAGCCAGACACCAGGGCCATACACTCCCTTATAGGTACCAATAAACCCTCAACTGATGGCGGCAGGATTTTGAAGGATTCTGGGATTGAACCTAGGAATGCATACATGCTGCTTAAGCACTTTACCTATAGATCAATACATCTCTCAACCCTCATCAGGGAAATTTCTATTTGCAGTGGGTGATGATTAAGGGGACCCACAGCTGGCCAAAGCGCAGAGAACCCAAGACAGCCGAGTGTTTGACTGTAAAGGGGACATCCATGCCAAAACCTCCAGCAGGCTTTTTCCTTTTGGGCCGCCAACCAGCTTCCACATGGTGACATGGAGACTTCTTACCAGTTATGAATGCCCGCCCTTTCCATAGCTCCCGTTTCAATCTGTTTGTCCGCGCTCTGCCTCGGGGCTTCTTACCTTTCTCTCTGTATTCCTTGCTTTCACTGCTTCTTTGTCTGGCAGCTCTGGCTTCTGGCCCCGATGTGTCTCCCTCCTTCTCCCTTGTTCTCTTCTTTCTTTTTTCCCCTTCTTCTTTTCCTGTTTATTCTCTCTCTTGCCAGCCCTGCCTATCCTTCTCCTGCCTAGCTATTGGTTGTTCAGCTCTTTATTAGACCAATCAGGTGCCTTAAGCGGGCAGGGGAAACAGATGCACCACATCTTTACACAATTAAACACATGTCCTTACATCGTTAAACAAATGCAGCACAAACAAATGTATCACACCTTTACACCGTTAAAGTAACATTCCACAACGAACCCCTCCTCCCAAGGCTCAGGAATCATTGCAGAAGAGTGTAAAAGCCAGAAGACTGTAAACAGATACAACAGTGTCCTCAGGACCCAGCAGGGAAGCTGTGCACATGACCTCACAACAGTTATGGCAGCATGGACTAGAGCTCTGCAAACTCAAGCCAGACCAAATCCCGGCTTGGAGAGGGAACGTGGACACCGAGTCTCACCCCTAGACGAACGCTATAAGCAATTGTTAGCTGCTGGGAGGAGGAGAGTCAGTGTTAATGGAGTAGCCCCCTGGTGAGTCCACCAGACTCCAGTGGAAGGCCACACATCCAAGACGCATGGGCAGCGCCAAATGGACATGATGCATGAAAAAAAAAGAGGATACAAAGCTGAGTGGGTCAAGAAGGGTTGGATCTGAGGGACTGAGAGAGTCAAAACTCACTATGCAAAATTCTCAAAGTTCTCATTTAAATATATATATGTCAATTATATAAAACATTAGGTGGGATAATTAATGCTATTTATAAAGAAGAGTCAAGTCAAAAGAGCTGGGGTGCAGAGGGGTGTGGCACAGTGCCAATCAGCATCACTGGAGCTGAGACCCGAGAGGAAAAGGGAACTGGGACACTCTGGGAGAAGACAGGAAAAGGGACAACTTGCTTTGGAGAAGCACAGCAGGAGCACACCCCTGAAGGAAACTGGGTGTGGCTACAGAGGGTGGAGCCGGTGGCAAGGGAGGCAGGCTGGGTGACCCCAGGCTCTGCCCTAACAGCCTCAGCTTCTCCACCTCAGCCAAGTCAAGAACTGTCACTGTTCAGCATGAGTTTCAGGACTCACTTCTGATCTGCACACCCATGTTCACAACAGCCAAGGGCCGGAAGGAACCAAGTGTCCACTTACGGATGAATAATAAACAACCTGGCATAGCCTTTAAAAGACTGAAGCGGTGACACCTGCTCCAGTACAGATGAGCCCTGAGAGCTTGACGCCGGGGAAGGAGACGGTCACAGAGGGACATGTGCTGGGAGGGTCACACCTGAGCATTCCTACAGCAGCTAGAGTCACAGAGCTGCAGGGGAGGCCTCGGGGCTGGCAGGGGTGGGCTGCCCAGTTCATGTTTAATGCAGGTGGGCTTCAAGTTAGGGATGATGAAAGGGTTTGAGGGGACAGTGGTGGTGGTGGATGCATAGCATAAGTACTTTATGCCCCTGGACAGGACAGTTCCTGGTCATGGAAATGAAAACTTTTGTTGCATTTAGGCCTAGCCATCCAATGGAGTGTAGAACAGGGTAACATGTACAGAGCGGTCAGCATGCTACCCTGTGGGTCAAAGGCCCTCAACAGAAATCTCCAGAAGCTGGAAGGGACACAGCATCCCTCCCACACCCTGTATTAGTGGGTTCATTCTCACAGCCTGCCCAAGGGAACAGTATGCCCACACCACCAGGCCAGAGTCCCTCCTACCCTAGCAGCCCCAGGCTGCCCTGCACAGCACTGAGGCCGCAGGGCCACCCAGCCCATCAGCCCTCTAGGGAGAGCCTGCCCTGCTCTTCTGTACTTGTCTCTGCCAGCTCCACTCTGCACAAAGAGCCATGGCCTGGACTCTGGGCTTCACCCACCAACCAAATGAAGAGGAATATTTTATAAAACAGTAAGCCTGCATGAAATTGCTAAGCACATATATAAGGCTAATGCCACTGCTATATTAAAATACTAAATTCATTTTTATACTTTTTTATTTAAATTGCTGGGGCCACTTGCCATAGTTGATTAAAAATTCTAAGCAGGGTGTATTGTGTGGGCCAATTATGAAGCAGGGTGTAAGTGCTGTTAACATTACTTGGAATGTACAGGAAACCATTTGTGAAATGAAAATTCTTCTTTTAAAAAAAAGGTTTAAAAGGTGAGAAGTACCAGGGCTGGTGGCGCAGACTTCTAATCGCAGCCTTTCGGAGGCAAAACTGTAAGGTTAACTGGAGGATTCATCCTTAACTGTAAAGCAAGTTCAAGGGCAGCCTGGGCTACATGAGAGTCTGGCTCAAAAACAAAGTGGATTTAACGATATTAAAAGGAGAAAGAGTCAGGCGGGACAAAGGCAGAGGCAGGTTTGCAAAGAGCTCATGCAGACACCAAGAATGGCAGCCTAGTGGGTGTGGCTTCCCCCAAGCCAGCAGCACCGTCCCAGCCCACCCTGCTGGACCAGTTGGTCATTCATCCTAAACTTGTTCTCCTCTTCCTCGGGCTCTTCCATGGCTGAACTTACAGGGACCCTGTGGTACAGACTCTGTTCCCGCTTTGAGGGCCGTCCCATTGCCACACAGATGTGAGAGGGGAGCCGATGCACTTTGGCTCCGGAGGAGAAATCCATTCATTCACTCAGCCACTAAGCATTTGCTCATGGTTCCTCCATGCTAGGCACTGTCTTAGTTAGTAAGGACCCTGGGATGAACAAGTAGACAAGGTCTGAGCCTGCCTGGATCTTGCACTGAATCAGGGAGATAACTAAGCACAAACCCTCAGAGAGTAAACAATCACCATGGAAACAAACTCCAGTGCTATGATAGTGATGGATGTTCGCTTTGGTTTAGGCAAACAAGGGAACATTTCCTCAGGGTGGGACCCGGGCAAAAGGGAGGACTCACATGATAGGTCCAACAACAGTGATCAAAAAGGGCGTGGGCACAGGGAGAAGGGAGCGCCTGTCCCAGCGAATCGAGCTGAAAGGGACCCTGAGATTGAAGACAAGGAGACCAGGAAGCCTTCAGAGGACCCATCAGAGCTACTCTCCTGAATGCTAGCTAGCGGACAGCATCGGGGTCCCAAGCACGGAGCCTGTGCGTGTGCCAGCAGCTCCATGGCCCGTTGACACATCACCATGGTGATTCCCTTCCTTGGGAAACAACTATGTTTGTTTTCTTTTCCCTATTCTGGACTGAGGCCATTTGATAATTACAAAATGTACAACCCATAATGTGTTCTAAACTGTCTCTGAATAGTATGTGGTTTTGAAATAATACATAAAAAGCTTAATAAAAATTAATGTGGAAAAGAGACTCATCAGCCTCACTTGGAAATGAAATCAGTATTAATTACTTTACCCACACTGACCCTGATGAGCTGGGGGTGGCATGCCCATTTCTTCCATGTAGGAAGGAGGGACGGAGGAGACGCTGCTCTTCTGGCAGTCCCTCCAGCCCCCATTGTCCTATCACCAGAGTCCTATAAATAACGGCACCTCCCTAAGGTTCCCCATGGTAGGTCTGTGTTGGGTCCCAGTGTAAGAATTGTATGAGGCCTGAGCTTGGCATATGGGGACACACGTTATCTGCTGGAGGTTGTTCCTTCACAGCCTCAAAACCTCAGGCCCAGTAGTCTCCAGGAACTAACATGAACCCCAAAATCTTGCTTGAGTGTGGATCTGCTGAGCAACAGAGCAGAGCATGGTAAACCCCCACCATCTGTGACCACAACCCCGTCATGTGTCTGGGTAGCTCAGCCAGAAAGCATGAAGCCACAATTCTGGTCAGTCTACACCACAGGAAGCCTCAAACCAAGAGCTCCAGATGGGCCCTTTGGTGTCCATGGAGATCACAACAGCGGCATATATAAAAGACAGGGTTTAGGGGACTTATGCAGGAGCTCGGCTGCTTGAAATAACATCACTAGCTCCAACACATGTGAAAACAAACAGGACACACCCAGCAAGGGCAGGAGTGTTGTCAGTGACCCAGTAAGGAGACCCTGATAGCGTGATAGTTGAATTCCTTCCCAAGGTCTACCAGCCAAGCCTCAAGGCCCCCTGTCCCATTTTGTCCCAGATACCCAGCCCCCACCCCTACTCAAGGGTAGCCCCCGGGACCCATTCCTGCTACGGCACTCCCAAGTTTCCAGGACCAGCACTGCAGTAAGCTTCCTTCAGCAGCCCACCTACCCACCAGCCTTTCTGTCTGGTCTACAGAACAGATGGGGTCCCCTCCTCCCACCTACCACATGCAGGGGAAAGGAAGTACAAGAGCTGGTCTTTAATCTCAGAACTACTGACATCCTTGAGGATATTTTCTTGACAAAAACACACAGCTGGCTTTGCTTTTCCTTTCTTTATCCCTTAGAACTTTTTAATGTTCACTTGAGGTCCCTTAATGAAGAGGTGGAAGTAACAAAGTGGGCTCCAGGGTCTGGCTTCTTGCTCAGTCACTTCCCGAAGTCTCTGTTTTCTCATCTTTAAAACAGATTATCTGTCTTGTGAGATTAAAGGAGACAACCAATTTAAATGACTCGCCCAAGAATCAAGCACACGATAAATGACAATATAAATTATTAAGTGGGATGAGGTGGTACTGATAATGGTGATGGTGGTTGTGATGATGCCGGAGATAAAGATGATGGATACTTATGATGGAGATGATGATGACAGCAGCAGCGCCCAGTGATGTTGGAGGAGACGACAGTGATGATGATAAAGATGAGGGTGATGACGGAGATGATCGCAATAATGACCATGGCAGTGACAAAGATGGTAAAGATATGGTGATGACGACATCAGTGACAGTGACGGTTAGAGACGATGATGATGATAAAGAGGACAGTGACACTGGTGTTTATGAAGACAATGGGGTGCCTGCCTCTGGCTGATAGGCAAAATCTGGTCCATATGGCAAAAGCTTGAGGGCTCAGGGCTCTGCTCATAGCCCAAATCCACAAGCCAGCGCTCTGCCCCCCTCCCCCAGTCCTCAGGTCCTGCAGGCTCAGCAGATGCAATCTTGAATCCTTATTCATCAGAGAGAAGGTCAGGGGAAGGAGCCCCTCCCTGCACTCACTCACATTCACAGAAACCTCTTTCCAATCCCCCATCCACAGGCTTCCCCCACCAGCAGCCCCATCAAAAGGGCCAGCGCCATCCTTGTCCAGGAATCCTAACTCCGACATCTTCCCTCCCAGAATCCTAACTGCTACCTCGAGTTGTCTGTATTCTACTTTTGTCGGGAATGACATCACTTCGGACTAAATCCACCAAACATGAAACACTGAATGGCTTCTCACGATAAGAAGAGACACCATGGGAAAGTTGCCACATTAGACACTGCTTATTATCTGGGCTATTTTTGTTGCAACCAACACAACACAGACATAAACAAACAGCAGAGAGTCCCAGTGGCCAAGCTGGAATCCCACAGGCGTCCCTCCCAGCAAGCTGCTGTGCTGCCCGCAGGACAAGGTGCAGAACGCCACTGCTCAGCCCTGGGTCTCCGGCTCCCAGGAGGTTTAACAGGAGATCAATGAGGAGGGCAGAGTCCGTGGAGCCGCGTTTCCACCCCGCCCATCACTCCACAGCCTTACACTTCTGACAGCCAGAAATCACGGGGAGTCCTCAGCTCCAAGCCTTCCACCCTGCCAGTATCTGAGGGTCCAGCCAGGGGCTCCCCGGGGCTCGCTCCATTCCTGGATGGAGCCGACGGCTGTTCTCACACCCACAGCAGCAACATAAGCATCTACTGTCAACCATCACCTCACACTCCAGGAAGGGGAAAAAAAATCATTCATTTTTGGCTCAGAAAGGCCTTGGAAAAGTTTACTTTTTTGTAAATGTTTTCTTTACCAAAGCTAAATCCCAGAGCTGATGTGATGTGGGGTGGATTAGACAATTAAAGCAGGCGCACGGAATACAAATCTGAGTTTGTTCAGCTGGGTCGAGAGGATCTCACCATTTCCTTCCTCCCCCAAGTCAATTTACTCAGAGAGCAGCCTTCTCTCCAGATAAGCACATTGACTTTAAAATAACGTGCGTGCCGACAGCTGCAGCCCCGAGACTGGAGCAGACAGAGCTGTGGCAGCGAATGATAATTAAATATATTTTCATCATCCGTCATTTCTTCTTTTTTTTCTGCAGGTGCCAGGGTAATAAATCTAAACTCGCCTCTTTTGTCAGCTGGCAGTGAACACATTTTAACTTGAGATCTCTCGGGAGGAATTAAGAGTCACTTGGCCTTGTAAAGGAGAAAGGGTTTTTACTTCCAAACTGCCAAGTGGGGAGCTCACAGCTGATTGGTTTCATGATACTTTATTATTTGACAATATATATGCGTCAGGTTGTATTTCAGAACACCACACCTACAGGATAACCAGGGCTCCAAGAGATCCATCATCTGACTCCAGAATAAAAACCTATTTGAGAAGATTTTCACCACTATTTCTTTTTATGAATCCCAGATTTAATGTATTATTGACTTAGGTTTATTCCGATATTTTAGAACTTTTTCAGCATTCTTTAAATCCCCCAACAGCCTTTTTTCTCCTTGTAGCACATCAAGGGGCAAGCTGTTGCCACTGGCGCCTGCAGCCTGAGGTAAGTGCTTTCGATTGGCCTAAGGAGTTTGCTTGACTTTTTATTTTGACAGTTTAACGGCTCCTTCTCCCCAGGGGCAGCCTCATGTGCGCAGTCCTCAGGAAAGCCTGCTGAAATGCACCTCCCAGCTTCCTCAGCCTCATGTGAGCAGTCCTCAGGAAAGCCTGCTGAAATGCACCTCCCAGCTTCCTCAGCCTCATGTGTGCAGTCCTCAGGAAAGCCTGCTGAAATGCACCTCCCAGCTTCCTCAGCCTCATGTGCGCAGTCCTCAGGAAAGCCTGCTGAAATGCACCTCCCAGCTTCCTCAGCCTCTCCTCTCTCTCCCAGCGACAGGTCCTCTGCAAAAATACCTTCACTGAAGGGCAAGCCTGGTTAACCCAGGGAAGGCAGAGGAGAAGACATGGGGAGGCACCACTGCTGCGGGTCTCGGGTGGTACCTGCCCATCACAAACCAACCCTGTGCCATGGTGAAGGGTTTCTCACCATGTCGTTCAGAGGCATGCGACTGGGCCACCCACCATTTCCAAGCTACTTTCCCCCTCTAATCCTCAAGGGAATTTTCAGGAAAGGAAACCCACACCTTGTCCTACCCACCTCCACATCTACAAACCCTCAAATACTAACCCCTAAAGCAGGTGACATGGGACATATGATAGAGGAAGGGCTTTGAACATGCTTCCTTAGAAAGGGAGAAGCGCATTCACCAAGCTATGACCAAAGACCATGAACAATGGTAACTTCTAGAAGCACACTTGAATTTTTCAGGCCTGCATTGCACAGATGAGACCTGGGCATAGGAAAAACAAAATAAACTAAAACAACCCAGAAACCCTAAGGTCATCAGGCAGTCTGAAGACTCTTTACTAAACACTAAAACCCCTGCTTCCACTGGCTACAGGTGGGTCCCATGGCCATTCCACACAATGGGGTGCCAGGTGACACAATCCCAAGAGGTTCTACAGAGAACACAGCATGAGGGTTTCCCCCAACAAAGTCCCAGCTAGCTTTTATTCAGAAGCTGAGAAGCCGATTCTGAAGGCTGTGTGGACATGGAAAGGGCCCAGAGGAGCCAACAGAATTAAAAGGGAAGCGTCAAGGTGAGAGCTGTGATTCAGATGATCCCACAGAGTGCCACACAGCTACCTGCGTCAGGACAGTGTAGTATTGGCTTAGAAACAGACGAGCAGATCAATGAATCAGATCCAGAAATAAACCGTCAGAGATGGGGGCAGATCACTCTTTACAAGGAAGCAAACTACGATGTGGAGGCTCCCAGTGACCCCTCAGTGAGGAAATAGGAACGCTGCCCACTCACTCTGCATGCCACAGGAAAAAGAATGAATCAGAGGCTAGGTGGTGGCAGCACACGCCTTTAAGCACAGTATTCGGAGGCAGAGACAGGCAGATTTCTGTGAGTTCAAGTCCAGCCTAATCTCTGGAGTGAGTTCCAGGACAGCTACACAGAGAAACCCTGTCTAGAAAAGAGAGAGAGAAAAAAACTGAACCCAAATGGAAAGCAGACTAGTGAGATGCTCACTCATACTTGCTACCAAGGCTGAAGGCTTGAGTTTGAACCCATGTAAATAAATGTAATAAAATATAAAATTTGGGGCTGTAGCAACAGCTCAGTAAAGAGCACTGTCTGTTCTTCCAGAGGACCAGGGTTCAGTACCCAGCACCCACATGGTGGTTCACAAACATCTGTAACTCCAGTTTCAGGGCATCCAGTGCCATTTTCTGATCTCCGAAGATAATGGGCACACACATGGTGTATAGGCAAAAACATTCATACACGTAAAAAATGAAATAAATCTAAAATCATTTTTTAAAAAACTCTAGATCAGTGGTGGAGCATCTGCTTGGCATTCACAAGGCCAATCCCCAGTAACAACAGAAAACTCTGAAACATCAGAGAAATGTATTTATTCATGAAAGTTGTTTAGACACGACATAAGAACACAATCCATCCAGGTGGTAATGGCGCACAGCTTTAATCCCAGCACTGGAGAGGCAGAGGCAGGCAGATTTCTGTGAGTTCAAGGTCAGCCTAGTCTATGTAGTGAGTTCTAGAACAGCCAAGACTGTTATAGAGAAACCTTGTCTCAGAAAATCAAAAACAAAAAACAAGAGAACTTCTGTTCTTTAAAGATACTCTGAGGAGAACGGAGGGGCCAGTCAGACTGGAAGGCAATCGTTTCAGAGAGTCTGTGGTATGCCTGACAGAGGGGAGTCTCTCAGTGTTCAACGGTAAGAACAAAACCCAGCGCTTTGTTTTTGAGATAAGGTCTGACTATTGCCCTGGCTGATCTGGAACTTGCTCTGAGATAGGCTGGTCTCAAACTCACAGAGATCTGCCTGCCTCTGCCTCCCGAGTGCTGGGATTAAAGGAGTGCAACACTAAACACAGTTTTAAAAAAAAAACAACAGGTAAAAGACTTGAGCAGGTATTTCACAAAAGACACAGGAGTTACAAAATAAAGGAATATAAGGAAATTTAAATCCACAAAAGATGGACCACATGCCTATTAGGTACAATGAAGTTAAAATGGCTGATCACACAAAGGGGTGAGACAATGGGGCTAAGCTGGACTTCTTCCTTCCTGATGGATGGTAACTGGTATAGCCACGTTGGAAGCAATGGCAGTCTCTGCATGGTTCAGTCATCCTACCCTTTGTTGTCAGCTGATATTTGCCCAAACTATAAACTTATTGTGATATTAATTGATTTTAATTGTCATTTTGACACAATCTAGACTCATTTGAGAAGGGGGTCTCAATGAGGGGCTATCTAGCTCAAGTTGGCGTATGGGGAATCATCTTGATTATATTAATTGAAGTAGAAGACCTGCCCACTGTGGGAGGCACCACTCCCTGGGCAGGGGATCCTGGACGGTGTAAGAGTGGAGAAAGCAAGCGGAGCGCTAGCACGTGTGCATTAAAGAGAAAACACATCCACATGAAGACATTCATCCGTGCAAATGCTCGTGACAGCATTATCTGTAACTGTCCAAACCTGAATGAATATCTATCAACAGGTGAACAGACAAACTGTCTCATACCCATAAAACGGAACACGACTCAGCAGTAAAAATCAATGGATTTCATATACACACAAGGGATGGATCTCAAAGTCATCATGCTGAGTGAACAGACAAAAGAACAGGATATAGTGTACTGTATTTATAGAAAACCCTCAAGATGAGAGATGGCTCTGCAGTTAAGAGCACCTGTTGCTCTTGCAGAGGACCCAGAGTTCAGTTCCCAGTATCCATGTTGGGCAGTTTACAACCACCTGCAATTCCAGCTCCAGGGAATCCAACATCCACTCTGGCCTCTGTAAGCTCATGCATGCACATATGTACATACTTACATGCAGATGTGCACACAGACACACAATGAAAAATAAATCTTAATTTAAAAACAAAACCCTGGAATGTAAAACAGTCTATAATGACAGAAGGTAGATCCACGGCTCCTTAAACAGAGGGCATGCCTGTAAGAAGGGACCGGAGGCCAAAGGACACGCTGGAGAAAGGGACAACTTTCCTGTCTTAGTTCACTTTTTGTGATGCCAAAACTCACCATGTTGTCCATTGTCAATGCAGCTTATTACATGCCAATTAGCCTTCAGGGAAGCTTTTCATTTAAGTGTGCAATGTGAGCAGTGCCCCGTGGGGTTGTGTGAGGAGGCTCCAGTCAGCACGTGTGCTGCTAGCCCAGGAGAGGGGGGAAAATGAGTTGTCAAAAGAAATAGTAATTTGCCTGTCACTGTTGGTGAAAAAGTGTGCGCCCCAACTCAAAAAGCACACCCATTCATTCACCCACCCCCACCCCACAAATGACAGACATGCGCCGAGGGTACAAAGAGGGCTTCTCACCTGCCAGAAACCAGAATGAGAACTCTGCTGATGTGCCAACTGCTCTGGGCCTTGGCGCTGGGCCTGCACATCTGCATGCAGATGTGTAGGCACACATACATAGCCAGATTGCCCAGCTGGCGAACCGGGTTTGGGCAGATGACACTTTGTGCCTAATTTCTTCATGTATAAAATGAGAGAAATAGTAATCTCCAACCCCCCACCCAGGGCTGTCATGATCCAACAAATTAACATCCTGTGATTCGTAGCACAATGTAGGAACTCAATAAATGTGTGCTACATTTAGCACTTTATGACTAAATTACCTGGAGAGACACATGCTGGGATGAGGCAAGGTCCTTGTCTGCTAGAGTAACTGTCTCTAGTCTATCTGCTTTCTAGTACTTCCTTTTCATCATTGACATCAATAAGAGACCCACATGAGCAAATAAGTCAGGGTGCTAGGATTTACGGCACCCCCTCCCCCAGCCCTGAACTCTGCGGGTGTGCAGAGGTAACAGGCTCAGCCTTTACCCACTCTCCACCCACACGTAAGCAGACGTTCTGGAAGTCTTGTACACACTGCAGGCAGCAGGTGAACACAATACAGAGACATGATGAAATCTCTCTTCATGCTGGATCCTTGCAGATTTGCATTCTAACCTGATTGAGAGCTTTTCCACTGCAGGTGAGGACCACCACTCAGAGCCAGAGAACAGAAGACTGAAAGCCCTGGCTTTGGGATTTCAAAAGCTGAAGCCCAGACATGGAACAGTGCAAACCAGTCGGGAATGAGAGGCCACAGGCCCCCACCTGACCTGACGATGGTGAGCTGTGAGCTTCAGAGAGGTGCAAGTTCCAGCATAGGGCTGTGTCTGAGGCATTGACCCTGCACCCCAGAGGCTCCACGTGACAGCTACGTGGTTTCTCATATCCCTAAGAGGGATGCAGAAGCAGCTGACAAGGAGCTGGCTCTGACAACCCAATACCTAAGGCTAGACCTTACCTCCCTCTGTAGCTCACATCAATAAATCAGCCAATTTGGGGTTAGGATTAGGTACTAGAAATTGAGCCTGGGGCTTACACATGCTCAAAGCACTCTATCACAAAGCTACTCATCCAGCCCTTGGGGGAGATTTCAGTTGGTCTAGAAAACACAGAATGAAACGAGGAAATGCTTGTGTAGTCTAGTGAGATGAGAGATTGGAATAGAAATTAAAATAAGTTATAGAAAGAGAAGGCCCTGTGTTTGTGTACCCAGCTTTCCACTTCATGTTTGTCCTGACTATAAACTTACTGTGACAGTTGGTCAATATCACAACCTACCATTACCAGGGAAAGGGGTCTCAATAAGAGACTGTGTAGCTCAGGTTGCCTGTGGACATGTCTAAGGGAGATTGTCTTGATTACATTAATTGAGGTAAGAAGACCTGCCCACTGTAGGTGGCACCATTCCCTGGGCACCCTTGACTGTACAAGAGTGTGGTACTCTGAATAAGAATGACCCTCACAGGCTCATAGACTTGAATGCTTGATCATCAGGGAGTGGCACTACATGACAGGGATTTGGAGGTGTGGCCTTGTTGAAGGAAGTGTGTCACTGGAGATGGGCCCAGTGTCACTCTCTCTTCCTGCTGCCTGCCAGTCTGGATGCAGAACTCTCAGCCACCTCTCCAGAGCCATGCCTGCCTGTGTACCACTGTGCTTCCCACCATGACGATAATGGACTAAACCTCTAAATGTAAGCAACCCCCAACGATTTTTTTAAAATTAAGAGTTGCCATGGCCATGGTGTCTCTTCACAGCAGTTAAGAAAAAGAGTAAGAAAGCAAGCTGAGCTCCAGTATGCATGCATTAATTCATGGCTTCCTGCTACTGTGGATGTAATGTGACCAGTTGCTTCAAGTTCCTGCTGTCTTGACTTCTCAATAAGAGACTTTCACCTAGAACTCCCTCAAGGTGTTTTTGTCAGGGTGTTTTATCATAGCAACAGGAAACTAAGACACTCACTGCTGCAGACAGTAAACAGCTCTGGCGCATTATGGCATGCTGGGACCCTCAACACAAACGGAGTGAGACTTGCACATCCTGGGGACAGATGGGTGAACAAGTGACTCATTTGGGCAAGAGCACAAGGCTGAGAGTCGAAAGGTTCCCAAGGGCGTTAGCAGACCAGGAAGTGCCGGATGGCCCACAAAAGCATTTCTGCAGCTACAGCAGGAGAAACCAAGTCCATCTGAGACCCAGATCCCAACCAGGGGCCCACAACCCCGCGAAGACTGTGGCAGGGAATGCTGTAGGAATGGTACCAAGTTGATGCTAGGTTCGGGAGAGAGCAAGTGCCCCCAGGTGCTCACCAAGAGAAGGACCTGTGTCATTTGTGAGGTTTGCATCCATCCTCCAAGGGACAGGAAAAGGGACAACTGGTTATTTCATCATTCTTTTAATCATGCTACATTTCTGCTGGAAGAACTGTCCTTCACTTTGGGACCATGTCCTTCCAACTTTTCTCTGATATTAGTGATACACGGAAACTAGAATTCTTCTAAGTCTTACTTGGCAAAATTAAAAGTCCTTCAACTTGGAAGTCCTATCCATCTGCACAAAGAACACTGCCTTGTAAAGCATCACCACAGGGAGAGACTTACCAAGATCAAAAGGTGGGCCCAGTGCAGGGCTAAATTACGAGAGAAGAACAGTGTCTTCCACAGGCGTGAGGAAGCCTGGGTTCAGAGGGCAGGGAGGAAGAAACAGAGAAACTGGGTCTCCTCTTGTCAGGGCATTCCTGTTTGGAGAACGACTTGGAAAGCAACTCTTGGGAAGTGAGTGGGGTTTCACAGGAGAGGTTGAAGACAGAAGACTTTGAGGTAGGGAGACAAGAAAGTCAAAGGTCCCAAGGTGAGATGGACCGAGTGAGGACTGGCAGAAGGCCAATGCAGCCCACCTCAGCAACCTCAGTTGAGGCCCTGCCTGGGAAGGAGCAGCCAGGTCTTCTCTCAGAACAGTAGGTGTGGAAGGCAGATGGGTAAACAGAGGTAGAGGGGGGCTGGCAACCTGTTTAATAGGAAGCAGTCCTGCCCACCAGAGCTCAGTCAGCGATACCTGAGACAGGCATCTGCTGGATACAAAGGTCAGCTCTGATCCTTTCAGACTCCCCATTTTATAAATTTGGGGGGGGGGGTGCAGAGCTCCCGGCCCTTTGAAGCTGTGGCTTTCAGCACTTCAGGGAGGGCACACACCCACCAGAGCAGCGAAGAGGATTCTCCGCTGTGCATGGGGAGCTGCATTCCCAGCAATGCTGCGCCATAGCCACAGACTTGAAACAGAGGAAGGGTTCTCTGAGCCCACATCCTGGATGAGCCATATCTTCAAATACTTCCATGAATGTGGACATCGCATCCACCCCAATGGCTAGATAGCAAGGCTGATGCCCCAGCAAAAAGAGGATGTAGAACCCACCTCTTTCTGTCCTGAGAGATGAGGGTGGGGTGGGAGGGGGTACCTAGACCTGCCTATCTCTCCTGTAGACCATCCTAATGAGAACACAGGAGTCAGGACCTGAGGGATTGGGAAGCCCCCAAGAGTCTAGAACATTTGTTCCCTAACTGCTCTGAGGCACCTTGGAGGCCAGATACCTGCAGGGCATTTTAAGCTCCCAGGCGTAGGTGGGGAGGAATGCAATCTTCTGTAGAACCTGGAGTCTGTCAGACATGCCTAGAGTAATTTGGTTTCACCATTGGTCATTCTTTTGAGATGATCCTTTAAGAATGCCATGTCATTGTGAAGCTGGGTTCTTGGGGCGTGCTGAGATAAAAAGCAAGTTTCTTGGGGGGAAAAAAGCAATATAGAACAGGAAATGAGGATGAAGGGATTCAGTGTGACTCCAGGTTTGCAAATTTACACAGGATTTGAAGGGCACACAGCCCAGCACAAGTGATATGGTCACAAAGGGCATTTTTTTTAAAATCATGTATATTTTCAAACAACTATTAAGGTTTTAGAACATGAATTAAGGATTTTGGGTCTAAACTAGATAGATACTGTTAGATATTTAAGTCTAAGAAAGTCATTTAACCATCAGCTACAGAGAGACTTAGGGGCCAACAACCTAGGTACTTCTGATCTGGGAGGAAATGGGCTCAAACATCCTCAAGACATCTCCCACCCCAAAGCAGAATTGGTGGCCACAAGATGATATTGGGAGCATCCCTCAGGATGGTCAGATACAATCTTGAACCAGTGACTGAAGGACTTACTTCATCCTCCCATCAGCCCATGAAGGATTTATTTCATGCTCCCACCAGCTCCTTTGTCTGGGGTGCACAATTAGTAGTTGGTTGATAGTTGGCATGCTTCTCCTGTGGGTACAGTAGGAGGCAGCACAGCTGAGAAGAATTGGGACCACCACTACCCCTAGTGGGCAGATCTGCTGGGGACCCAGAGATCTCAGCTGGTTAGCATTGACTGGGTCTTTTGGAGGGGGTGATGGGGGAGCTCTGTGGCTGTGCAGCTTCCATCCACAAGGTCTAACTGGGACTCAGCCTTGCCTCTCTGTGACAGAGACCCAGCAAGGACACTTGGAACAACTGAGTATCAACTCCAAACAGTCACCTTGGAGAACTGTCACAGGCTGTTTGACCACATTCTGCATAACAGTCCTGAAGTCAGGACTGGAAAATGTACAGGCATGACATTCAAGACAGCAGGGTTGGCAGAGGCTGTGGGGCGGGGAAGGCTTCAGGGAAAGGATGCAGAGGTGAGGCAGGGCTTCCAGATGATGAACTATGGGAGAAGACTCAGCTTCCCCTGGTCCCAGGCTCTGTGAACTGCCTTCCCCTAGACCTGCTGCCCCATGCTCAGTGGGTAATGCTGGCCCAAGAGCAGGGCCCAGTCATTGGCACTGGACACTTAATGGCTCACTATCCAGATGAAGTTGTCAAAGTACCAGCTGTGAAGGGCTCAGCATGGCCAGAGCCTGACATTTATAGTCACAGCATAGTCTCTTGTCATATCCAAGACGGCTACAACCATATCACAAGAAAAAAAGAGCCCAGCAGGATCAGACCAAGGGGCAGCTCTGGCTGCCAGAGTCCATCAAAATTGCTATTTGCAAGATTCTCGCCAGCTCTACTCAATGTGTTGCCAGCCCAAGTGCTAAATCCCCAGCGTAGTAATAGAAAGAGTATTCATAGGCACTCTGGCTTCCAATAAGATGTGAGAACTTAGCTCACATTTTTGAAAGTTTATAAATAGCCTCAGCAAAAGAGCTGGGACACGCTTCTTAGTAAATACAGCTGACCCATTTTCCTCCGTCTTCACCAGGAATAAAGAGACTGTTACATGGAGAGTACAGGACAATCTAAATATACACTTCCTGCTCACAGGGCCAAGGCCAGAAAAAGCAGAGTCGACGCTCTGTGAGTAAGGGGGAGAAGCCAGGCAGGGGAGGGCTGGTTGTGGTCACCTCTGCATGCACCGCCACCACATGGATAGAGCTGGGCTCTGATGCCCCATCGGGGTAAAGGGGGCAATGCTCACACTGGGCTCTGCAGGCCACTGCTCAGGATCATGGAGCCAGCCTCTCCCAGCTGAGCTTCTTGCCAGGGATTTTCAGTGGCCTTTCTGAGTCTTTGTCTTTTTTGGCTCTCGGCTTCAAAGAAGCCACGGGACTCCTCGTTTTGTCACTACAGCCTTGAGAAAAAGGTACTTGGCCTGGGACAGGCACACGGTAAATATTTGTCAGATGAATGCATTTGTGGCTAAGTGGCCTGGCTTGTTACTGATTCCAGGTAAGTGTCCATTCACTTGTCATCCACAAACCCAGGTGGCCCCTTCAATGTAGAGAGCTATAGACCGGCCTGGAGAGAGCAGAGCATTTCTGATGGATTTCATACCATCCTGCTGGCAAGAGCCGCAGTGTTCAATAATTCACCAAACTCGGCAGATCCAGGGGATTTGGAAGGAAAACTGCCTCAGCAATCGTATGGGAAGCAAGTGTGTGCTTGCTGCTCTGTCCACAGCACCCAGAAGTGTGCCTGGCTCAGTCTCTACTCACAAATGGACGGGAGGATCTGAGCAGCCAATAGGACCTCTGGTCCTCCTTGTCTAACCAATGCCCTGGCCCTGGCCTCAGAGATGGCTACTGTGTGCTGGCTGGGGCTACTGACAAGTCAACCTGACTGGAAGACGATCAGTAACTCCCTTCTCAGGAGCTGTGTGAAGGTGAGAGAGCAAAGATTCCCGTCTCTGCTCTTCCAAGTAGATGCAAAAAGAAGCAGGCTGGCTAGTTGGGCCAAATGGGGGGGGGGAAGGGCACCTGAGCTGGCAAGTCACTGTTTCCGAGCATCGGTCTGTCTCCCAAGGAAGGAAATGTGGGACACAGCCAGCATGGGGCAGAGACATAGAAACTCAAAAAGGCTTTGTGCTAAAACCGTGAGCCTGAGAGAAGGCAACTGACAGTCGGGGAAGCCTGGGTCAACAAGGAGGCAGACAGTGAGGCTGGCTGCCAACCCAGGCTAGGGAAGCAGCCTCGCATGGTCCCCTCAGGGCCTGGCTGGGTGCTGCAGAAGGGTCACACTCTCTTCACTTCCCTAGGAATCCCTACCAGGAACCTCCAGAGCACATCAGGCCTTAAAACTGTTGACCCCTTCCTGCCTCGGGCTCTGAGGAGGAGGCTCCTGCTCCCGACATGACTGCAGCATCTCTGCATGCTGCAGGAAGTCTTGCTCGAAGAAGGTTCTCTGTGATGGCTGAATGCTACTTCTTTACAGAGCAAGAGCCTGCCGTTCTGGGGTTTTCTGTCTGTGTTCCTCGAGTCTGTTCTTTTATTGGTTATTTCTCTAACTTGACTTTAATTCATCGTCTCGGTTATAATCATAAAAGACCTTAATTGATACTTATTTGATGGAATCTACCTTATTCATGAAATTTATTACTTCATCCAAGTACAAGCAGGAACCAGAAAGTGGAGTTCGCTGCTGTTACACTAGCAAGCTGCCTACCCGAGTGCACTCCAGCGGCCTCCTTCCTGGAACTCCTAGGGAATGGGGGCAGCGCTCCAACACTCCAGTGCTCCAAATTAAAACCTGGCCTCTGGGGGAGCCTCGGCCTTGGCCTACTGATTGCAAACGCAGGATGGTTTTAAAACATGTCTGCACAGCCTCCGGCATGCCTCCTGCCAAGAAGTGGTGTCTGGTTCCCTCTCCATGAACAGGCTGGCCTTAATGGCTCACTTGTAACTAAGAGGCTAAGGCAAAAGCGACACCTGTGACTTGAAAGGCCATGGTCTCCATACATTTGGATCCTATGTGAGAATCTACATGCTGAGGGTTACACAGAGGGAGGGGTGCCATTTAGGCCCTGCTGCCCTTCTCCAAATGTCCACATTTCTCCCGACTCTCAGGGGGTTTAGGATGACTCATTCCAATACTATGGGATTACAGTGAGACACCCCAGCAAAAGCTGCTGGGCCAACCCAGAACCGAAAGAGCCAGGCAGTCGTAATAAATGACTGTTGTCTTGCACTGCTCTGTCAGGCTAATTTGTTATGAAGCCAGGAACAACTGGAATATACAAGCCTGAGAGCCCCGGCCAGGCCCCTTCCCTCCATTTCTCCACTTGCTTTTCTGAAACAAGAGAATTGGGGACCAGGGACATGTTCTTGCCAGGGTTTGGTTAAGTGAGACGAATTTTAAAAGGGGACACGGGGAGGTAACCTGAAACAAATCCTGCAAAAAGCTGAATGTGTTCCACCGAAGCATCCTTTGCCTTGAAGGCATGCCCTCCTCTATTGTTGGTGTTCAAATATGCTTCATAAGAGGATGGTAACTGAGTGGGAACTGGCTTTTAACAGCCTCATTTGCTCAAATTTGGAGTCAGCCATCCTGTATCCACCCACAAAGGTGTACAAAGTTTGACCAGCCTGCAACATCCCAACTAGCTGTCACTCCACATTTGATAGACTGTTATTCATGAAATATCTTAAAGAAGGCTAGTCCACCTCCCAAGATGCTTGCAAACCCTGCCCCAACCTATCAGCTCAGGTGCTTGCAAACCCTGCCCTGACTTATCAGCTCCAGTGCATGGCACTGGTTTAGAGCAATTCTAGATATCCAAGGGAACAGAGAGGCTAAGGCTCTAACAGCCAGCTGAGCGACAGCTGCCTCACGTCCTAAGCCACAAGCCTGTTCCAGCCAGCATCTGCCCCATCAACTCAGGGCAGGGCAGGGCAGGGCAGTGCACTGCACAGAGAACACACAGACCTGCGGAAAACAGTGTCAGCAGATCCAGTTTCCAAAAACAGAGCGTTTTCAGGTCACAGAACAGAAATCCACCAGCCAGAAAGCACCGTTGGCTTCATTTCTAACACGGTAAAGAGGCACAAAAAGGTTCAGCTGTGTTCCTCTGTAGACTGGGGTGGCTTTACAGTGGCCACACACTAGGATTTGAAGTAGTGGCAGCCCAACACCACGGGCCGGGGCCAGACGTGCTCACCTCTCCAAAGCAAGTCAGGGGCAAGTGCCTGTGCCCACGAGGACAACAAAGTGGGGTGTTTGTATCCCCTCTGCTTCCCATGACATTGCCTCCCCATCTCTGTGGCCAGCTGTGGGGAGGCCGAGATGAGATATGTGTGCTGCCCACAGGCCAGAGCTGAAAGAGGTAGTTCCAGCTTCCTTGGGTGAGGCTAGGGGCAGGCCAGGCCGTGCTGAAGCTTTCCTGACCGTGGGTGAATAAACAGCATTTGGAAGCCACAGTATTTCTCAAACACAAATAGTACAGTGAAGCCGAGACATTTATATGCAATTGGGAGACATTTATCCTGTGACAACATTCTATTCCAATGACTTTTCTATTACCACCAATGATTAATGATGTAAATTCTGTCACTTGGGATGATGGATGCAGGGCAGCTAAGGGGCCTTTGCATAGATTGCCCAAACCCTGGCTTCCTATTGGCTCCCAGGACAAATGTGGTCTGTGTTTCAAAAAATATTCTTCTTTCTCAGTACTCTCCTGAAGCTGGCCGGCTCAGTACTGAGGGAGAAGTTACTTCTCTCATCTCATATGTTTGCCTGTTCAGCTTCAGAGCTGTGGACATAATCCATTTAGGGATAGTTATCTAATTCTTCCTAAACAGGAGCTGGGCAGACTGTCCTAGGCACTACCTCAGAAGAAGTTTAAAACACACATGAGAGCCTTGTGGGTGCTGGGCACAACCCAGCCTGTCAGATCGCAGGGAAGCGAATGCCTCTGTCCTTGTCCTGTTACCCTGAATATCTTCCTCATGACCTACCACCAAAGAGCCCACAGTGGTACTCCTGACAGCCTTCCTGGTACTGTTCTGTGGTTCCACCTCTGCCTTCCCTTAAGCCCTGTGCCTTTATGGGCTCCTATGGCGGCAGGGAGGAGGGGGGCAGCTGAAATTACTTCCCCCCTCTAGGGCCCCAAGGCCAGTGCAGGTGATCTCTTGCCCAGCCAGCCAAGTCTAAGACTGAGAGACTATCCTTGACACAGCTCTTAACCTCATCCTCAGTGATGGATGACTATGTCTTCAAGGTTCCTTTTCTTAACACTTGAATCTGTCTTCTCTCCAGATCCACACTCCTGGCCACCATCACCTGGATTGAGAATAGCAAGTTCATGGCCTCTCGGTTCTCCTGGCTCAGATCCTGTTGACCTGGACCTCCCCTCTGAGCCGGATGTCACCAGCTGTGCCCACCTCACCTGGCCTTTGCATGACCAGGCTGGGCATCACCAGCACCCATAGCCCCCTTCACCACCACCTTCCAGCCTTCTCCAGTCTCCTGTTGTGCTCCTATGATGTTACATCATCGAGGAGCTATTTTACTCCCTGCCTGTGACAATCCTCCTGTCCCAGTGTCCTTCATCTGGCCAGCTCTGCTCAGAGAAGTCGTCCCTGAGCAGGCCGCACGGCCTCTCCCTTCCCAGAGGGTGAGCTGATGTCCTCATGGTCATGAGAGCACTTTGCAGAGCTCTCACATCTGGCACAGTGCCTGCAGAGCTTGAGGTCCGGTACACACTTTTTCATGGGTAGAAAACAGAACCTACTGAAGGTCGGGTGGTTTCCTCCTGATTCCCATAAGGCAATCACTTGAGGCCCAGAACTAAGGCCAGTTCACATCTGCACTCCCGAGGGTCTCAGAGTGCAGAGGGTGGGAGTGGGGTGGAAGGGGGCTGTCAGAGTATGCTCATGCACAAACCAGGAAGGAAAGAAATCCCGGTACAAAAGGGAAAACCTAGAAGGCCAGTGGCTTTGTTCATAAGGCGAAGGCTTAAAAGTTTAGAGAAGAGAGAATTGATGCCCGGCAAACACTCGGGCCTGTAAATCAAGCTGTTGTAAATGCCAAGGGAGAGCAGCTTGGTCTCCCTGCTGAGGAAGGCCGCAGTAACTCAGAGGTGGGCGGGGCAGGCCTTACAGGAACTCAGGGCTGCGCCTGGATCCGGATTCCTGGCACTCCTAACTCAATTTGGCCATCTCTCTCCTCGTTCTTTCTTGGAAAACAGATGAGTTTTCTACTCTGAGATGCCTGGGCTGTGCCAACAGGTGGAAAAGCCCAATGCAGTCCAGCCGGGGTGAGACCAGGAAGTCTTTGCGGTGCTGGCGAACCCTGCCTGGTGGCAGGAAAGAACAGGGGCAAACCCCCAAAACCTCATGTGCTGGCTCTTCCCTCCCCTCCCCTGGCAGCCTGGTCACCTCCAAGGCTCTGGAGTCCTGGAACAAGAAGGCAGGGATGGCACTCAGGGAGAGGAAGCAGGCCTTGGAGACTCTGGGCTCCAACACCCAACACAAAGCATGATGGAACCACCAAAAGCAACGAGGCACACCCAAAGCTAAAGAACTCATACCCGAGCCAAGGAAGAGCCACCTGGAAATCAGCCGACAGGACGGGGGTTCTTACTCTGCTTTCTGGTTCGGCAGGCTGAGGTTGGTTTGTTTTTAAAGACAGAGTAGCACATAACCTTGGCTGGCCACAAACTCACCATGAGGCAGAGTGAACCTCGGATCCCCCTGCCTCCACCTCCTGAATGCTAGCTTGCAGGCATTGTTATCACACCCAGCTTACCCAGTTCTATTCGAGGGATGGGACTCAGAGCGCGAAGCATGCTAGACAAGCACTCTACCAACTGAGCTACGTTCCCAGTTCCACTGCCATCTTCTTGGTATCACTAACCCAATGACTGACTGCACCTTCCTCCCCATGTGAGCAGCCATAGCTGCCAAAGATGGGCTGGAAAGCCCAGGGGTTGCTTCCTCCAACTGCCCTCCTGTTCTGCACCTGCCATGTGGTCCCATCCCCTCAGTCCAGGGACTCTGGCCTTTGCAGACCATTCCTTCTAAGGACAAGTGTGGACTTGGCTCTGAAGGGCCACATGGCCTCCCTGGTCATCAAGGCTCTTGACCGAAGCCTGGGCTCCACCCGTAGAGCAGAGACAGAGAGGTCATGGCTGACCACTAAAGCCCCAAGATGGGATAGTACAGGCCAGGAGAGGGAAATTATAAAATACAGAAATTCATAGTACTTAAAGATTATTGCATCTCAGGGATGGAGAGATGGCTCAGAGGTTAAGAGCACCAGCTGCTTTTGCAGAGGACCTGAGTTCAATTCCCAGGAACTATTTAGTGGCTGACAACCATCTATAGTGGGAGCTGATGCCCTCTTCTGTCATGCAGGCATACATGCAAACAGAGCACTCATATGCATAAATAGATAAATCTTATAAAAAATAAGAAAAAAAAGTACTGCATCTCTAGGGGCTGGAGTGATGGCTGAGCAGCTAAGAGCATTAGCTGCTCAATTCCCAGCACCCACTCGGAACTGTAACTCAAACCCCAAGGGATCTGATGGCCTCTTCTGGCCTCCGGGTAGTGAGCACGCAAGTGGTGTGTAGACACGCACATAGACAAAACACCCAGACACATTCTTTTTTAAAAAAAAAAAATCTAACTACATTTCTTGACTGAACTTTGCTAAAGGTTGCTCTTACATTCTTGGAGTGAAGAGAGTAAAGAAAAAAAATCTAATCTTTAAAAACTTCGTAAACCTATCCTTAAAAACTAAAACTGCTTAAAGGAACCCCCTCTGCCTTACAGGGCAGGGGAATCCGGCTCCTGACTTGAAAGCTCCCATTAAAGCAGCTTTTCCTTTTTCAGAAAATAATGAATTAAAAAAATAAATCAGAAGTCTTAATTAAGCCCGAGGCCAATGAGAGACAGGCAAGCGAAGCTTCTTGATGAGCCGCAGAGCCAACCAGGGCTGTGGCTGCTCTCTGCTTGTTTTTGAAGCAGCTGTGGCCAAGAGCCTGCCTCTGAGAGCACAGAATTACAATTCAGCCAGGCTGCTCTTCGCAGGCAGTACAGTGTCTTCATTGGGGCTACAGTTGCACAAAAATTAAGATAAAAAGTGGGTACAATGGGGAGGAGAGAGAGTGGCAGAACTGTGCCCCATAGTGAGCCGGCTCCAGTGGCTCTCTCTCTCCACGGCTCCTGCCTAGTGTAAGGCCTCCATCTCCTCTGACCTTCAAGCCTGGCCTGGGCTCAGAGAAAGAACAAGCCTGTCTCAACCACATGCAAGAGTTCCCACACCTGAGTGTCTGCCCTGGAGAAGGCTTTGCCAATACAGATGGTGCCCCATACTGCCTCCTACAGGTCTGAGGCCACAGTGAAGGCCACAACATGGCCACTAGCCAGAGCAATCTGTAGTTCCATGTGTGTGCCCATGTGTACGAAGTGCTTGGTCTTGAGTGCATGCTCAGCATGTGAAAACTCTGGGCAGTACGCAAGCACCAGAGAACAGCAATGGGCAGACCCAGCCTCACTCATGTGGAGGAAGTTGCTATCATATGGGCTCCACAAATAACGAGTCACTACGCCAGCGTGTCGAAGGCGCGTGAGATGTCGTGAGGAGCAACATGCCCTCATGCAGCTTGCAGCTGCTGTCAGCACACTAACATACTCGAGTTTCTGTGCGCTTCTGTGCTCCAGACCGAAAGGACAACTCCTTTGCCTGCCTTTTCACCTCATCTTCCCAATGGAAGCCCCCAGCTCAAACACCCCCCTCTATCTGAAGACCCAAGTCCACACCACCTCTACAAAGCCTCTGGTGGTCCTCTTCTCCCAGCTCCTTCCCCTGGACCTCCCTCAGCACTTAGCACAGAGCCTGGTGAGGCACAGCTGGAGAAGCCAGAACTGTCCATTCTGGAAACTCAGGGGAAGCGAGTTCCCCAGGCAGGGCCAGGGCTCATCAAAAGCTCCTCCTGGAGCCTGAGAACAGGACATCATGGATAGTACTCATGGGACAGCACTGGAAACTTAGGGGGGCCCCACCCACCGCAAGCCTGAGAGTGATGTTTAGAACAGTCCCGGCGTCTGTGAGCTGACCAAGGTGCTGACCACGGGGGCGGGGGGGGGGGGGGGGGGATCTGGGTGACATGGCACTGCAGCTCCCCAGTAGTGCTCAGAGCAGCCCAATGAGGACAGTCAGGCCATAGCACATACTGGGCCAGAGCAAGCAGGTGGATGGCTAGTTCAACCTCCCCAAGCATCCAGGCATGGCTGCTGGGCCAACCATAGGCAGCCAGAACAAAAACAAGGCCTGGTTCTGAGCCCAAAGGAAAAGCCAGGCCTGCATATAGATCAGTATGTACAGCGTTTCCTCCCTTTTAGAGGAAGGGGAACTGAAGCACAGGTGATGTCAGGCAGGCAAGGCTACAGGCAAGGCTGGAAGCCTGGGATCCTGGAAACTAACTGCAAAGGGCAGAGGGTCTGGGAAGAAGCATGGGTAGCAACCTGTCCAGTCTCTAGCGCTCCGGGTGTGGGGCTGGGTTCACATTCCACCTCTGTGGCATGCCGGCTGGTGCCTTTGAGCAGAACATTACAGTCCATCCCTGTAACTGCCCAAAGGATCACTTCTGTGGGTGCCAGCTGGAGAGCTCAGTGAGACAGAGACTGTCAACATGCCTGGCTCCCAGCCTGAGCCCAGCCCTGGGCAGCTGTGACAGCAGATCCCTACAAACTGAGGCAAAGCCTTCTGCTGGGAGTGGGGCCTAAGGCATCCAGTAGGTGCCAGCCCAAGAACAGGTCTCCAAGAATGTCATCCAAAATGCCACCCCAACAAAGGGACAAAGCTTCTCCCCTCACTGGACAGTTACCACATGCAAACTATCCAAGTTCTCTACTATGGCATCAGAAACACCAAGGTTATCTAGAAAGTGCAAAGAAGTGTTAGCATCTGGAGCTCTTGATGTAAAGACAGAATAAAATTGAGAGAACAGAGTGGCCCTGGGACACTGACAGCAGAGGGGGAATGTTAATATTTCATTAGTGTTCCATTAGCAACACAACACACATCTTCACACTTATGACTTCTTGGGAAGAATATCTCTTTCTGGGAGGACAAAGGGGGGATGCCACCTACTGCTCACCTCACTGGCCTGCCAAGCACCCTGAAGCAGCCAGTCAGACAGGACTTGACCTTTAGAGTTATGGCTGCTCAAGCCAATGAGCTCCAGCATGTAAGGGTTCCCAGGGAGGGCCCTAGGAACCCTGCTAATCTGGGATGCTGAGCTAGAGGAGAATGAAGGCCCTTTTTAGGCTGCTGCTTCTTCTTCTTCTTCTTCTTCTTCTTCTTCTTCTTCTTCTTCTTCTTCTTCTTCTTCTTCTTCTTCTTCTTCTTCTTCTTCTTCTCCTCCTCCTCCTCCTCCTCCTCCTCCTCCTCCTCCTCCTCCTCCTCCTCCTCCTCCTCCTCCTCCTCCTCTTCTTCTTCTTCGTCTGTTTTTCCAGATAGGGTTTCTCTGTGTAGCTTTGCACCTTTCCTGGAACTCACTCTGTAGCCCAGGTGGGCCTCAAACTCACAGAAATCTGCCTTGCTCTGCCTCCCAAGTGCTGGGATTAAAGGCATACACCACCACCGCCTGGCCCCCTTTTAGGCTTCTTAAGTTGAGCTCACCCTCCAGACATGTGATAGTAGAGCACCAGTAAATTAGGGGATCCTAAAATCTGGCCATGAGATCAACTCCAGCCCCTCCCATTAGAGTCTGAAGGGAAGCATAGGGCAGAGAAGTCAGGATGCAGAAGACACAGGGAGTGTCCTTAGCTATCACTTGTGTAGAGCACTGTCACATTCATTTGCTCAGCAAATATTGATTGTGCACACAGAGGGCAGGGCAGGGCATGTGCTTGCCAGACACACAGCAGGCAGCCTGCAGACCTTCAACAAGGACACCTAAGGCAACTGACTTGAGGTGTTAACCTGTGCCTCACTGCAGCCCTGCAGGTAGTTAGGGAGGTGCCTACCAACAGTCCATTTTTCCAGATGAGCTCTGCAAGCATGGTGGCCATGGGGTTTCTTCTTCTATGCTGCAAGGGTCTGGTGTAAGGGTCAGGACTCCAGTAATCCAAGCTACTTTACCTCTCTTGAGAGATACTTTACAAAGACAGCCTAAGGCACAGAGGTACTCATGACAGTTATCAGCAGGCAGAAAAGAGGTGGTTCCTCCTCCCCCACAGGGCCCAGCACAGAGGCAAGAGCAGGCAGTGCCTCTCAGGCTCAGACGGCCTCTTCACAGGAGTGGCCTCCTCCCAGCATGCCCGAGAGCCAGCCTGCAGTCTACCCACAATACTCCAGTTCTAAGCCTAAGTCCTCTCCCCGGCTGTCCAAGGAACAGAGGGCACCAGCCCTCCAGGGACACCCTCCCCAATTCCCTCTAACTTGGTCTATTAATTTAAAACTCAGGAAGCTGGCCAGGAATGGTAGGCACAGGGGATGTCTGAGAGGGTGTAATTAATGCAGCTGCTCCAAATGGAAGGTAACACCTTGTCTCCTCATTAGCAGATGTAGTGTGATTTAGGATGACAACCTAGAGGACAGCAGTGGGGACATGCACTCCCCTACAGGTCCATGCCTCATCTGCCACTTCAGTTTCCTCACTGTTGAGTGGTTATGATCAAAGCACCTCCCGGCAGAAGGTTCTGAGGGGCTGAAGCTTGGTGATACGGTTCTGGGGCATAGGGACCAGGCCCAGACACCAGAACTCCCACATAAAGATCTGTTAGGTCACAGGAACACACACCTCAGTCTTCAAAGTATTTCCTCATTAAATATTCAGTGTGGCTCCCTGACACTGTTGACTGTGCCCTATAAACAGATATGGTACAAGACGGGCTTCAAGGACACAGTGACCTTCCTCAACAGGGACACTCGGGGATTCAAGGTGTAGAGGACAACTCCTCAGTAGTTCAAGGGCACATAAAGTTCTGTCAGAATTTCCCACTCTGTAAACAAGGCTAGCATCCCCTATCACAAACAAGAACAAAGGAAACGTCTTCAGCTGGTCTTGCCTTAGGAGCTTTGAAGGCACCAGAAGTATCCATGCAGCGAGCGAACCCCACAAAGTTCCATTCCAGCCTTGCTAAAGTGAACCTCCTAGAGGTCCTGGGCCTCCTGGGCAACTGCACGCACCCCACAGGAGGTAGAGGAGCCCAGGCATAGGCAAGGGGAAAAAAAGAGGAACTTGCTATGACTTTTCCTAGGGAGAGAGGGCACCAAACCTCAAGGGTCCTGTTCCAATCCAAGTAGGTTTATTCACAGGAGCTTGGATGACGTCTCCGCCACTGGGAAGTCCCCTGTACAATGTCCAAGCTGCACCACACAGCAAGAAGTCCCAGCTGGTCTGTTCCTGACCTCTTAAACCGTAGGGGAGGTAGAGTATTCATAGCGGTCCTCCCCCAGCCCCATGAGGAATGTCAATGGACTGGACTGATAGGGGTGTATTGGGTTAGCACAGCTGCTGTAGCCCAGCAGAAACAGTTACTCTACAGCTCTACTAGTCCTCAGGTGAAGGCTTTCTCTTCAACCAGCCGCATCTACACAGAAAGCCCGGAGCAACACTGGGCGCATCTGGATCATGAACTCTAATTATGGCCTGGCAGAAGGCAGACTAACAAGGACCCCCTTGGATCTCTGTGCAACAGCCAGACAGAGCCCGGCAGGTAACACCACCTCAGCTCCAGGAGGGCAGCAAGGGCTTTGTTTGACCCCAGACCAGCAAAGACGGGAAGGCACAGCTCTGAGTTCCAGGAGAGCATTGACAAGCCAGCCGAGCTCCAGGAACAGGAAACAGAGCACTGTGGGCGGCTCTGGAGTTGGTATAGGCTGACCAGAGGGAGCCAAGATACTAGGAGTAACCTTTCCTTGGCTTTAGGTCAATGTTCTAGGGAGAGGCCATCCATCAACCACCCCCACCCCTCCTGGAAGTTGAACGTGGAAAAAAAACAAAAAAACAGGTGAGGCCTGGAAAGTTCGTGCAGGGTGTTCTTCTACACACAGATATTGCTAGGCCACACAGTCAGCCCAAGGCTGTAGACAAGCATAGGCCTCCCTGTACCGGGGCCACCGGGGCCTGCTGTACCCAAGGGCTCCATTTAGAGTCACAGTGCAAACTGGCAGGCACGTTTAGGGCTCTGACTCAGTGGCAGCATGGGCAAGGCCTTGCGTTTGTGAGCCTGGGCGTGGGGACAAAAATGGTGACAAGCAGAGGCCACAGCCACAGCAGCTCCTTGGAGCTTCCAGTCCAAGCCGGGCTACTCCACAGCCTGTCAGTGGAATTCTGCCCTGAGCTGGACCTATCTGCCTGGGTCTTCCCTAGTGCCCCTCTCCGGGTACAGACCCCAAGCACCAAGGAACTGCACCCTTGTTAGAAGCCCAGGCCCACCAGCCCAAGATGGAATTCCCCAGATTACAACCACTGTCAGTGCCAGTCCCAGCACCTAGCAGCCGAGTGCTTCGGGGTGTTTTTGCCTAGACACTAGAGAGGTTTTGTTTGCAAGTATAGCTGGGTAAGAAGACAAATTAGCTTTCCGGGAATATTTTGAATGAATTCAAATATAACCTATCTAAACACTACAGAGTATTGGCCACTTTGCCTGCCCTTTCATCTAAGTTGTTAAAGTCCCTGAGACTATCCAGCCCACAACCACCACTGCAGATGACCACAGCACAGTCTTCTCTCGGAGGCCAGGAAGGCCTTGTTTTTCCTGAGAAGAGACTGTGTAAGTGAGATCATTTAGTCACACCTGCCTCCACGGCAAAGCAAAGAAGGATTAGGATGTGAAATGGCCAGGGTGCTTGTGATATTGTTGGATTTCACTGCATTACTTGTGGACTTGATGCCTTTCATTAAATTTAAATTGACTGTGCAGTTCCAGCAATGGGTCCTCAATGTTCGTGTGATGTTAAAGACATCGGAATCTGGCCCAATTAATACTGTACTCCCCTGACAACTCCAAGCCCAAGAAACTGCCCCAGAGCAGCAGGAAGAGGAGACAGCCAGACATCCACAGACTCCCAGCTGTCTGCACCCTGCTCTAGTCTGGAGCTCACACCTCACACTGAAGCTCTGCCCAAGGTTAACCAGAGTTCTCCACCTTCCCAACTCTACATTCCAAGAATGTAAAATAATGGAGGGCTGTACTTCATCAAACCAGAACCCTGTGACATGAAAACCTCTTCTGGGGAGAGCAAGCTCATCATTTGAACAGCATCTTTAAAGAGGTGCCTTCTGATGCCTGGCAGTGGTGATGAACACCTTTAATCCCAGAGCTCAGGAGGCAGAGGCAAGCAGAGCTCTGTGAGTTCTAGGCCAGCCTGGTCTAGAGATTGAGTTCAGGGACAGCCAGAGCTACACAAAGAGAATCTGTCTCCCCCCCCTCCCCCCAACGCGCACGAAAAAAAAAAAAAAGGGCCTCTGGGTTCTAGAACTGGGTGTTGTGAGTAGGTGAGCCCTGGCTGGCTGTATACCTTGAGCACTGATGGGCACTAACAGGTCTATGCAGGGAAAGCAGGTAGCTACTATGATCCAGGAAGCAAGGGAAAGGAGGGAAGACATGAGGAAGGGGAGGCCACAAGCCTACTAGTGTCCCAGAAAGCTACAGGAGGTTTGAGGACCGTGCTTGCTCCCAGAAAGGGCTGCTAAGGCCAGGCTAGTCCTTGGATTACATCTGTAACAGTTCTGGTGTGACTGAGGGCACTCTTCCCTGGCCAGGGGTAGATGCTCTTACTCCTCAGGTGTGCTAGCCCAGGACATGCTTCTCACCTCATAAAGGCTGCATGTCTCACCAGGAAGGGACAATCAGTCCAGGGGACAGCAAACTCACTGTCAAGCAAGAGTCTCAGGCAGTCCTGTCAGGTGCTCTGGCTCACTGAAGGTCATAGTTGGTGCATGTGATCTGGCCATGCTCAGAGCTCCTGAACCACCTTCACTTTAAACAACCCACAGCACACCCCACTCGGATGCAGGCCTGCACCAAACTGCAACGACTCATCCTCACCCCTTCCAGAAATGTGAGAGGTTGTGGGGCAGGAGAGGGCACTGTAGAGGGCGGTGCTGAGGCTGCAATTTCATCTGCCCCCCGCCCCTCATGCTAGAGTTCCCTGAGGTCAGGGACTGCATCCCACCATCCATCCCAGAGCCCAGATACCTGGCGACTCAGCAGACAGCAAGCGTCGACACTGCTACCTGGCTCGAGGATGCCCTGTAACTCTCACTGTTCCCCAACTCAAGGACATGGTGGAAACCACACACGGGAGTTTAAAAAGCAAACAGACAAAACACAGATGTTCACAGCGGTGGCTACCTGGAAGGTGGACAGTTTCCTCTTCATATCCTAGGGTCCCTCAAGAGAAAGGCAGGGGCTGTCACAGAGCACGCTGCAGCAGCTTGCACCTCTCTGACCGGTCAGCATCACTCCTCTGCTGCCCACAGGGCTCAGGCAGCAAGGTTTTAGACTGAGCTAAAATGCATATTTTGATTTACTCAAGAAACTCAAACTGGCCCCAGGCAAATAATAACTGTATGAGAATATTTCATTTAGCACCTTCCTCTCATTCCCTTCAGGGAGAAGACTGCTGCACTCGAAGGTGAGGGGGAGGGAAATTAAATAAAATAACACATTGAAGTAACAGCCACAGAATGGGGAAAGAAGCACAAATTCTGGAGCCAACTTCCAAACTCATGCTGCTCTGATCTGCCTCGGAAACAATCTCACTGTGCTTTCTGCTGCGTAGACAGCAAGTATTAAAGGCATCAATTAAGAATGCCCAGCTGCAGGCTCCCACGGCCAAGGCCCCTGGCATGCCTCCGGCCACCCTCACTTGCTATGGCAATGGAGTGGAACCATCTAAAATACCACCTTTTCTCCGGCTGTTTAAGGTTGGAGGAAAGGCTGCTGCTAACTGCCCTACCAGAGGACAGGGCACAGATACGCCTCAAGTCACCTCTGCCCCTCCAAGTGGCATCAGTACCTCAGGCTCAGCCAAGGCATAGAGCACAGAAGATTCCCTTTTAGGAGACTGGCAGTTCTGTCCTCCAGAGTCTTTTGACAGGGCGCTGTTCCCATTTTTCTTCTCCCCCTCTTTGCTTAGAAGAGCATCTTGGGATACCTCATTGGCAGGATTATCAGACCTGCAAGGAAAGCCCCCCCCCCCGCCCCCATCTTCTCACTGCCAATGGAAAGCCTGCAGGCCAAGCAGTGGCCTTTCCTGGCTCACCAGAGTGTATTTTGGGCAATATAGAGGCTCACAATTGCAGGTATGCATTGGACTCCGGTGGCTAGGCATTCTAACAGACTGGCCTTGGGGACATCCAGTTAGTGTAAGAGACTCAAGACCAATGAGAAAGTGGTGGCACCACCAGCCTCCAAACCTCTATCAAGTATAGGTGTAAGGCCCCAGGAGATGCAAGTGAGAGATGCAGGTACCATCCCCAGGGAATCATGCACTATGCCAGGGGACACAGAATAGTGAGGCTTGCCTGGACTCCCTTACCCAGGTGCAGCAAGGTCAGAGCAGAATGGGGATAGGGTTCACTGGAGAAGCTGATGCCCATTCACCTGCCCTAAAGAGCACTCAGTGCTGCCAAGGACCCTGAATCCTTAGCATGAAGTTGGTGGCTTTGGCTTTGGAAGCATAATGTGAAATACAAGCAAATGATATGTAAGGATAAGAACAAAGAGGTGGGTGCCATCTCCAGGTAAATGGAAATGTGCTCCACCAGAAGGGAAGGCAGCTCAGAGAGAAGGCCAAGAGGGAAGGCTGGCCAGGAGATGGGCAGGAGGGTAGTTCCCTGAAAGGAGGTGACAAAAATCCTTCGAAGAAAAGGACAGCAAGCATCAGCAAATGCTACAAACATTCCAGAAGACGACAGAGGAAGAAACCAGACCATGGTTTAGTAATTGAGAGCTCCCAGCAGAGCCAGGTATAGTGGCACACCCCTGCAAATGAAGCCCTTGCCGCTGAGGCAGAGGAAGAAGGAGTGTGAGGCCAGTTGGCCTGATACACTAAAACCCTGTCCAGAAAAAAAAAGTTCTTAGTGAATCCCCAAAGGAAGTTCTGTTCAATAGAGCAGGAAGGCAGCTTTCCTCTTACAGTTAGGGAAAGGATAAGGAAAGCAGCAGGGAAACCTAGGGCCAAGTTTGGGAGGAATTTCACACACACCGAGACCAGCCACAGTGTGAGCAAAGGGGGGGACGAGCAACGGTCAGGACTGTCTAGACAAGGCAGTCTGAATTCAGGAGCTGGGTACACTGCAGGTACGTTGGGAGTCGTCTACAAATGATGGATGGCACCACCCTCAAGAAATGCACAGACAGACCAAAGCAAGAACAGTGGGATTTATAGAAGGATGGGCCAAGGGTCTCCTTCCATCACCATCCACAGCCATCCTTACCAGTGTGCATCTGAACCGCAGCTGCCTGGCTCTTCAGAGCCTGCTCTATGGCTGCGCACATGGAAAGTCCCCCAGTTCTTTCCAATACTAGGGTTCTACAGATGGCAATTGGAAAACACAGGCAGATCCTTAAGGCTCCAAAGCCTTGGGCCCAATCAACAGCTGACATGTTTACTCTTGCCTCAGCAGAACACAGGATGAGACCAACAACATGTTCTACCCAGAACCTAAGGTACAGAAGAGCAATCCAACAGTGGCCAAGAAAATAGATGGCTAACAGAACTTGGAATACAAATGAACACAATGTTAGCCACTGATATGCAAGGTATAACTAACACACTGTAAGAGGCACAAATCCATACCTGGTCACACTGTGTACTTACCAGTCAACTGGAATTCAGCACATCCAGGATACCACAGAAAACTGTTTTTCTAGTCACCTCTCCCTACTTGTGGTCACTACTGGCAGGTTTCCTTGGCTTTTGTATCCTAGATGCACCAAGTAAGCACTTCTCATTTCTGAATTCTGTCTCTATAGGTATCAGTTGGTAGTAGTCCATTGTATTTCTTGCCAGTTGATAGATACATGGGTTGTTTCCAGTTCAGGGTTTCATATAAGCATTATTGTCCAAGTACTTTGAGGGAACTTTCATATTCATTTCTCTAAGGTAAATACTTAACAGAAGAATTGCTGGGCCATAGTACAGATGTTTAATTTCAGGGGAAAATAATGTAAAAATTCAAAGAGACCATAGTTTTGCTCCTCTCTCTGTCTCTCTCTCGAGACAGGGTTTCTCTGTGTAGCTTTGCACTTTTCCTGGAACTCACTCTGTAGCCCAGGCGGGCCTCGAACTCATAGAGATCCACCTGCCTCTGTCTCCCAAGTGCTAGGATTAAAGGCATGCACCACCAGAGCCCGGCTTGCTTCTCATTTTTATGTATGTGTATCTGTGTGTGCCCAGTGTGCAGATGGCTGTGGAAAAAAGGGTGTTGGGTCCCCTAGAATTAGAGTTACAGGTGGTTGTGAGCCACCTGGTGTGAGTTCTGGGAATGTAACTCTGGAAAAGTAGAAGTGCTCAGAGCTACTGAGCATCTCTCCAGGCTCAAGGCCATGCTTCATAATGCACAGGATGCAGCCTGTGCTCACCTATCTCAGCAGCACCTGCCAGCAGCCTCACTGCAGACACCCTGGTAGACAGTCAGTCACTGTACTTTCACCGAGCCCGAGTTCCCACATCCTCCCACTTCCCCACACTTACTATTTGAGAATCTTCCTTTATATAATCCCTGTTCCATCTACTCATGGCTACACATAACAAAACACAGAAACATGTACCCACGGCCACTCGAGACTTCTATCATCCCACAGCTCCTGTGCCTTTGCAGTAGGGAATTCCACCCCAGTCCTCAGCAGCCTGCCTCCTTTCCTAGTTTATCCTTACAGAACATCACATCAAAAGCCTTGTGGTTCTGGTTTCTTTTTCCTAAACCTAAGTTATTAGAGAGTCATCCATGTTATCTTATTCCTTTCACTGCTGTCTATCCACTCTCCTGTTGATGACATCTGGGTTGCTTTTGGATCTGGAGATGATAAGAACCACTGAAGTGGGGCGTTGGTGGCGCACGCCTTTAATCCCAGCACTCAGGAGGCAGAGGCAGGCGGATCTCTGTGAGTTCGAGGCCAGCCTGGTCTCCAAAGCAAGTTCCAGGAAAGGCGAAAAGCTACACAGAGAAACCCTGTCTCGAAAAAAACCAAAAAAACAAAACAAAACAAAAAAAAACAAACAAACAAAAAAAAAAAAAACAACACTGAAAACATTCATAAAAGCATTTGTTCCAACACAGCATCTCATTCTCTTAGGTAAGTACTTTGAATCAGGACTGCTAGGTCATATGATAAACACTGATTTATTATATTTTCTTAACATATAGACTTATTTAAAAACAAAACAGAGCCAGGTTTGATTTCAAGGTGCTGTGGGTTTGTGAATTCATTTCCAGAAGCAAGCTGAGTTTTGGGTGCTCTGAATCTTCACCAGCCACTACCAGATTTCCTATTTGTTTTGGTTCGAAAACAATGTGAACTGGTATCACATCATTGTGGTATTTAATTTCCCTGGTGACCAATTTTAGTGAACACCTTTCATCTACTCTGTGTATCTTTACATGTCTATTCCAATCTCTGGCCTGTTTTAATACTGGCACTTTGTATTACTGAGGTCTAAGAGTTCTTTGGGCATTACACATGCTATCCTATGAAACACATTCTCTGCTCAGGCTCCTCGTGCCCTGGATACCATGATCCTGTCTTTTCAAAAACATTGACTTTTTACAGAGTGTAGCAGATCCCCTTCCTAACCCATCGCACAAATGTTTGTTTTTTTTTCAAGTGTCACAACTCTACAACATAAATTTATGTCTACAGCCCATCTTGAATAACATGCACAGTCTAGGGTGGAGACCAGGTGTCCTCTTTTTACATGTGGGTATCCAGGGATATGGTTAGTTAGAGGTTCCTTCACTGAACTGCCTTTGCACCTGTCAAAGATAATTGACCAAGTCAATTCTTGGACTCTCAAATCTGTCCCATTGATCTCCATGTCTACTCTTCTGCAATACCACTGTCTTGATTGCTAGAGATGTTTACAAGTCTGGAAACCAGGCAAATGAATCTTCTAGCTCTATTTTCAAAATTAACTTGGTTTTCCTAGGTCCTCTCTGTTTCCATATAAACTTCACAATCAGCCAGCTAAATTTTGAAGAGAATGACACTAAATTCATGTGACACAGTGTTTCCCTTTGACTCAGATGTCAAAGTTCTCTCTGAGGTAGCATCCAGTGCAGAGGTCACAGTCAAACACATTTTCTTTAAAGTGTTTGAAGTACAGGATGCTACTATAAGCAATACTGGTTTCAAATCTTCATCTCAGTTGACATACACCCTGTCAAAATCAAATATTAACATAGGTGATTTTTTTTTTGCTTTCTTTGGATAAATTGCATAGTTTTTCATAATTATAGTTTTTGCAAATAAAGGTTAAATTTTGGAGCTATATTAACTCTCTGAAACTTCAAACCATGGGTTGTTTTCAACAATTAGAATGTGTACAGGAGGGAAAAAAGCTCACTCTGATTGCCTAGGTTGACAAAATCCAGACTTCAGAGCTTCCACTGTCTATTAGAGGTGCACTCTCTTGTGGTGCTGATGGGAACCTGTCACCTCACACAGGTAACAGCTATAGACACAGTGTGTACAGTCAACAGTGAGGAGGAGATGTGTTCCACCCCAATACCCCTCCCAGCATTGCTCTGCAGTTGCAGTAACAGGATCTCAGTCTAGAAACAGACGTGGGGGCTCAACACGTGAATTTGCAGAGAACTCTGCATTTCATCCTTTCAAGAGTTCCAAAGAGGGAGCTGTTAACACCTTTTCCCCCACCAACAGACCGACATGAAAGGTCTCAACTACAGACAACCAAATAACCAACCAACCAACCAACACACAGCAGTGTTCATAAAGGAAAAAAAAATAAATAAAGGCCCTTGTTTAGCAAAAGGCCACACTACATACACCAAGTTTCTGGTACAATGACTGACATATGGAGAAACAAGACGACAGATCAAATAAAACATAGGCTTAAAATGTATTTCTGCATGTGACTGTTTTTGTCCATCCTGCATTACATGAACTGACTATGGTCCTCAGCTTCATCTGTAGAGGCATCTGCAAGGACTTGTTCAAAGTTCATTATAGCCTCCATTATGGAAGCCGTCACTACTGACCATGCTTGTGTTTTTACCTGGTGCCTTAGAAACTGATGTCTTTACTATAAGGCAGTGGAGCTCTATCTCAAGTGCACATCTTATATGTATGTAACTTTTAACAGAGGAGAAAGTCTCGAGCACTCCACTGCCATTCAATCAAACTCAAGGCAAGTGATTGCCGAGTTCCCAATTATGCTCAACCTTAAATCACTGTTTGCACTGACTGCAGACCCAGCCCTGCAGGGAGTTGTGCAAAAGCATGTATTTGGCAAGCTTTCAAACCACAGCAACAAAACATGTGCTGAGGAAAATGATTCAAAACATTAAGAAAGCAGTCATTTATTTTAGAAGGCCTGTTCACGTGAGACAATAAGCTGCTTCCCAGAATAGGCGCCATCCATCAGGAAACCCTACAGCCCCAGCACACACTGGCTGGAGTGTGCCTCAACTATCATGGGGCCTTGGTGAATATTTATCATCCACATGCATTCAACATCGATAGCAAGCTGGGTACATGTCTATAATGGTGCACAGCCAAGTTCAGATGACCTCATGGAGCCTAGACATACCTGAGTTTCCACATAAGCCTGTGGACACAGAGAAAGAGGACAGTTGGAGTGCCTCGGTGCTGGGCTGACATCACCCATTTCTATGTTTAAAAAAACTATGTTGAAAAAGACAGGCTATGGCTTTGCATTAACCAAGGGGCTCCTGGGAGGTCTACATGACAAGAGGCCATAGGTATGTCTAGAAATCAGGCTATTAAGCCAGCCAAGCTAAGCCTGTGAAAATTACAGTGACCCCACTGAGACACAGCTGGGAAAAGCCCTTCCTAGTACCTTTCCTGAACAGCCCCCAGAAAGCCATCTGTACCATCTTCAGAGGCCAACTACATGCCAATCCTAAGCCAATCCCACCACCTGCCACCTCCTGAACTTCAACCTGTCTGCCTGCAAGGACAACAACCAGTACAACCAGAGGAATGGTAGCAGACGGACCTTGTTAACGAGCATGGTGATTGGCTCTCTCAATCAAGGCATACAAGAAGTTTAATAAGTATTTAATCTCCTCAACCAATTTTAGGAAACAAGCCTCTGGAATCCCTGCTCACTTAAGGTTACAATGTCACAAGTTGCAGGTGTTTTTAGACTCCTCTAAACATGTCACTTCAAAGATGAGACGAATTACAGGCTAGTAGTCATCCAGACATCCCTGTGAGTACCTTAGCCATGAAAAGAAAGGTTAGAAGAACCTGGGCCTTGTGTGGATAGGAAGCTCTTCTAAGGCTGGGAAAAGAGACGATTGTGGTGGTAATCTAATTGTACTGAATTATTATTTTGATTGTATGTTAATAAATAAAGTTGTCTGGGAGTCAGAGCTATTAGAGCCATAGCAAGAGTGTGGCGGTGGTGGCACACGCCTTTAATCCCATAAGATCTCTGTGTGTTCAGGGATACAGTCAGCATTAGAGACATATGCCTTTAAGACCTAGGGGGCTGTACATTCAGACAGTGACGAGGCAGTCATGTGTTTGGGTTTACAACCAATGAGAAGGCAGAACAACATACTATAAAAAAAACGAACCGACAGGAAGTAGCTCTCTTTTCGCGAAGCTGGGACAGCAGGAGGAAGGGTGAGATTTTAGCTCTGAGCTCTGACTTCTCGGCTCTCTCTTTTACATTGTTTCTGTGTTTCTTATTTAATAAGACAGTTGGTTACATCTACAGACGATGGTGAGTGGGAACTTCCCATGGCCAACATTCAAAGCCCATCAAATATAAGCAGCACATCATTTCCTCAGGACTGATCAGAGGACTTGGAAGTGATGACTTCCAAACATTTAAATAACTACTGTTCGTCAGACAGTATCAAATTTACTGTACACACTAGACTCTAAGGATGTATGTAAGAAAGTCAAGTAGAATTCCATCCCAGGATCACTGACCAGCAGCAGCCAGCATGCACAAGAATATGGTTACTACAGTCTGTTAAACTAAGCCACCTCATTAACTTCAGACACCACCAAAGAGAGGTCCATTCCAAAGTGACAGAATTGGATGGCATGCAGTGACAGCTTTCCCAGTAAGAGGAGATTCACTAGCAACTAGGATACCAGAGGTCAATGGACCCAAACTCTCCTCCCCATCCCTTGCTGATCTTAATCACATCTACCCAGTAAACCACGTGCAGCTGCTCTTCCATAAAGACCCTGCAAACAGTGAGTGGTCAACAGCCTCATCTAGTCCCTCCGCTGGCGTACATAGCACCCAGAGTGGGAAGAAAAAGGCCAGTTGCTTCATTCCCACCTTGTTCATTCCAAGTCCAACCTGGTTCCCAGTTGGGTAGTTACACAACCAGGTAATTAAGGCACCTATACCTCCGTGGCATTAGGATCCAGTCAAACAGGAGAAACTCTTGGTAAACTAGTCTAATAAACTGACACTCCATTAAAAGCAACCCAAGTCCTTCTGTTCCAAGGCTTAATCCCTGAGTCTCAGTTCAAAAGAAAAAGTCCATTTCATCAAAAATTAACTGAGAAGTCACTGTCTCCATTTGTACAACCCAACCACTGCAAAAAACACTCTGATAAAGATAGTGGCAAAGTCACCAATGGAAAGTCACACAGGGGAGCGTTTGTTCAGCAGACAGGTTCCCTGAGTTCCACAAACCAGTCCCCAACTAGCATGTTCAAGACCAGTCAGTGTTTCAACAATTTGGAGAGGCATGGTATTCCAAGACTGAGTTGGAAATGTAATTCTTTTCTTACCTAAGGAAATTTTGTGCAAAAGGTCCAACTAGCTATAAGAGCACCCTCACTTTTCTAAGTATCAACAGCTGTCCATATTTTCTCCCCAGATCTGGTAGTGTGGTACTTGGAATGTAATTGACCCCCTTAAGCTCATAGGGAGCAGCACTATTAGGAAGTGTGGCTTTGTTGGAGTAGTTATTGCCTTGTTGGAGGAAGTGTGTCACTGTGGGAGTGGGCTTTTGAAGTCTCATATATGCCCAACCCATGTCTAGTACCACAGTCCACTTCCTGTTGCCTTCTGATCAAGATATAGCCACCACCACATCTGCCTGCACAGCACCATGTTCCCCGCCATAATGAATTAAACCTCTGAAACTGTAAGCCACCACCTCAATTAAATGTTTTCCTTTAGAAGAGTTGCTGTGGTCATGGTGTCTCTTCACAGCAACAGAAATCCTAAGACAGGTAGTCAGGAGAGAAACCAAGGAAGCCAAATGCTGCTAGCTGAGGTTTAGATTTATAGAAATACTTGTATCTCAACAGATCTGTTTCCAAGCCACAGAGTGACTGCTGAACCTGGAAAGGGTCTTTATCATACTCAGCAGAAATGACATCTGCTTCTCTCAGAAGTGGCCCTGTAGCGACAGGCCATGCTAGCTTCCGGGGGCCAGGAAGCTAACCTAGCAAGTTCATACTGTGGACAGAAACCACGTTAGCTCTCCATCCCACGGGGGGTGGGGGTAGGGGGTGGGGTGGGGGGGTGTAGAGCTTCCACATGAGCAAGAGACATGTCCCCTGAGGGCATCAGGATGCCCTGTGAGGAGCAATCTGTACCAGATGGCAGTCTCCTCCCACACAAGCTCCTCTCCTATATCCACTTGTTCAATGCCTATGTGTTCACTCAAGGCACTTACTTGATTGCTTGGTACACAGTGGAGGGGGCAGACCTGAGAGCTGGTGCGGTGGGGAGACAAGGGCTGAAATACGGAGACAATTTCTTGACTTATAAATGCTACAGAGAAAACAAAACAATCATATGAATGATGTAGACTGCATATGTAAGGATCATCAGGTCCAAGGAGACTATCCTTGGAATGAGCTCTGGCTGGTACAAAGGCGCCAGCACACACAAAAGGGGGAGGGTTGATGGGAAAGTGTCCCAGGTAGACAAAACAGAAAGTTCCTAATAGAACTTGTCTGATGTGTTCCAGGTTTGGGCAGCCTTGGTAACTAGAAGGCAGAGCGAGCAAATGATGGGAGAATGACAAGGCAAGCCAAAGGTACTCCATGTAAATGACTGCTACTCTCAATTCTGGATAGACACCATGACTGCTGCACGGGGAGGCAATTGAGGCAGAAAGTCCAAGTAGGAAATGGGAACAGCTGTCTAAAGGAAGAGAAGGAGGCCTGGTCCCAAGTGGAGATGTAGAATCTGATCCATGTAAGAAGTAAATAAAAGAACCAACAGATAGATCAGATGTTTGAGATGGAGAAAGGCAAAATCAGGGCTACTCAAGAGTTCTGGCTTTAACTAGTGAGTTTCTATAAGCCACTTATGTTCTAGGAGACAGAGCATACATAACCCAGGCTGGTTTCCAATTAGCACTCTCCCTGACTCAGTCTCCCCAGTGCTGGGATTACAGTATGCTCCAGCCCACCTTACTCTTCATCATCATACTCTTCCATGCTCTTTTCATCAACACCGACTTCAGCTCTCCACAGCTTTTAACACTGGCTACTAGAACAGCAAAATGCAGACTCAAGTGCATCACACACACACTACCAGACCCTGCCATGCCACCCTCTCCTCCCACCATTCCCTGCCTTAGTCAAGAGCCTGGCTCTGAACCCCTCCACCAGCAGTGCTCACAAAACAACTTTAGCTTCCTCTCACCAGGCTTTTTAAAGCAGGTACTTTCTCTAGCTTGAGTTTGTCACTGTTTAAAATGTTGTGCTAGTTAGCAGTAATTATGTAAATGCAAGCAGCCATTTCTATTTTTAAAAGGGAACCCCATTTAGCATTCTTACATCCTGAGATGTTTAAAATAGCTAGTCCAGTGGTGCCTTCACTTTATTCAAACTGTTTGTGGGTTTAAATACAGGTTCAGCAGAAACCAAAGCAAGCCAAACATTTGCTTTCTATTAAATGTCTAAATCAGAGGATTAAAAAACAAACTATTTTACATTTGACAGTAAGCGGCCATCGGATCAGCACCATAGAAGCACACTGACTGCCAGGCAGTGCTGACATTGGAGAAGGAATCAACTTAGGAAAGGAAGGATGGCTTTCTTTAAACTCCTCAAAAAGGAGGAAAATACATTTGAGCAAATCTTTAAATTATAGCATCTTCCAAAGAACCCACAAAGCCTTTCTTTTTCCCAAACCTAATGCTTTTTAAAGGCAGCTTTTGCCCCTTAATTCCACATGAAATATTCAGTACAGCATAATTAAATTTTATTCCATGCTATTTTTACTAGGTTCACTGAAATAGAGGGTGCTCACATCTTTAAAACAAACTTCCCAGCAACTCAGCTTGCACAGTGAATAGCTGGCTCTCAAAACTGAACTTAAAATGCAAAACCTACTTTAAAGGACTCTGCCAGTGCAGGGTAGTCACGGGTAATGAAAAGGCAGGCTCAATCCTATGTCCCACCAACCTTCACACAAGCAATCAACCCAGCTTTGTTTGCCTAATTGTCTTTGCCACAAGGCACCAGGCGGCTCAGATCTTCTTTTCCAACTAGAGTCTCTGTTTACTTTCTGGTCTCTCCATGGTGGGAAAGGAGACAGAATGCAAACAAGTACCTTAGAGAAACCTGTGGTTTCAGTATTTAGATAACTGGGCATTTCACTAGTCAGGGAGTAGGCCTGATGGCTTGGATTTTTTTTTATACAAACTGAAATCATAATGTCTCTTCTAGTTAGGATCAGTAGGCTTCAGAGTCCAACACAAGAGAAAGGGAAGTGTAAAGTTTCTCAAATGGTGAACAGGAAAGCTCACTATCCAAAGGAAGCCAAGCACTGTTGCCTTTCACCATGACCTCAGGAGGAAAATATATCACTGTAATGTAAAACTCCCCCAGGAATGCACATGACAGTAACATCTGCACCCTGATTCTACCAGCCTGACACTGTCCCCTGTTGATGAGATTACAGAGTTCAAAGTCTATCCTCTTCACTCCAGCCAGACTGTTCCATGTCCTGTAATTTCCTAAAAGCGCTACAGCTGAAGAGGGCAAGCAAATCAACAACCAAGATCTGCACAACAAACATCAGAAATTGTAAGGACAGCCTCCGGGAATTGACTCTGGACAGCTCTCCAGAACTTCATGGGTGTGAGACTACAAAAGACAACACTCCAGACACATTTTCAGCTTTAATGAGGCTGTTAGGCTTTCAAAGGATCAAAACATCTCAATCCACTCATTTGTCTTTGTAGATCGAGCCACCTTTGCTACTGACTAAAAAGAAAAGTAGGCCTTTGTGGTGTATACCTTTAATCCCAGCACTCTGGAAGTAGAGGCAGGTGGATCACTGAGTTCAAGGCTTGGTCTACATGTCAAATTCCAGCCTCGCCATAGGTATATAGAATGACACTGTCTCAAAATAAATAAGCAAGCAAGCAAGCAAAGCAACAGGGCCAGGCGTGGTGGCACTCAGGAAGTGAAGGCAGGAGGAGCAGGAATTAAACTGTCCTCAGTTACACAGTAACTGGAACACTAGCTGGAGCTACATCTCCAAAGAGCACAACAGAAAAGCAACAGACCCCAAACTCACCGAAGTGGTGAATTGAGACTTGACAGCCTAATATCTGTTATTTCCACAACCATCAGTACAGGGGACTCTTCTGAGCTGTGATGTTCTTAGAAATGGACATCAACCAAAAGTAAAGAAGAGCAAGACATGTGACAACAATATTTAATTTTCATAGGACAGGAATGGGTAGGGCATTATAATTTACTAAAGCATGGCTGCCTCCATCATACATGCAAACTTTCTCTCTGGAGATGCTCTACTGTTTCCATCTGCATCCCAGTGTTTCCGTAAGAAGTTCTCCTAGCCTCTCAAGGACTGGCCCTTATCACATTTCTTTCAAATAGCTCAGTGGCACTTATTAAAAAAACAAAACCAAAAAAACAAAAAACAAAAACCAACAACAAAAACACTTGTATGTTGCACATCTCTACTGACAAGGTTTATCTCATGCAACCCAGGGATCACAGAGTAATTACACCATCATAGAAGCAGCCCATTACCCCAGACACCACCATGGTCCTGATGCAAGCAACACAGCCATCACTGCCCAAAGCACAAATGAGTACACGCTGTCTGACTCCCTAGTTTCTTCTGAAGACATGGGGTGGTGGGGTTTGCCAACTCAGTCCTAACAATGTCAACTTCATAATAGTTAATGAAGATATAGAATAAGGAAACTGTCTACTAGTCATCAAAGAATTATTCATAACCTGTGGTTGACATTTTGTGCAATCCAATAAACTTATCTGGGGTCAGAGAACAGAATAGCCACTATATTAAACATAGAGATCAGGCAGTGGTAGCATACACCTTTAATCCTAGCATTCGGAAGGCAGAGATCCGTTTGGATCTTTGTGAATTCAAGGCCACACTGGGAACAGAGCCAGGCGTGGTGGCACACACCTTTAATCCCAGCACTTAAGATCTCATGTCTTTGCTCGGGAAGGACACAGACCTTTAATCCCAGGAAGTAACATGGCAAGACACAGAAAGTTATATAACGTTTGAGGAAACAGGAACTTGAGCTCTTAAAGCATGAGGACCAGGAACTAGAGGCTTTTAGCAGCAGAGCAGCTGAGATCCATTCAGGTGAGGACTCTGAGGCTTTCAGCCTGAGGAAACAAGATCAGCTGAGTAGTTGGTGAGGCGAGGTTAGCTGTGGCTTGTTTTGTTTCTCTGATCTTCCAGTGTTCACCCCAGTATCTGGTTCCGGGTTTGTTGTTGGCTTTTTATTAATAAAACGGTTTAGCAATTCATCTTACAATAACCAGCCTAAGGTCACCAGGAGTCTCATCAATGTAAAGGGGACAGCAGCCTTTTCAAAGGCATAGCTGCAGGAGCCATGGGCTGGGGATGCTGAGCTGCTTGCGGAATGACAGGGACCAGGGTCTGTGCTCTGTGGCCCTCCCTCAACCAGGTCAACCCTTGATCTTACATCATCTTGTTCATGAAAAAAGGACAAAGCTCTCCCTGCTCATCCTCAGCATGAAGAAGCCAAGTGACATGTCATGTCACTTTCTTAAACCTAAAGTATGTGAACTGCAAAGAGTTTCCATGTATTTCCATACATGTATTAAAACTAGCTGGCAGACTGTGGATTTAGATGTTCATTAAAAGGAAAGGGTTTGAACTGATTTTACTCTTCTAAAGAAACATTTGCGGATTACTCATTTTGAAAACATGTACATTGCCTTCAATTTAAGTGTATGAGAAGTAGCTATGAGACTTTGAAAATGCAGAGCTGAAACACGATGCCACGGACCACCCTGTCTCTCCTTAGGTTGCACATATCAGTTAACTGTACCAATAGGAAAAATACTTAGGCATTAGGATGCCGGAAAATCGCAGAAAATGTTTCTAACATCAAATAGCCGGAGACATGGCATGAGGTCAAAACTGAAGGTGGCTTCGGGACAAGTGCCAGGTCTACAGTGGAACTCAAGGACCAGAGGCAACTATTTAGCAAAGTGCTAAGTGGGCAACTAAACCAAATCTGACCCACATGAAGCGATATAAAGGGAACACATATAAAAAAAACCCAATGGTATCAAAGGGCTTACCAATTATATGTAAACTCAGTCCTATCTTTGGAACTTTGCTGTCAAATACAAAGTTAGCCCAAAAATGAGAGTTGGGTTTTTTGTTTTGTTTTTTGGTCTTTTGAGTACCAAGGGCAGGACTTGCTGTTCAGTGAAGAAATATGCCTTTAGCAGCAATCTAGGAAAGTTCATCTGTTTGGCCCTTGAGTTCACCCCTTAGCATCATCCTCCAAGGTGTTCTCTTCCAGGTTTGAGACACAGTCTAACCTCCCTATTTCACTGACAGACCCACACAAGGCAGAGCCACTTCCCCAGACCTGTGGCCATGCAGAGCTGAAGACAGATGTAGTGTCTCCTCTGCCTGATGCTGAAATCCAGAGTAACGGAATCTGGCCAGGGGACCTCAGTGAAAAAGCTGGCTCCAGAGAATACCAGAGGGACAAGTAAGACCAACCCACCAAGCCTGGGCCAAGCAATGCCTGTAAGTCGCCCAAAGCTAGCAGGAGGCCTTTCCTTACCCCAGGAATTGACAGCAATGTCCATTCTGGAGAGACAGGGTGAGGATGCATCCTGAGAAATCTGAATGCCAACATCTCAAACGTTCATTCCTTATGCAGAGCATCACTCTCAACTTTAGTGAGACCACTGCTAAGTCAACTCCATGGCCAGGCTTAGTGGTAGGAAACTAGCAGGCACCAAATATAAGATGGCAAACTGCAAGTGGGTATAAATCTGCACCTGGGGACCTTCAAACTCAGAAGGAAAAGATGACTCAACAACTAATCATAAGGCAGTGGCTCTTTACAGAGCTAGCCCAGGGCTCTTGGGTCAGAGTCCATCTCTGCCTGATGTCCTCTGTGTACCAGCAGAGGGCACTAACTCACGGACTCACTCTTCAAAAGCATATGGCATATCATTTAAATAGCAGGAACACTGAGAGCTAGATTTTGAATGAAGTGCTAAGTATGCAATTTTAACAGTGACTTTAAACAATCATCAGAAGTTTCACTGAATCCCACAAAACTTAAAGGTACTCACACACAACACACACACACACACACACAGGATCAGCACATGTAAACAGTAAGTCAATGTGATCTTCAGACTGATGAAGACATTTCAAAATGCATGAATAACTGCTCTTCCATGGCCCATGAGAGCTGTACCCTTGTCAGGCGCTTGCAGCTTCTTCCACATGCAAACAACAGGAGCACCAATCAAGAGAAATGAGTGGGTTTCTTAACTTGAGAAAACATTCTGTGATGAACTAGAAAGGAGATATTGCCCATAACAAAATTATAGTGCACTTTATTAAGCAGGATTAAAACATGATTTTGTTTATACTTCAACCCTTCAAGAATAAAGAGCATGTAGTTGTATTCACTATGCCCTGGGTTGCTGTTCTAAGCAAATTAAATTATTTAAAATACAACTTATCCCGAGAGGTTCTAAAATTCTATTTTAGTGAAAAAGAAAAGTTCAACCTTGCATTTCTTGACTGCAACCAAGAATTTTCCTTACATCTATACCCTCTACCAGGATTTATTCACCCACACAATTCTAAGTAGGGGTCTGTGAGCTCTGCCTCATTAACCACTTTCTGCAATTACATTCTCGCCTCAAAATTGACTCGTCTTACACTTCCACAGGAAGAAAAGGTTGCATTCAAAATAACTCAGTGACTTGTCTAGTGCAAACAGCACCACACTACCAAAGGCTTTAGTCTCTTGGTTTGCTGTATGGCACAGAAAGGTCTGGCCTTTGCTTTACTTAAAAAGAACTGAGTGTGGTTTGAGCACAGGTACTGGATACTTCCAAAGTGAAATAAAACTCAGGTAAATTGGTTCTTTGTCATGGTTTTAGTTGACTCCTCCTGTGTGTAATAAGTAAAGTTTACAATGAAATGAACAAAACCTGACAGATACTCTACACCTGGAGAAATTTTATTTCTGCAGACTATTCATCACAAGCCAATGCTATAGACAAACTCACCTTGAGAACGGCCCACTTCACAGGAGACTGTCCCCTTGGGTCTTTGTTCAAGAACAAAAACTCAAGGTTGGTAGGAGTAATATCGGGTACTGTGACCTCTGCCAATACACAAAAGGATAAAGAAGGCTTCTGGGTCAGGACTTCTGCTGTTACTCTCCACATCCGGCCATGCATGCTTAATAACTGCCCCTGGGTGCTCTGGGTGACATGTGAATATCACAGAGAGCACAGACTAAGCCAGTTTTGAGATTATTAAGTCCTAAATTCTCATGAGGCAGCTAAGCGTGTGTGGTCCATTGAGGGCTGAAATGTCCAAAGCCTCTTGTTAGCTCCATCCAGCTCCAAGTGTCCTAGTCAATGCCTGCTCACTCTAGACAGCATCTGGACTGGACCGAATGCAGTCAACGCCTTTCATCACCAAATCCTGAGGAGACGATTCAGGGTATCTACCTCATTTCTACCTTCTTGTGTGTTGAGTCTCTTCCCAGACTCTCCTCAGCAGTGGTGATGCTACAACATGTCAGGGAAGTGACTCACATCCCCCTGCCTATTGCTACTCAGGTGGCATGGATAACACAACAAAGTGGCTCAAAAATTCATAATCCCACAATCTTGGATGCTCTGGCTTCTTGTATCTTGCTGAACTAGCTGCAAAACAAAACTTCCTATTTATGTTATAATTTTGAAAGGTATACACAAATACATAAAGTACATAAACAGCAAGTCAAAGGAGAAGGCTGAGAAAGGACGCAACACCAGTGACCCACTAGTTCACTGAATAGCATTTATTGATATGCCAGGCCAGGCTGCCCTATGTGCTGGAGACAGAGGAGACAACACAGAGGCCCTGCTCTCATGGAGCTTCCATTCTTTTGGGAGGCAATAATCAACACAAACAGGTCATTGCTGGGTGAATGGGAAGTTTGCTGGGACAAAAAGAACACTAGAACCAGGGAACACATATTGCAGGCTACTCCCCAGAGGTAAGTGGCAGCTGTACTCTTTCAGTCACTCTGGATGAATCTATGTCATTTCTAGTAACATTCAACTATATAAACTTGGGGTTTAAAGTACAATTAATTCACTAATAGAACTGTCTTGAAGCAGATACAGAGCTGGCAGGATGGAAAGCTCTCCCTATGTGCTCTGCCAGCTTCCTCCCAATGTGTCAGCCCTCACGGCTCCAGCTCTGTGGGTCCCTCTTCTTGCTGCGCCCATGAACAAGTGTGTGGTGAGAGCCTGAAATAAACAGGTGTAAAATGGGTCAAGACCGTCGCTTCTATTTCTGTTTTTAACTGAAGAAAATGTGCCCCACTTCCAGAGGCAGAAAGAGAAAACATGTGGATAAAGGACAACTACAATGTATTTTAAACACACTTATGAATGTGTATTTGTACATGTGTCTACCCCACACATAACCTATTTCTCTAAGATAATTCAAAATTGGGTCCTGTTTAAATGTCTTTTTGGCAATGTTACAGTATAACTTTTATTAGGCTCTATCTTTGAGAGGAAGAACTAACTGTTTTAAAGAGTCAAATTAAAAATTGAAAGCACAAAGATGATCAAGGTCCAAGCTCAATTAACACTAATTTTACAATCTTTTTTTTTTTACTTACTCCGCATATTCAACATACTCCTTCAGTTTTTGTTTTTTTCTGACATGGCATCCCAGGGGAGCCATTAGGTACAATCAGTTCTCTAATTCGGATTAATGTGTCTAAGTACATATTGATAGAACAGACAATACTTGGAGAGGCTGCCTTGCTGGAGTCTGTCTGTGGCACAAAGCACTGAGAAGGCTGCCTCAACTCCAGCACTTCTAACTGGTCACCACAGGCCAGTTTCCCAGGTTAGAAAAGTAAGAGTACTTCAAAGGGATGCTGAGGGCTGTAAGTCAAGGACACTTCCTAATCAATATAAGATCTTAACAAGCTGCTAGTGACTTCCATCAAGGCCCTGAAACTTCCCCAAAGGACAAAGTTGCAGAAGGGAAGCTTCAGAAGTCTCTACCTCCCTCTCTCAGGAGCTGCAGTGGGCAGGAGGAGGGGCAGGCGGGCAGCAGGACCACTTGGCTTACAAGTCACACAGGGGAGTGGAAGTTGCCGGACTACCTCCCAGCCCTCAGATTAGCACAATGCAAATGGGACTGTAGTTCAGGGTTTGAGGGGGAGTAAAAGGCCCAGAGCACCAGGCTATGCTCAGCACTTCATAGGTCTAGAGTGTGACAGCAATAGGTTACATTGTAAAGAGGATCTGTGGCCTTCTGCAGGTCTGTCTGCAGTCCTCATGACCTATTTCCCCAGGTGTTATTGTACTAAATTAGCAATTTGAGGTTTCAGGATAAATTGAAGATTTCAACACAAATCACATGTCATAAATTGTGGACATCTCTGGAATCAGACAGCAGCTTCTGACTTGTTTCCATTGCTCTCTGCACCTTTGCTTTCTGCTACCAAAATTTTAAGACCTGCATAAACAAAAACAGCATTTATTCTTCTCTTCTCCAAACAGTTAAGTTTACCCTTTTAACCTGAGTGTACCTTACCCCACCAGCACTTCTTCTCCCGCCACCCACCCTGATTCATTCACTCACACCACATGCTAGTGCGAGGATGGACTCTAGGCATCGAAATAAGGAGGCCTAGCACCAGCCCCCAGAGAGCTCCTAACTCAATCGTGAAAGAGATTGTGACAATACACTGTGCCAAGGGCTCTCACATAGACACAGGGGTGCCACACCTGTGAGAACAGTGAACTGGAGTCAACTGTACTGAACAAAGCCCAAGAAAAGGGTTTATGAGAAGGGAATCCCAGCTGGAGTCTGAGGAGGTGGCTGCTCTTGGTACCCACGCCCTTCTCCTCAGATGCTCTCAATAGGATAAGGCGTCTGAGAAAGCTTACATAGGAATAAATTTCATTGTTTGTAAAACAAGGTTCTTGAGCTCCGAGCCCCCCCCCCCCCCCCCCCCCCCCCCGCTTTTAAATGCAAGAATACATTTAGGGGGAAAAGAAGAAAGGAAAAAAAAAGTTCTCAACTGACAGCCTGGGCTCTGACAGGCTACAGACCAGTTGGAGCCCTCCACTTTTGATACCAGTTGTTATTTAAAAAAAAAAAAAAAAAAAAAAAAAAACCACAACACACAGGGCTCAAAATGGGCTCTTTATAAATACCTATGCTCAGATGATCTTGACAGGAATTCCTGGTTAATCTTACTACTGTAGAGAAAAAACAAAAGGGACCCTAAAGTAAACTTAGGGCACCATCCAGCTTTCTCTTGGGACTCGGACTAAGTTTGCATTAATAATCTGCATGAAAAGAGAGAATGGCAGAAGTGAGCCAGTGTTCCTCTCTACCCCTGCAAACTACCTTACCTTTCCCCAGTCTTTAAGGCTAAAAAATAAGTTTCTAGATTGAATTGAGTTTTATTAATCTTCAAAGATTCAATATGGTCAAAGCCAGCATACATATCTACAAACACTCGTCTGTGCATGAGCAGATATGAACTATATATAGTTAAGCTGCATGGCAATCGCTGGCTTGGGCTTTGTCAAGGGGACCAGGGAGGGCAGGAGAGTGTGCACACTGCTGTCTGTATCACACAGAAATGCCCTGAAGCTACTCAAAGTCGGCTTCTGTGGGGATTCAAACACCTTCAAGATTGTTGAGCTAAGTATTACTAACAGAATCTGAAGGATTTGAGGATTACGCCAAAATAAAGATCAGCATCTAAAGATACATGGAAATAAAGACAAGAACTGTCTGAAACATTCACAGGGGCAACACCTTTATTAGCTACTCCTTGCCTGAATGAAAGGAGACAGAGGGCATCAGAACGCTGCCATGTGAGGAAGATCCTACAGAAACGATGGCCTATGCTTCTAGAATTACTGAGAACTCCTGCTCCAACCCTGGACTTTAGTGAGGAAGAGCAGCCCTTAGATCTAAATGCTCACACTCACCCCACGGCAGCTTAAAAAGGACCACTAAAACACCTGGCTCTAGAGCCTCACAACCTGGAAGAAGCTAATATATTCAGCCACCCAGCCAGCTCTTCATGAACCCAGGTTTCTCTGTCCCTTGAAGCTGGACTGCACTTCATGGTCATCTGCAGAGCTTCGCTGACCAGTGTGGTGGCCATGAACTTCCTGGGCACCTGAAATGTGACCCTACTGGAGTAAGGTGTGCACGAAGTACACAATACACACCAACTTCAAAGACTGTACCCCAAACAGCACTGTATCCTGACAACCTTTGTGGTACATGTTCATGTATGTTCACAATATACCAGGTGAAAGAGTGCAATCTAGTAAGGCTCATTTCATTCTGACCTTTCAAAACCAGCTCCCTTGCCACTGCTGCTAGACAGTCTGCCCTAGGTCTACGTGGGTACAATCACCCCTCCAGAGTTCCAGCTTCAAGCACTTCCACTCTGAGTACCACCTAACTCCAGCAATCCCAGGCTCCTACTTCTTAATTCCTGAACCAAGAATTCCTTTTCGGCTCTCTGCCTGGCACACCTCACATAGTCCATGGCCATGTGAGCTCTTTATACACCATTCTGCTCCTTCACTGAACTAACTCACTGACAACAGCCAGTCCTACTCCAGTCCTGGCCTGGCCTGTACGTGGCTCCTGAAAACAGAACTCTAACTTTCTAGCCTCTTACTTTCATCCAAAGCTGCTGGTACTGGAGTTTCCCTCCAGCTCTTGACGAGCCACACAAGCTCCACTGCCACCAGTGACTCCCTAGTGGCGTCCTGCTTGATGCTTAGCAGAATCTGACAGGTGAGCACACTGCTTCTAAGGCCTGTCCCCTTGGGTGCCTTCTCCACTTGCTTCTCCACTCTCCCTCCTTCTCCTTAACACTGGGTGGCCCTGGGCTCCATGCTCAGACCTCTCCACCCATGTTTTCTCCCTGTAGGACTCCCCTCTCTACGGTCTCATCATTTCTGGGCAATATTAAAATGCTAATACTGCTCCCATGTCTAGCTCTAGCCTAGGCCTCTCCGAGTTAGACTGACACATGACTTTGTATCCAACACCTACAGCAGACATCTTAAAGGCCAATGTGTCCAAAAACACAACCCGGGTGCTCTCCTTCCTCCCCTCCCTAGCCTGCCATTCCCATAGTTTTTCCAGTTCAGGGAACCAGATTCTTCCGGTTTCTCTGTGCCCAGCAATGATATCAACCTCATGAGAATCCCATGTATCAGCGCTTGCTGAAAAACACCCCACACCCAATCACTCCTGACGACATCTGTCTAAACCACTTTCAGCTCTTGCCTTATTAGGCTGCCTGCTTCCACCCTGTCTCCTTAAGCCAGCAAATAGTGGTGCTTTCCAGAAAGGGCCCAAGGCAGCTACATGGTCTGCTGGACTGGACTACACAACTCAAAGATAGCCTCAGACAGTCCTTCATGAGAGATGTTCTGCTACTCACTGTGTGGTTGAGAAGAATGAAGAACTAATGGGGTTCTCTTCCAACAGAACTACAACCAGATGCTAACCTGAATCGTAATGTGCAAGATTATCACTCATGTTCTTCATCCCATTATTAACAAATGTAAACAGTTGGCTAGGCGGTGCTGACACATGCCTTTAATCCTAGCACTCGGGAGGCAGAGCCAGATGGATCTCTGCGAAGTTCAAGGCCAGCCTGGGCTACAGAGTGAGTTCTAGGAAAGGGGCAAAGCTACACAAAGAAACCCTTCTTGAAAAAAAAACAAAACAAACAAACAAAAAAAGTAAACAGCATTCCAAGCACGCTGTCTATATCAAAACGATCAGTAGTAGGATACTATATGTGGACCCTGCCCTAAACTCTGGAGAGAGAGAGATGGACAGATAGAGAGAGGGGTATGCTTGTGCAGATGGAAGCAGAGGTAGGCACTAGGTGTCCACTTTGGTTGCTCACCACCCTGTTTTTTGAAACAGGATCTCTCACTAAACCTGGAGCTCACTTTTCCAGCTATATCGCCTGGCCCATGTGCTCTAGGGATCTGCCCATCTACCACTTCCCTGGCACTGGAATTACAGAGAATCTGGATTCATCAAGTTTTTTACCCAGTGGGCCATCTCCCAAGACCTTGAAGAGTCCTTTGTGTGTGTGTGTGTGTGTGTGTGTGTGTGTGTGTGTGTGTGTGTGTGTATCCCCTCATTTAGCAAAATCAAGAGGCCTTAGCCAGGTATGGTGCTACATACTTGTAATCCCAGGATTTGGGAGGCTGAGGCAAGAGAATAGAGCATTTGAGGCCTGACTGGGACTATCCAATAAGTTGCAGGATAGCCTACACTATATAGGTGAGACTCTGTCTTAAAAAATAGAAAAGCTTTACCTGTGACCTACGAAAACCTTCCAAGATGCTACTACTGGTCCCTGCCCTGCCCTACCCTGCCTGTGGTTCTGGCTCTCTCTAGACAGCAGCAGCCTCTACCTGTCCTTCCAGCTCTCCTCTCTGTTCCAGCCCTGCACATATCGTGGGGCCTCTGCTTTAGGCTGTCCTACCTGCTTGGGATATTTTCACTCCAGATATCTCCATGGCTCACTATGCCACATCTTTCCCATCACCGAAAGGGAGATACCTGCTCAAGTCACACCTGAAAAGAGTGTGTACAAGAGGACTCTTTGACCCTGGGGTCACCTGACAAAGCTCACCTCACTGGATCAACCTGTTACCACCAATTATTAGAAATAAGCAGGTCAGGCAGCTTCATTAACACAAAATCTGGAGTAAGAAAGGCTAGGATGGAATGCCAACAGTACAGATTACTCAAGTGAGGTGAAGCAAGCGAACTCTGTGGTACCCTGGTCTCCTCATCTGTGGATCTGGGAACAAAGTGGGATATACTATCCTGCAGTCTGGGGTCAGGGGGTGTCTGTGAGATAATACATGGACTGTCTGTCACATATAAACCCTCAAGTTACTGGCTCTTGGTTTTTGTTCCTTGTTGTTCTTTCCCAACCAGCAAAGGATTTCAAGAGGAAGGCTGTGCTTGTTTACTGCTTCATTCCAAGCATGGAGACAGCCACATACTAGATATCTGATAGCAGTTTAAAGGAACAAAGGAATAAATAGTAGACATTAGTCACTTTGGAGGTAGGGCACAAAAGTTTTTTCCCATCTACTCCAGAAAGAGTAGGTACTGGGCTTGGTACTTGGTTCTTGCTTGTAATCCTAACTAACACTCAGGAGGCTAGAGCGGATGCATGGGTACGAGTATAAGATCAGCCCAGACTACAGAGTGAAACTGTCCACCCTCTTAAAAAAAGAGAGAGAGAGAGAGAGAGAGAGAGAGAGAGAGAGAGAGAGAGAGAGAGAGAAAGAGAAAGAAAGAAAGAAAGAAAGAAAGAAAGAAAGAAAGAAAGAAAGAAAGAAAGAAAGAAAGAAAGAAAGAAAGAAAGAAAGAAAGAAAGAAAGAAAGAAAGAAAGGAAGAAAGAAAGAAAGAACGCACACCATTCGACCATTCGGGGTAGTTTTTGTAGATGCTGTGCCTTCCTGAATAAATAGTCTCTTCGCTCTACCTGAAGCAAGTCACATGTACCACTTTCTGAGCAAAAAGAGTTTAATTGTACAAGCTAGAAGTCTCCTACAATCTCAGACTATTTTCTCAAAAGTTACCAAAAAACAAAACAAAACAAAAACAAAAACAAACAAAAAAAACCTCAGGTCACAAAACAAATGACAGAAAAAAAAATAGATTTCATTCTATCAGGTCCAAATTTCCTTACTGGAATCACTAGCACTACACTGCATTTAAATCACATGGCATTTTCTGGATCCCACCATGAAAGACTATTCAAAGCACTTTCCCCAAACTAAGATCAGAACAGCTCACCAAATACTGAAGTCTCCCAAGCCCAAGCAGAGGTAGATGCCTTTCTAAGCAGTCCTGAAACAAAGACTGCTCAAAGGACGTACCAGGTCCCTTGAGTCTGGCCTATCTCACACCTATACATGTGTATTCCTCCCAGACTAACTGAGCCTGGATTTACAGACAGTATTGATAGGTTAAATTAGTTCCAAGATCTACTATCCTGTAATAATACAGCCTCTTTCCAGAGAAAGATTGGTTGCCTTTAAAACCCATAGAGAAGGAATGGCGAAATGGAAGTGACTCAGTGCTCAGCAAAGGAGGCAGGATTTGGCTCCTAACCTCTGAACTAACTGCTCCCCTGTGAAATACAAGGGTGTCTTCAGGACTGTTCTGCTGAACAGAGCAAACGAAGCATCAGTACAATGTTGCAGAACTGCTGCCACACCTGCCCTGAATGCCTTCAACCCTGTGTGCCAGACCAAGTTCAACTTGAGAGCAGAGGCCCAGGAGGTCACAGTGAGAGAGATGCCATGCACCCCATGCACCCACGGCCTGACTGTTTCCCTATACTGCTCTGGCTTCCTGAAGATGGTGATGGGAGTAGAAAAAGTGACTGGAGGTCATTGGGAGGTCCTGAAAAGTAGTAAGGTCTAGAGAGGTCCTTTCTGTTAGCTTTTGTGGTTGTTGTGTTTTTTAAATTCTGCACTGGATTGACCATTAAAGTCACCACAACATAGCCGAGGACTACTGTGAGGCAGGCAGGTACAAGTCACATCTCAATTCTGCACTGCTTTACAGTGGCAACAACTGAAGCATCAGGATGCTGCTGCTCTACTTTCAACTGTATTTAGCTGATGATCCTAAATAACACTCTGTCAGCTTTTGTAACCCAGCACAAAACCACACATCTTGTGAGCTACCAGCTGGGCTGTGGTAATGCCCTTGACTTGAAGCTTAAAAGCTTTGGTCAGGAGTACCTTTGATGTATTGTCTTTCCGTATCAGACTGCAAGGATGACCCCCAGATGTGTCATCACATAGAGTGCTACCAAAATTAGATTATGGCCAGCTAGTGAAACTGCCTCTCCCCTCTGGACCACTATGGAGGCTGCTGCTCTTGCCTTTGTCTGCAAGATCGAGAAGACACAGCTCTTAGGCTTACAGGATGCAGGGATAAGAACCATCTGCCTGGTCTGGTATTTCTTTAATTAAAACTTTAATTACAGATATATCTCTGCACAGATACATGCAGTCTTTCAGCTCCTGCTCTTAATTACCTGAGCTAATGGGAAATGAAGAGTTAGCATTCGCTGAGTGTCTACTACGTACAAGACATGTGCCAGAGGCCTGAGGGGAACCAGTGCCCAGCGGGGGAGACCCAGAGACAGACCTGGGCCATGAAGTCCACCTGTTCCTCGCCCTATCCTCTTGGCACTATCTCTGGAAAGATAAAGGATTAAGAAATAGAATCAGCACAGAAGCCAGGAAAAAGATCGAAGTGAAGGCTGAGCCACTTCCATGGGACCATGGCCATCATTTCATGGCAGAATGAGTAAATGGGGACTAGAACTACAGGGTGCTGCTTCCATGACATCCTGCCTAGCAGCAATTCTGATGCCATCTTCATCAACTTCCCTTTGGCTTGGACAGACCTTTGTGGAGAATGACAGAGCACTTCCCACACCCCCACTGTGTGTATCCTACTCTCCAGAGAAGCCACAAAGAGCAAAGGTCATCAGAAGGACCTCAAAGGCCACCAGGTGGCACCCAGGCCAAACTGCACAGATTTGGAGACTCAGAGTCGCCTGACTGCACACTGAGGCCTCTACGTCCTCAGAGTCACCCTAACCTTATACAGCACTCACTCTTGTGGAGGAGAAGCAGAAGACTACTCTAACAGCCCCACCAACACTGCTGGAGGAAGATAGTTAAGGGCAAGCGTCTGTACTACCATGTTTGCTGTTCCACCCTTACACAGGACATGTGACAGGCAGCAGATCTGAAGCCTTTCCCTCTCAGGAGCAGATTGCCCATGACCAAAATCAAGGGGTTCAACACAGTGACCACCCACCATACAGTTTAAAAGCTTACACAGCAGCCATGAAGAGGCCCAAGGCAAAAAACCTCTCCAAGACAACCCCAGCCTGTCCTAGTGCCTAACCTGCACTGCTTGGTGATTTAAACCCTGGCATTTCTTGGCCTACTGAAGCCCATGTGGCAAAATTACTTAAATCCTTGAGATGAACCAAATCAGGACAGGTAGTCACAAACAAAGCCTAACAATGTTCAGGCTAATGAAGGATGGCACCTACTCCAAAACAGATATCAAGACAAATTTTAAAAGCCCATCTGAACAGCTACTATGTGCGAGGCCCCTTGAAGATTTGTAAGCATATTACACTGTGATGACAGATACACTGTGAACATCAGGGTTGGGGGTGGTGTCAGAGCTATAGAGGAAGGGAAAAAAAGGAAAACTAAATGCACAAGAGACAGAGGAAAGAAGGTGACAGACTGAGAAATCAAGAAAGGCCCTGTGTACTTAGTTCTAACTGTCTGATACAACCCAGCAGCTGGAAGAATGATCTCAATGAGTACTGTCTAGCCCAAGCTGTCCTGTAGGCATGTCCCTCAGCGATTGTCTGGATTGCCTTAAATGATATGGAAAGACCCAGCCTCCAAGTGGGCAGCTCCATTCCCTGATTTTTTTTTTTTTTTTGAGTATAGAAAGTTAGCTTAAGTACATATGTGTTTGTGGTTCTCTGCTCCAGTGAGGATATGATGTGATCAGCTGTCTCAAGCTCTGCTGTGACTTCCCCACAGTGATGAACTATAACTGGGAATTTTGAGCTAAAATAAACCCTTTCTCCCTCTAAGTTGCATTCTGTCAGTTTTCTGTTCTTCAATTACAGCAACAGAAATAGAACAAAATCCCTCTACTTCCTGAACCTCATAAGGGAAGCACAAGCCTGGCTTTTGTGACGGCTGATTCTCACTCAGGATGGCTGTGTAGAGCAGCGGCTGGGCTTGTAGGTACTGGTTAGTGGTGGATGTAGCAGTCAGCCCGGAGAGACCCCTTCAGTTTGCAGTGTAACCTGCTCTGGAAGTAACAGCTCTGACCCACACATACCCCAGAGAGACACATTTCTATGTGTACAAATGATTTACCTGCTTTTTTTCTTGTTTATAAAATAAACTTCCAGGATTTCTGAACCCTGTTGATCAATGGTTCTCAGCTAGTAAAAGAACAGAAACATGGAGTTGGCCAGTGATGCAAATTTTTAACCAACTATGCAAGGGGCTCCCTATCCAGAGCCAGGACTAAAGAAGCCACTGTTATCAGTCACTTCTTACTAAGCTGAGTACTGTTACATCTCTGTCTGATGACTGAGGGAAGAGAATGCATGCAGCTGATTCCTGAAGTCAAATGGCAGAACTGTCTTGCATAAGGCAGTGTCAGTGAAACCTAGTCTCAAGTGCAAGACCTACAGCATAATGAAGGGTGAGCCTGGAGAGTCTATTAAACCTACCTGAGCATCAGTGTGCTCATGCAGGTTTCCCCACCTCCTGGGTAAATATGGATAATTAAAATGTGTAAAAAGCACTGGGAAGAACACCTGATACATATCCTCATACACATGGTGACAGTGAGGTCATTTCCCCTTTACTGAAGAGGACACTGAAGCCTCCTGCAGCTGAGGGAAACACTAGGCAGCTCAACACCTTGACTCCCTGAAAGCTAGCTGCAGGGTTTTACCAGAGTAGCATGAAGGGTGAATCCAGCTAAAGAGGCAAGCGGTGATGTTCTTTCTTCAGTCTCTTTCCTTTTGCCTCCAAAGTCAAAACTAGGTAAACAAATAAACCTTTAAAAAATGCACCAAAAAAAAAAAAAAAAAAAAAAACCCAGCAGCAGGTGAGGCAGCTCCTGGTGGCTGGACTTTCTCACTGTAAGACTAGGAGGCCGCGTAGCTCTGCCCGGAGTTTGCATCTGCTGCAGATGTCTTACTTACCACATGCTCTGTAGATCCTCTCTAGGCATCCAAGGGTCTCTAAGTCAGTGCTAAAAGATTGAGGCAGGAAGGGCTAGAGTTCACTTTGCTTGAGGTGCATGCACTACTCATGGTATGCAGCTCTGGCCACACTGCACTTAGTGCTGCTCTACAGACCTCACACACAGCGACTTGCTAGGACTCACCATGATCCTGTGAGTGGGTGCTATTACTGACACCCCACTTAAAGAGGAAGCAAACTCGGGAATAGGGCAGCTAGGTAATGTGCTGCAGTCAGTACACTTGCAAGAGACCAAGGTGGGATTCGAACCTCAGCAGCCTGGCTCCACAGCCATGGTCCTGGCTTCACCACGGGGTTCACTACCACTGCCTCTTGGCACAGCCATAGGATGAGGTTCAGTTTCAAAAGCACCTTTCTTCTGAGTTCTCAGTGTGTTTCATTTATCCTCCCAACAACCCTAAAAAAGCAAGTAGGAGACATACAGCATCTGTATTTCACACACATTACAATGGAAGCAGCAAGAACACGGCTAACAAACTCCTACCTGGACAACCAAACACCTGTCTTCTGAAGCCTCTGTTTGAGTTCTTTAGTTTGGGCTAACATCCTTAACAGGTGCTGACAGCACGTCCAGACCTGAGTAGTCCAGAACAGACTTTCTCACACTCGGGTAAGATCCCCTCAGTGAATCACAATTACAAAAGCAGTATCTGTGGGGCTTACAGCTTAGTACAAGTCCTAAATTCTAACGAAAAACTATTTTGTTCATCAAAAATAAGTAGTCAATGTATTCAGCTACTAGCTCTCTGAAGAAAAAAAAAAGGTTATCTTAAAAATGTACTAAGCAGACAGCTTTAAGGAAAAATCTAATGAAAACATTTCACTTCTGCATCTACTAATGTGTCCTAGGCTCCTACTAAATTTATGAATAAAATACTGGACCCTAGAGAGCCAACTCTGTCAACAGGGAGCTTGGGTCTCCCTCAGGTGCCATCAGGCAGCTGAGAGGAAAGGAGGTGACAGTCACCATCTCCTGCCATCTGAGAGTCCGTGAACTCTTACGCCAAGTGCCATTCCTCTACATGGCACCCAAAAAACAAAGGACACAACTAGAATGGAGGAGAAAATACTCTTGCACAACTGTGCAATGCATATGATAATTACTTTTTAAATCACCTGAACAGTCAAGGTTCAGCCTCCAACTCCCAGGACAGGTACAGTCACAGGGGCTTCATAATCACAGGAGTCTTTATCTATTTCTATTTCTCAACTCTGGTGCTCTGCAATTCCATGACAAGATACCCAGTAGGCCAGAGGCAGCTTTGCAATCATGTGGGTGTACTAGGCAAAAACAAGCTTGGAAGCTCCCGGGAGTGCAGGAGTTCTGGTCACCAATGAGCAGCTCCTTGTACTCTGATTCTAATGAATGATATAAACTTTCACAGATATCAACAAAGACTGGAAAGAACTTACATCTATGTCAGTGTTCACCTAGAAGTTTTGGCTGTATGCAGTTGAAATATCACCATTAAACATTAGAGAATAAAATAACGAGACACTAAAAATAATCTGTGCTTCACTGGGTCATGCTAAGAAATTACATGTGATGGGGGGGATATTTTATTAGTTCAAAGGATTAAATATGGTTCTGGATTTTGTTCTGCTTTAAGATAAATTTTAAAAAATATATACTAATTTGAAAGAAAAAAAAAAAACTGTAAGAGCCAACAGCATAAATTAACCTGGTACAGAGTCCACCAAAGCTGACCAGATTTCAGCAAAAACAAAAACATTGTGGATAATGTAAACCGTTGCTTTCTCTTATGTTTAAAAGAAGTAGATTATAAAGGATGGGAAAAAATGAAATTTGATGAGATAACCGTATTCTTCAGGCCTTTTAATGAAATAAAACATTTAACCTTTTTCTCTCAGTAAAACTTAAGAACACAAAATATAATCTGAGGATGCAAAATATGGCATTTAAGAAACTAACAGATTTAAATTGCTGCTATTTTTTGAGGGGGAAGGCAGCAACAAAGCTATGTAGTAGATGTGAAGAAGGGTGTGGGTAAAGATAGATGTGAGCATGAGTGTGTATGGAAGAGGGGTGGAATGGGAAGGGAGACTTCAGGCAGCCTGGGTCTGTATGTGTGAGTTACATGTAAACATCAGTCAATTCATAGTTTTTGCAAAATATGGACATAAAAGGAAATACCCTACATGGGGAAATGCACTCATTAAACTTAAATTTTAAAAGGATGAAAACACAGATTACACTTTATTCTTAAAAACCAAAATGAATTTCAATACAGAAAATGAAGACAGCATTTTGCAACTTTATCACTCAAAGGAGAATCTCTACTTGAGGAAATCAGTGTGCTGCACTTGGAGAGATGAAATGTTACAGCTTGTACACCAAAATTAAAAAATGAAATTAAATTAAAAAATGAAATGGTTACCAAGGTAATGCAGGTCAGGGGATCAAAGGTGAAGGGTCACACATTATTAAAAAGAAATCCAAAAGGGCGGCTGCATCATGATCTCTGCAAAACAAAGGAGCTCCAGTAAGTACAACTAGCATCTCCCAGAATCAACAATCAAGCTCTTGACGCTCTCCCTGCAACTGAACAGTCTTCCCTGATTCCATGGAGAGCCATTTTTATTCAGGTACAAAATCAAATTTTAATCATCGTTACCAACCAAAAAAATTACAAATATTTAACCAATCATATTAAAACCTCCAATATTTCCAATTGAATGTGGCTGGGAAGTGCTGGCATTTCGTTTCAGTTGGAATCCACACCCTGTTTTCTGGAAATGACAGTGTTTGATAAGTTGCCAACATATCAAGAATCTAATTTGGTCACAGCATGGTGAGTTGGTTTTTTTTTTTCCTCCCTTCTCCTTAAGGAATGAGTTCCAAAATTGAGTTTTTGCAAATTTCTTTCATTTGAAGTAGCTGCATAAAATTTCCATTATTGGAACATTTAGTATAACAATGTTCTAGAAGACAGCAATAAAGTGATACATGATAAAATAAACTGTGTAACTATACCTATTAAGTCTGTTCTCACATTCAACTTTCACTGCACAAGGGAAAGGACATTTTAAGCAGAGTAACAACTTGCTATCTCTACTGGAATCACACAGTTAACAGGAGCCTGACATGAGGAAGAACGAGGGAGGAAAGAGGTATCTGACAGGCTTCATTTCCAACCAATGTTACACTTTCTCACTTTCATTAACGAACTAATTTGTGTTCCTACAAAGAACAGGAGGGCCAAGGCTTTGGTTGAAATGTAACTACCACCCAGGTGGTGGCACTCACCGACAGTAACAACAACAAGCAAACAGTGACTGTAAATGCTTATTCCCTGGTCAACAACCAGCACAGAAGGACAATTGTCCTTACTGTCTTTAGTCTGAAAACTAATCCTGAGCAGGTTGTTTCCTGATTCAGGATTCCAGGCTCCTTATGCTGAACAGGCAGCGTCTAAGAAGCCCTGTGCACAGTGGCCTGCTGCCTCACCTGAGGCAAGAGAAGCTGGAGGAGGGAACTGGGTTTGATTACCATCTTAGACCTCTTCCATCCTACCACCTTAGTTTCATGCTGCCATATCAAACACTTGAGTTAACCTTGTTAAAAATCACATCCCCATATACTTATATATTAAGATATAGACAACTGTCCAGAAGGATTTATTAAAACGAATAAGATATTCCTTCTAGTGGTTTATGGCAATCCATAAATAAAATAATTCTATGAATGCCAGCTTTTGCTCCCTCTGATTAGGTTTTGTTAAAATAACTGCAGATCATCATGCACTGGATTGAGTGTGTTAGTGCTTAAGGCCACATCTCTAAAGTCATGGCTTTCCATTCAGTTGCACAGCTATGAAAAGTAAACTAACATTTCGTTTTTGGAACCCTCATCTCACACAGTCTGGCACATACATATTTGCTGCTGGGAGGCATGCAGGCAATGTTGAACACTGCAGAAGGAATCAATACCCCATCAAAACAATGCGTACGGTGCTTTAGTAGCATCATTACTGAGACCATTTCAGCGTGTTTATAACGAAAGACAAGACGCCAGCAGTGTAACATTAACTTGAGTTTTGTTTTCCTAGAGTATTTTATTTTAAAAAGAAGCACCAGACCTGTCCAGATCAAGAAATACACACACACACACACACACACACACACACACACACACACACACACACACACCATGCCCACTACCAAACATATATTCATAATCTCTTCTTAATGACAAGATGATTTCTAGATGCTTTTAAAAAGTCTTCTAAATCATTCTTAAAATTCCATAGCTTACAGAAACAGTTCCTCAAATTTCTGCCAATTCATCAGTCCTGCCAGAAGTGTTAGGCATAAACTACCTAATGCAACCTCCAAGTTCTCAGCTGCTCCCTAGCACGTCCTGCTCTTCCATGGAAGTGGATTCATACTCCCTGCCTAAACACATGGCAGTTCTGACAGACAGTCTTTGAATGTAACTGTACCCATGGTAATGACAATCCAGCTGATTTTTAAAATAACAATCTATTAAGAATTTTAGCAGCCGGGCGTTGGTGGCGCACGCCTTTAATCCCAGCACTCGGGAGGCAGAGCCAGGCGGATCTCTGTGAGTTCGAGGCCAGCCTGGGCTACCAAGTGAGCTCCAGGAAAGGCACAAAGCTACACAGAGAAACCCTGTCTCGAAAAACTAAAAAGAATATTAGCCAGTGTTTTCTGCTTTGGGGACAAGGTAAGGCTGAAGGGGGTTTACTATGATCCTACCAAGTACCTAGAACAGCACTCAGGAAGAGAAAGTGCGCATTTTACCATTGCCAGCAAAGACTGCAGCACCCAAGCCCACTATGTGGAGAGCAGCTCCGAGACCGCTCCATCTGCTGAGGCCAGCATGGGATGCCCTCAAGCAGTGCTCCAGATAGCAGGTCTGGTGGGCACCTACCTGATCTGAAACCATCATTCTGGACCACAGGCTCTAGGAGGTCCAGGGCCTGGATAGCTACAATCTTCATCCAAGGGGCTAAGTCTAGTCCTAACTGGAGTCAGTTTATTTTCCCTATGGAATTTTCTGCCTTCTAGACCATTTCCAGGTCTCAAGCAGCAGTAGGCCTCATGAACCAAAATTACCCATCTTCCTTTTCTTCTCCAGAAGTCTCCCTTGCCTTCACTATAGCCATAGTCAGCTAGTGGTGAAGTCCTCACTGAAGTAACACAGACACTCAGGAGTTGCCACAGACTGAAATAAGCTCCCAGCTAAGGAGCCACAGGGAATTTTCTATCAGGAAAACAAAGTTACATACAGTTTGTCTCTTTCTACAACTAGTAACAGAATTAAACAGTAAATGCTCAAAACCCCTAACCAGCCTCCAAACCCTTAGGTGTATCCTTGATCTAAATCTATCCACCTGTTACTGGCAGGATTCCCCAGGGACTCTCACAGCAGACTGTCTGGGACACACTTACGGACAAATTTAATTCCTTTTCTCAACGTATCTACACGCAAGAGGAACCGGCTCAGTTCTCAGACAGAGCAAAGGCCTGTGACAGGAAAGAGGTGCTGCCACGTCTCCCTTAGATGTTAACTTCTAATGTAATAAAGAAGGAAGAACTGGGAAGAAATCCACAATAAAAAAGTCAAAAGACTCAGAGTCAGGATACAGTACTACAGAACTGAAGAAGCCCAAGCTCATCAAAATAACCCTAGACATTCTTCTGGTTTTTTGCAAAATGGCTATTAGTGCTGTTATATAATGCTTTCTGCAGTAGATATTAAGTCTGCAAGCATGCATACTGATTAGAGACATTAAAAAAAGAAACTAATTAAGGTGATGGAGCAAATTTTATTATTTTTAATCTATAAATATAAATACATAAATCCCCAGCATGCCATTCTGTAGAGCATCAAATGTACTTGAGCTATTCCAGCTTTTCAGTTAAGCAGAGACTACAGTTCTGTTACCACTTCATGGTACGGTCTATGTTAGTTTGCCCGACAATAATAGAAATGCAACCTACTCCAACACCAGAAAGAGAAGTGTTTGCCTTTCGTGTTTGCAGTCCCTGTGTTCACAGACAGACCCCAATGTTTGCAGTCCCTGAGTTCCAGGCACCCATGTTTACAGGCCCTGTGTCCCAGCACCTGTGTTGGACCGAAGATGGGGTGTAATCTCCTTTCCTCTGCCAACAATCATCATGTCTTCTGGTTTTCCTAATTTCCAGAATACTGACCTTTGTTACTTGTCTCTAAGATGAACTAAGATACATGTCTGTTTCTCCAAAACTTTCTATAAATGAAAAGACATCCCACACTACAATCATAGTAGTCCTACTATATTCTTTCTTTTTTGTGAAAGGTCTCACTATGTAGCTCTAGCTAGACTGGAACTTGCTATATAGACCAGGCTAGCCTGAAACTCACAGAAATCCACTTGCTTATGCCTCCCAAGAGCTGGGACTAAACAAGTGTGATACCCAGTCCCACTGTATTAATTTTAAGGGGGTGAGGAGATGAGGTAGCGCACCTGTAACCCCAAAACTAGGCACTGTGGCAAGAGGATTTAGAGATCTGGGCCAGGCTGGACTATACAATAAGAGCAAGAAAAACAAAGAAATAAAAAGGAAGAGGAGAATAAAGGAGAGATTTAGAGGGAGGCAGAGAAGATAAACCTTAATCTATTTAGCTGCAACAATAAATGTAATCTTTTCCTCTGGTAGCTTAGAATATTTCATAAGGGATAAAGAGCATGGGAGAGAGGAACTGTGAGAGCAACCACAGGACTTCTGAGGATGCACTTGCTCATGGCACTGAGGCTGCTCATGCCAGGTACATACTGTGCAGTTATGAAACACACACAGCACTGTGCAATGTAATAGCACATAGTCTCACATGCAGGAGCTAAACAGTGGACCTCACAGGATTAGAAGAACAGTGGTTAGCAGAACCTGAGATGGCTGAGGGGCCAAGAATAAAACATAGTGCAAGGGGAAAAGGAACAATGTGCATTAATTATTTTGAGATAAGGTCTCATACCATGTGTAGCTCAAGCTGGCCCAGGCTAGCTTCACTCATGGCAATCCTACCTACTGCCTCAGTCTCCTAAATGCTGGAATATTATAGACATGAGCAACCATGTCTGGCTAGAAGAAGTAACTTCTAATGTTCTGTAACACTGAGGAATGACTCGTTGACAACAATGATATATTTCAAAATAACTAGAAGAAAAAATTCTGAATGTTCTCAACACACACACACACATACACACACACACACACACACACACACACACACACACACACACACACACCGAGTAATAGGTATGCCAATCAATAGCTCTGATCAGTATACACTGAGTAAGTGTATTAAACATCTTAATGCAGCCCATAAATATGAAATTACTATGTATCAATTAAAAATAAAAATAGAGGGGCTGAGAAGATGGATCCATGGTTAAAGCACTTGTCACACAGTGTAAGAATCAAAATTTGGATCCCCAGGACCCACATAAAACTACAAATGGTTGCACCTATCTGTAATTCTACAAGATTGGGGCAGAAACAGGAACATGTCCAGGGACTCACCAACCAGCCTGCCTTAGGGAATGCTGAACAAAAAACCCTGCCTCAAACAAAGACTGACACCCAAGGTTGTCCTCTGACCTACACACAAATGCCGGTACACTGACCCACATACAGACACACCAAACACAATCATCAATTCAATCAAAATATAGCCCAGTGGTTAATGTACTTGCCTAGCATATACCAGACCCTGGGCCTGCTCCCCAGAAGCACATAATCTGTAATTATGTCTGTAATCCCAGCACTCAGGGGATAGAGGAAGAAGGATCAGATATGCAAAGTCATACTCAGCTATGTTACTTAGCAAATTCCAGGTTAGACAGGGCTACATGAAACTCTCTAAATAACTAGGTATCTTTAAAGAGAGTATAATTTATCGTACACCAGTTCCTCAATGAAGAAAGCTGTGTAAGGATGAGAATGCTAAGTGGGAGCACAGGACAAGGATTTAGCCTCACACTGCACTCTTGGAACCAGGCCATGCTGGGACTCCCCATGCAGAGAAGGCCAAGACACTTCCAGGGAGGCTGTGGAAGCCACTGCTCCTGAACTCTTTGTTGCCTATTACCACTGATGGCAAGAGAATCTTCCCTGTACACACATAAGGACGCACATAGACACTGTGTATTTAAATGTTTGGTACTGCTGACCCATACTGGGTGTACACCTGAAATTACCCCATTTCCAAAATCAGATTGGCCTACCATATTTATAAAGCTAAATGAGCCTTGGCATAGCCAAGACCCACTCACTCCTTTCTAGAGCTATCTACTAGGGTAAGAGTTGACAAAATGCATAAGTTCTTCCAAATACAAACCTAAAATAAATTCTAAAAGGAAGCAAATTCACCACTGCTGGCCTCATCAAATTCCTTGTTTAGGAGCCAGGTGTGGTGCCATACCCCTTTAATCCCAGCACTGGAGAGGCAGAGGCAGGCGGATCTCTGTAAATTGATTTTGGTCTACAGAGCTAATTCCAGGACAGCCAAGGATACACAAAGAAACCCTGTCTCTAAATAAATAAATAAATAAATAAATAAATTTCCTTGTTTGCAAACTTCTTAGCAACACACACCAGTGCTCAGCTATTTTTCTGACTGGGTAAGAAGCTCCCATCTGAACCATCACCAATAAATAGCCTCTCAGGTACAGTAGCAGGAAATGCAATTCTAAACACCCAACATGTGACTAAGGAGCCTGCCTTTCTGGCAAGTCTCCCAGGTGAGTCTGGACAGTCCAAAGTCCTCCCTTTGAAATGGGATGCAGGTTGGCTGACCCCATCTTCCAATTTCCTCACAGACACACTGGCCTCAGGGGGCAACTAGCCATTAAGTGGCAAAGCTGCTAAAATTTAAGTTTAAAAGAAAATCCAAGCCTGGGGTGAGAGCTCAGTAAGTAAAATGCTGGTCTTTTAAGCATGAAGACCTGGATTCAGATCCCAAGAAACCATGTAAAGTCAGATGTGGAAGCACACGTCTATAATCCCAGTCCTCCAGCAGCAAGACAGCAGGAGAGAACCTATACTCCCCAGGAGCTTGGCCAAACAGAGACAGGGCAGGAATCATCCACACACTCCACAAACACTTGTATGTGACACCCATTTGTTTTTATAGAAAGAAAATTCAAACTATCCAGACTTAAAGGCTTTTAGATGAACAAACACATGCCTTTAAGTCTTTAAACCCAAGAGAATTATGTATGAAGTGGAGTGGAGATGGAGAAGGCAAAGCAGAAGAGAGAAACTAGGAGGGAAAGACAACAAAAACAACTTTCTAAAAAAGTCATGGCTGTAGCAGCTTTCTAAAATGTATCTATACACATACATAAAAAAGAGCAAGCCTTTAATCCCCCAGCTCTCCAGAGGCAGAGCCAGGCGGATTTCAGTGAGTTTGAGGCTAGCCTGGTCTACAGAGTGAGATCCAGGATAGGCACCAAAGCTACACAGAGAAACCCTACCCCGAAAAAAAAACTAACAAAAAAAGAGTTAAAATGAACTTCCTATACTGGGGCAACAATGCCCCTACTGGGCACTAGAAGCTAACAAAAAGCCCAGCCCCAGGAATGAGTTACTTGGGGGGGGGGGGGGGGGAGTCAGTGACATTCCCAAAGATCCCCCAAACACTACAGGCTATTGCCAAAGCTCTTGGTTACCTTCCAGAACTTGATGGTAAGACTCTGTTACTGAAGACATCACATATATGACCATATAAGAAGAAATACCAAGCTAGTACTGACATAGAAGCATCATCTCTCCTGCTAGCTTCCATAATGCTGGAAGGTGCTATGCATATGCCAAAGGAGAAAAATAATCATCAATCTTACCGAGCTGTGAACTCTGCAAGCTACAATAAGGACAAGGCCTAGTAAGACATGGCCACTAGTGCAACAGCAGAGTAAACATGGCAGTAACCAACCGACCATTTTCTGACTTTCTTTCATGCTCACACCATAGATAAAATCCATACCTGGCACTATATTAGACCACAAACCTATGGCTAGACAGATTATAGACCCCAGGAGAGAACATACTACTATTATTATGCTAAACAGAGATAATGTTAAACCAACTCCTAATGACTTAACATTATACCTATAGATTTAAGTACTTTCTCAATCTTTTTCAGAGAAGCTTTTGCATATGTAGACAATGATCAACAGAGACCCACAAACTGGCCAACACAGAGACCCACAACTGGCCAAGGTGCAGAGAATAAGATGCAGAGTGTTCAGCCCTAAGTGGAATGGATACACTACATTCCCTCCTCCAAAGGCTCAGAAATCATTGAAGAGGGGGGCAGAGGCTGTAGGCTACAAGGAAACAGCAGAGCACCTGCACATATGAACTCACAGCAGCTGTCATAGCATGTATTAAGAACTATGCAAGCCAAAGCCAGACCAAAGAGAAAGAAGTGTGTTGCAGTCAACAAAGCTGAGCGGGGTTAGAGATCTAAAAAGCACTTTGACATCAGACATGGAGATGCAGAGTTTGGAGTTTGCCCAGTTTGTTTTCAGTCTTGCTTTGGTCCAGGATTTCCTCACTATGCTCCCTTCCTTACATTTTGGAATAATTTTGGGTAATGTATATTCTATGCCATTATATGTTGGAAGTATGTGATCTGTTTTTGTATTTTGACTTTGTAGGGGATTACAGTTAAGAGACTGCATGAATCTCAGTAGAAACTTTGAACTCTTTTTTTTTTTTTTTGGTTTTTCAAGACAGGGTTTCTCTGTGTAGCTTTGCGCCTCTCCTGGGACTCACTTGGTAGTCCAGGCTGGCCTCGAACTCACAGAGATCCGCCTGGCTCTGCCTCCCGAGTGCTGGGATTAAAGGCGTGCGCCACCACCGCCCGGCCGAAACTTTGAACTCTTAAACATTATTGAGAACGTGATAGACTACAGGGACTTTTGAAATTAAACTAAATGCATTTTGCATTATGATATTATTACAAGCTTATGGGGGCCAGGGAGTAAATAAAATGTGATAGTTTGGATGTAATTGGCCCCAATAAACTTATAGGGAGTGGCACTATTAGGAGGTGTGGCTTTGTTGGAGTAGGTATGGCCTTGTTGGAGTGTCACTACTGTGGGGGCAGGCTTGGAAGTCTCCTACTCTCAAGTTATACCCTGTGTCTCAGTTCACTTCTTGTTGCCTGCTGATCAAGATGTAGGACTCTCAGCTACCTCTCCAGCACTATGTCTGCCTGAACTCCACCATGTCCTGCCATGAAGATAACGGACTAAACCTCTGAACTGTAAGCCACCCCAATTAAATGTTTTCCTTTATAAGAGTTGTCGTGATATCACTTCACAGCAACAGAAACCTAAGACATTGACCATACTTCTTTATGGAAGGCCACACATCCAAGAATATTTGGGCAGCAAAAACTGGCTGGGGGCGGGGGGAGACAGGAGTTGCAAGGGGGATGGGCACAAAGACACAAAGTTGGGTTGGAAGGAAGGGTAGATCTGTGAAGAGTTGGGGGAGGGAAGACAACTATGATCAAAACACATGAAATTCTCAAAGAATATTTTTCTTAAGTTTTTAGAACAGTACTATTTTTTTCCCTTTTGTGATCCTGGGATATTACTTCATTTTCAACTCCTTTTGTGATCCTGGGATATTACTTCATTTTCAACTATGTCTCGTTATTCATTTATAACATGAAAATATTATCCCTACATCACCAGGTTGCTATGAAAAGTAACTAAAGTGATTAAAGAACATATCAGTACTCAAGCTAAAGACAATAAATGTTAGTTCTGCAGCTGGAATGATGCAGTTGGTTCTGTAACATCTGACTGACTCCTTGGCTTTCCAGGAACACACTCCATGGGTGGAGGTGGTAGATATAAGTTCAAAATGGCAAATCTTAAAGTTAGAATTCAGGGCACTTAACTCAAACTCTAAAGGGATGGTCTGTGGTGGTCTCTTCCAACTCCAACTGGTTCCCACCCACTCCAAACCCCACACTACACAGAGCACTGCAATGCAGAGGCTCCCAATTCATGTAATGAGTGAGGAAATAAATGTGGCCTCAAGAGTTGCAGAGGCTGAGCATGCACTTATAGATGATCCAACAACGATCCTCTCACCACACCTTACAGAGCACACAGGAAAGGATGCACACTTCTATCCATGGAACAAGAGAAATATTCTCAAGAACTTGTTTATAAGCTAAAAGTGAAAAGTATTTGTTTTCTGACAAAAACTCATCCAGTGGGCAAGCATTTATCAAGTGCCTACCTTGGGGCAGACCTTAGGAACACGTACCAAGGATGAATACAAAGAACACAGCAGAGACAAAGTCACCGCCTGCTCTACCACAGTGATCCAGGCACAGCTCAGACCCAGATCAAGACCTTTCAGACAGCACGAGTATACTGGAAAAGTATAGGAACTACGAATGTTCACAGCAAGAGCACTTCATTGACCCTGCAAGGCAATTAGAGAGATCTGGAGGAAAACAGTGGAGACAGAGTGAGCACCAATCCAAGCAAAAAAAGACCATGTAACAGTGGGAATGGAGAGGTAGCCTACAGCCAGACTTCAGACCTATGGAGGGTGCAGGCACTTCTAAAACTATTCTGGATGCACACCAAGCTAGGGACCAGCTACAGTGGGCAGAAGGGTCTGGAGAAACACCAATCCAGTCTAGAACCCAAGGGTCATTTTAGCCAGGAGGGAGTGGTGAGCATAAAGAATGAAAATTTATTTGAGAAAAAGATCCAAGAGAAATCAGAGGATGCAATACAGATCAAAAGAAGAACGAAGTGTTCCAAATGACCCTCAAAGGCAACAGCAGTGGCCTTACAATAGATATACTTGGCTGATATTACTATCAACAGTTAATAACTCATGTGGAAAAGGTGCCTTTGACATAATATGGTAAGATTGGTTCTTTTCCTTCCAATGGCCTTCAAGACTCATCTAGTCATGAGGAAGGTTAGCAAACAAACCCAAACCAGAGAACATTATACAAAAATATTTCTCCCATCAAGGTCAACACCACCAAGACAAGTCAGAAAAAGTGTCAACTGAATGAAGCCTACGAAGAGAGGATAACTAGACAATGTGGCAAACCAGACTGGGTTCTGGAAAGGCAAAGGACATGAAGAGGAACTATGGAAGGGGAAAGAAGTGTGCAGTACAGATTATAAGGCATTGGTTTGCAGGGGACCAGAACCAGGCACAGAGCAGAGCTCAGTAACATTCTACGACTTCCCTAATGTAAAAGATTTGTCTTAAATTTGACCTAAGAGTTAACTATAGAGTTGGAGGCTCAGGTTCTCTTTTCTGAACGGGACTTAGGAGGAGACTGCTAGCTCTATTTCAAAAACTAAGACAGGAATCCCCACTAGATCTCCAGAGACAACCTTAAGAAGGCAGCTCTGGTGTGGATCTCAGTGGAATCCTTGGCAAACTGGAATTATACAAGCAAGAATAAGAATGAGTGTTAGAAAGAGAAAGGGAGGGGCTGGAGAGATGGCTCAGAGGTTAAGAGCACTGACTGCTCTTCCAGAGGTCCTGAGTTCAATTCCCAGCAACCACATGGTGGCTCACAACCATCTGTAATGAGATCTGTTGCCCTCTTCGGTATTACATAATAAATAAATAAATCTTGAAAGAAAGAGAGAGAGAGAGAGAGAGAGAGAGAGAGAGAGAGAGAGAGAGAAAGAAAGAAAGAAAGAAAGAAAGAAAGAAAGAAAGAAAGAAAGAAAGAAAGAAAGAAAGAAAGAAAGAAAGAAAGAAAGAGAAAGGGAGTTCCCAGGATGCAACTCACCAGGACAGCACTGTAGAAGAGGAGAGCAGAAGAGGAAGGAAGGAAGAAGATCCAGACCCATAGAACAGAGAGGAGAACAATGGCTGTCAGAGTTGACTGTGATGGGGAGACACTGGCCAAAGAGCACAGACTTCCACAGCTGTAAAAGAAATGAGTTCTGGGAACTCAGTGCACACCCTGCTGGTCCCAGTTAACAATACTGCATTGCTTATTTTAAATTTGCTAAGAAGTCATCTCCCCAACAGACACAGCAGGTGTGGTACAGCATATGCGGACGGTGCTCATCATTACACAGTACACACACAGTGAGTCATCACACCTCAGCCTTTTGAGCATACAGTATTTATCAATTATGTTATAGTGTGTCACACTCTTTAAAATCAGTGTCATTTATATGAACTCTATTCTTGTCCTCTTTACCATCCCTTTTTATCAAGGGCATCTTACTTACCTAGAAGATGAAACCAACCTATTTGATAATATCTCCTTGGCTCTCTTTTTTTGAGTGGTAGGAGAAGGCCAGTAACACCAACAACTAATGGTAGAAGAGAAAAAATATAAAGCCAAGACCTGAGAAAATTCTACTTTTAAAATGAAGAGAACAAGAGGGAGCATCCAGCACAGGGAGAAAGATGCGGCACACACTTACCAGGAGCTGGGGAAGTATGGTATGTGTGGTCACTGTGGTATGTGTGACACAGTGAAAGCACACACTGAAAAATGCTCCTTGTATTTTGAGCTCTGCTGCTGCTGTTGGTATTGGTGATGATGTTATTGTTGTTGCAGTTATTAAAATCTTGCTACATAGCTACTTCCTGAGTGACTGGGATCACAGACATAAATCACATACCTGGCTTATTTTAACTTTGAAATCACTAGTGATCCAAGAAAGAAGATGCTACAGAATAATTGGAACTAGGTTCAAACTGAAACACTTGAATAACAAATGAAGGTGGGAAGGGAGAAGTCTGGATCTCAAATTTACAAACCCATGTTCATAACAGCATTATTCAAACCACACAGAGGCAAAATGTGGTATCTACATAATGGAATATACTAGCTTTAAAAGGAAAAGAAGCTGGATAAAGAGATACTTCATAAGTTAAGAGCACAAATTGCTCTTGCAAAAAACCCAATTCAGGTTCCGACACGTTTTATAGCAGCTCACAACCACCTTTAAGTCCAGGTCTATGGGAGCCGATACCCTCTTCTGTCCTCTGCAAGTATCTGTACTTATATGTACATACCTACATACACACAATTAAAAGTAAAAGTACATCTTTAAACTCAGAAGGGAAGGGGGGCTAACATGCTACAACATGAAGGAACCTTTAGAGCATTATACTAAGTTAGACAATCCCGTCACACACAAAGACAGCACTGCCTGAGTCCCCTTTATAAGGTCCTTAGAACCAAGCCCACAGATGACAAAGGAAGGCATCAGGGAAAGGGATAGGCTGTTTGAGGACAGTTTCAGTTTCTAGAGATGGATGATGACAGTGTCTGCACAACAAAAATGAACTTTACACTGCTGAGTTCTAAGCATAGAAATCATTAAGACACTGAATTTCTGTTGTGTAAACGTAAAAGACACCTATCTGTCTGAATATTGAAACAGCTATCATGCCATCATGACCACGATGGCAAAGGACTTAGAGCAGGAATATGAGGGTCAGAGTGAGCAGAGAGATCATGTATGTTGGTCCCTAAGAGGAACCAGGGCAGCCAGACCAGACCAAGGACTTTCTTCCAGTCATCATGGCTGGACCTACCAGCATTTGTGATGTGCTCAGACATGAGGAAAGGAGTGGAAGTGAAGACTACAGAAACGAAGATAGGAACTATTCCAGTCCCGTCATCAGTGGCAAGACCTGCTTTAATTCAGTCTTCCTCAACATACAGCTTTTAGGATTACATGAGCTCACTGACTGAAACTCACAACAGAATTCATTCAAACAATAAGTATCTACTGTAAAGCTGCACTGTTTTTGACAGCTATTTAAGGTTACAATGAAAGGGAGGGTCACCATGTAAGGAAAGAAAACTGTGACAGCAATATAAGCCTAGAATGAACAGATCTCAGAAGACAGTCCAAACAGATCCCAGGTGTGGTGGTATTGTGTTCCCCAAAATATTGTGCATCCTAATAAACTTATCTGGGGTCAGAGACAGAACAGCCACAATATTAAACATAGAGGATAGGCAGTGGCAGCACCGCCTTTAATCCTAGCATTCCAGAGGCAGAAATCCATGTGTTCAAGGATACAGCCAAGCAAGGTGACTCATGCCTTTAATCCCAGAAAACGAGCCTTTAATCCCAGGGAGTGATGGTAGAAAGCAGAAAGGTATATAAGGCATGAAGACCAGGAACTAGAAGCTTTTAGCTGGTTAAGCATTTGGCTGGTTAAGCTTCAGGCTTTCAAGTAGCAGTTCAGCTGAGAGCCACTGGGATGAGGACACAGAAGCTTCCAGTCTGAGGAAACAAGACCAGCTGAGAAGTTGGCCAGGTGAGGTTAGCTGTGGTTTGTTCTGCTTCTCTGACCTTCCAGCATTCACCCCAATAACTGGCCTCAGGTTTGATTTTATTAATAAGACCTTCTAAGATTCATGCTACACCCAGGACTGTTAACAGCAACACAGGTAACTGCAGTATTTCAAGTCAACTGGGAAAGATCAACAATTCAATACAGAAGCAATTTGGAAGGAAAATGAAATTACAACTATGCCTCACCCTGTTCACGTGGTTTCTTTAGTGTTTAGTTACATTAAATATTTTAGGATAAACCAGAAAAAGAGACTCTGGATAGATAACCCAATTACTAATACCAGGAAGACTTTCCTGTGAGTATTCAAGATCAGAAAGAGCCTGTGCACTGTTCACAGGGCTGTTACCCAACAAGTTCAAAAAGCTAGCAATTAACTACAGATGTTTTGTGCAAGAAAAACTACATATATTTCTTAAAAATACTTACAAAGCAAGGGCAGGGGGGAAGGAGGATAAAGAACCAACTTCAGAAAAAAGAGTGAAAGAAATGAAGATAATTTTTAAAAAGTTAGACAAGCAGTCAAAGCACGCTAAATCAAAGGAATGTACAAACACATGAAATTTAAAGGAAACAAGGAGTCAGGCATGGCAGCACATACCTGTAATTCCAGCTCTTGGGAAGCAGACGCAGGAGGTTTTGAGTTCAAGGCCAGCCTGGGCTACATAGAGGGACCCTATCTCCTAGTACAAAGGAAATATCAGTTTCTCACCCCACAGACTGAAAGATCCCTGAGTGAGAACACCTACTGTTGGTGAGGACATGTGGAGCACGCACTCTCATATCTGGTTACTGAGAATTAAATTGCTACATAGCAAATGTTTATCCTTTGACAAGCACATCTGTCCTGAGAACATAACTAGAGAAGTATGCAAAAATATGTGAGCCAGAATGTTAAATGTGCTATTTAAAAATGGCTCAGCTATATTAAACATCTAAGGCTAAAAATCCAAACCAAAATGATGTAAGAACAAAATAGAGATTGCTAAGTTTTTATGGGCATCCTTGCTCTGCAATCATGAATATTCATAACCACACATGCACCAACATGGGCAATGGCCACAATGTTCTGTGTTATAAGGAGAAAACAGTAAAGAAAGAGGTATGCAGTGTCGTGTGTGTGTGGGTCTGTGGGTGTGTGTGTGTCTGTGGGTGTGCACACGCACACATAGTGATATACCGCAGGAGCACACCAGACTTGCTCAAGCATTACTATGGTCTGAACATGTTTCAAAGTGTCCCGAAAAGGGTCTGTATCAGAAGTCTGGTTACCAGCATAAAGATGTGTAACTTTTGTGAAGTGGACCCTAGCAAAAAGTCCTTCGATTGGAGCCAGAGAGAGGCCCTTAGAGCAACGGGCAGCATGCCAGTGAAGAAACCGTGGTGGGTTCTTGGAGCAGCTCGGCCTCTCTGGTTTCCTATATAGTGACACAGTTTCTCCCTCCATATGCGCTCCTGAAATCAACCATCAGATCTCACCAGAGGTTGAACTGTACGCCACCTGATCTTAAACTATCAGTCTTTAAGTTAAATAACTCTTACTTTATAGCTCCTAGTCTTAGGCATTTACTATAAAAAACAAAAATTGGAATACACATTCCCAAAATCAAACTGCACACAATGGCTGTTTTTAAATGTCCACATTTCTATGGTGCTAGAATTTTTTAGTGGTAAATTATTACCACCTTTAATTAAGCACATATATAAGTACTCATATAATAAAGCAATTTCTGGGAGTTAAGAATATACAATCTGTGGCAAAGAACAGAGTGATCCCATGTGTTCCTTTTTGCTCAGTGTGGAGTCTTTCAGATATAAGATTCCTTTAGCTATGACTTAATAGTCCATACACAAACACCCAAATCTCCCAGACTAGGAAGTATTCTTCATGAGCAGCCAGAAACAGATTGTCTCGAGCTACAGTAAACTCATGTGGTGCTAGGATTCTCACATAAAAAGTATTACAAATACATGACAATTCTCCTCAAGCTTGCCTAAATTATAAAGAATTATGGCCTGCCAATAGATTCAAGCAAAGAACACTGTGAGGCTGAACTCAGCAAAGCCTATGAAGAGACGCACTATAGAAATGGACTACTGGGTCCAGAGAGATGGCTCAGTGATTAAGAGTACTGACTGCTCTTCCAGAGGACCCGGATTCAATTCCCAGCACCCACAAGGCAGCATACAACTGTCTGTAACTCCAGTTCCGGGTGACCCACACAGACATACACACAGGCAAAACACCAAATAAAATATAAAATAACATAAAAAGAAACAACAAAAAACATAAAAGAAAAATAAAGAAATGGACTGTTAACTATTAACTATCCAAAGAGTGACTTCGATATATAGTCACTACAGCTTTAACACAACAAAACCAGTTTAATTGCCACAAAGCAAGTACAACATATATGCATATATATGGTGATATATTGTGTCCCCCAATATATTGTGAACCCTAATAAAACTTATCTGGGGTCAGAGAACAGAACAGCCACTGTATTAGACATAGAGGCCAGATAGTGGTGGTATATGCCTTTAATCCTAGCATTCCAAAGGCAAAGATCATGTGGATCTCTGTGAGTTCAAGGCTACACTAGGAACAGAGCCAGGTGTGGTGGCACACACACTTGAGATCTCATGTCTTTGCTTGGGAAGGACACAGGCCTTTAATCCCAGGAAGTAATATGGCAGGACACAGAAAGGTATACAAGGCGTGAGGACCAGAAACTTTTAGCAGCAGTTTAGCTGAGATCCATTCGGGCGAGGACTCAAGGCTTTCAGTCTGAGGAAACGAGATCAGTTGAGGAGACGGCGAGGTGAAGTTGGTTGTGGCTTGTTCTGTCTCTCTGATCTTTCAACTTTCACCTCAATATCTGGCTCTGGATTTTTTATTAATAAGACCGTTTAGCAATCTGTCTTACACATATGCACACACAACACACACACACACACACACACACACACACACACACACACACACACACACGAAGCAGAATAGTGCTGTAGGCAAGACAGGTTAAAGATCTTCAATACATAAAACCAGTTGATTTATTATTATTATTTTTTGATTACTAGAAAACGTTAAAAGCCACCCCTCTGTTGGGCAAGGCCCTCAAGGGGCCTTAAAACTGTAACATCAGTAAATTTCACTAGAACACCTGAGAAAAAGAGGGTGAAACCAGGGCCATGAAACCAAAAATGATCGGAAGAACCCAAAGCACAAATGAACAATTAGATCCTTTCAGAGTGAACAGAATTATAATTCTTATAAATTTACTTTCTTTACATTACTGTGTGTATGGTGTGGCAGGGCACAGCTCTGTGGGTCAGTTCTCACCTTCCTCCTTTATGTGGGTTCTGGTATTGAACTCAGATCATCAGGCTCAAATACAAGTGTTTCACTCACTGACACATCTTGCTGGCCTGGGCCATGACTATAATTTGTATTGTGGTCACCAGTACTATAACATCCCTACAATAGAATGTTCACTCACAATTGTCCCCTCTTTCCTCTATTTTTCCTCTCTTCCTATTTCCTGGAATCAGGTACCATGAACTGTTCCTACAATTGCCTACTATGCACTTAATGAACACTAGGCCTATCCCGAGCCCTGGGGGGCAGTGAACATGACCCTCTACCTGGTATGCCTCCCATGGCTCATGCTGCTAGTCCACCTCACTGCCCACCTCCTCAGCACTTCCGTGCCTCTCATAAATAGGCTTGGTTTGTATCTATAGTGTATTGAACAGGTTCCCTATTGTCTGTCTCCACCTTCAGAAAGGAAGACCCTGAAGGGAGTTTTGTGGTTTGTATATTACAAAGGCTTGGGATACTACCTAGCTAACAGAGGTTCAAATATTTGCTCAACCAATGAATGCCCTCTTTTCTAGTTGGTCATATCTCCCATCTGTGCAAGAAAACACAGGTTTTGTCCCACAGAACCTATGGAAAGAACTTGGTCTACACTCTTGCCATTTCCTTACCTCTAGCCCCCAGTGTAACTGGCTCAGTTTTGTTTGCTCTTCATCTCCAATCCAAATTCTTTTTTTTTTTAATTGAACAAGTATAGTGGGTAGCTGTTGCAGCTTTGACCTGGAAGTACTACCCTCATTGAGGCTTCCAGTAGCTGTCACACCTATGAGGCAGAGCGAGGCAGGAGCCCTTAAGATCCGAGATCCAGATGTGCCGGCTCTCTTGGTTCTTGGATCCTGGATGCTGGATGTAGACCGAGCAGAGTTTTCCAGAGAACACCTCTGGACTACACTTCACCTCTCCCGGACCCTGTAACCTATCCCTTTACTTGTAAGTTACCCCCCAAAAAATAAACCTCCCTTTTAACTACGTGGAGTTGCCTTAATACTTTCACCAATATCCAAGTAATTCACATTCACTACAGAAGGTCACTGAAAACCCAGCATCATATTCTATAAAATGAATGGAATAAAAAAACTTGTGAGTCACATCAACAGCTCCCTCACCTCCCAGGCCACATTCATCCTATTCCCAGGGCTAGACCAATCTATGTCTATGTGTAAACCCTATCCCCAGCCATCCAAGTATGTCTAGGTTCAATGCCGCCACTTTGGTCCCAGCATGCTAGTGTCCCCTGGATTCCTATAAATGTAACCCATGGTCTCTGGAAGCCAGTCAGATGACAGAAGTATCTACAACAGAGTTCAAAGCTCTACAATCTCAGGCCTCCATTGTGGGGACCTGCATAGGACACCCTACTTCCTCAGGTAGCCCAAGGCCAGGAGCAACTTAACCTCAGCTGCTGACCATTCTGCCACAATTCAACTCATTCTATTCTCTAACCTTCCCCACTGCTCCCTACTATTTCACATGGGACAAGCTCTCCCCCGAAGTAGGCCTCTCCACAAGCTTCCACTATCTGGATCTGTCATCTCATAGAGCTAACATCTCATACCTTCAATGGTTTCACATCCCTTTGAATGGCTTTCTAAATATGTATCTACTCTTCGATGACCTGCTTGGTGGTGACTGTACCTTGATCACACATAGACCTCCAGAGACCAGACAATGTTGGTCAAGTAACCAGCTGGCCCATGTTAACAGACTTCATCTCTACAAAAGTAAATTCAGTATCTGCTCTATCCACTCTCAGGTATCCAATCTGGCACAGAAAAAACATGCAATGGCATGATTTACTGAATTAATACAAAATGTCTAGGGTCATCATAGTCTTACTTGCCAGGGAGAGGGAAACCACTGGTACCCACTTACCATCTTAACAGACCTGGCCTTGTAGGGTTTTGTGCCAGAAGTACACTGCTCTTCAAAAGCCAGCTCTTCTACCCTAGTGGCTTCTCCAACACCTAGCCTTACAGCAGATGCATCCACTCTGCCTTCTGGAGACAGTAGCTCATGACTGGCCAAGTCTCAGCAGCATGTATCCAGGGACTTCTCTGCCACACAGTGAACCAGAGGCCTGCCCTCTGGGTTTGTTCGTTTACTCACTAACTTACTTATTCATTTATTTTTGCAATGTTAAAGATCAAGCCTGAGCCTCATGCATGCTACACTAGGTTCCATAAATGACACCCCCCCAATCCCAAACACTATGGACTGCAATGTGTGTCCTTTCTCTACTGCACTCTCTGCACTAGCTCCTATGTGATCAGTCCAGTTTCTGTGGAGGTATGGATCTCTTCTAGACCACTTCTGTTCAGTGGTCTACTGTACTCTTTACTAAAACCATATTTTCACTATTTTACAGCAAGTCTTACTACCATGGAGCATATAGAAACTTTGTCCTTCAAAATTAGTTCATCCTAACTATTTATATCTTCACATACATTTTAGCACCCATTTGTGAATTTTAACCACTCCGTTCTCCTCTGAAAAGTCTGCTGGCACTGCTTGATACTATGTCAAACACATGAAAGAGTTTGCAAACAATCAATCTTTAAAAAGTGAGTTTTCTAAATAATGAACATGGTATATCCTGTTGTGTTTGTTGTTCTTGCATGGTCTGCACTGCTTCCAATTTTTTTTCCAAATAATAAGCTTTTTATCCTATGGCAAATGATTGGCTTTACTACACTTTCTGTTAGCTATCAGTGTGTTAAAACTACAGCTGTAACTAGAGCTACCTTGAGTCTTCAATCTCATTTATTACTAATGTTATAAAGATATAGTCAAACTGGCTGTGAGTACAATTTATAAGATCACAGACATATTCCTTCCATTCCAGTTCCTGAACTCGTCTCTTCTTGTCGTACTGAACTTGGGAAAAGTTCAGGAACACCATAAACAGAAGTGCTGGTGATGAAATTATTGTCTTTCCCAGGCTGAAGAGGACAACTGCTGCACTTATCATTACCTCAAGGCTTGCTGGACAGCTTCTCTAAATACTTTCTAGCCATGTGATTCATTTCATTTCTAAACAGGCACTGGATTTTATCAAAGGTAGTTCTGTATTTGTTAATACTGTCACAATTTTTAGCTTTATTCTGTTAATTTAGTAATTTATGCCAATCAATTTTTTGAATATTGAATCTGTCTCATTGTAAGTCTGATATTCTAACTTTGGTGCTTTCATTTTTTCAAGACTTGTTTATGCAGCAGTTCTGATTAAAGTTCTTTATGAACTTTAGAAAAATGTACAGTCAATAGTTGTTAGGTGGAATATATTCATTTGTGTTTCATTATGTTCCATTTTTAGTTATTCTTTTAAATGCACTATTTCTCTCTTCTACCGTGTCTAATCTACTGATAAACCCACTCACTGAGATCTCAGGTCACACTTGTTCATTACAAACCTGTTCATTATCTTACTTAGATTTCTGCGTCGTTACAAACACAGTCACTTTGTTAACAAACCTGTTAAAGGTTCTCACTTTGCCCCCTCTTTTAAACTATGGTTTTGCTGAACAGAACTCTAGCATGACAGTTCACCTTTTCTTTAACATTTTGAACCACCATCCCACAGTCTTCTAAACCCTTGCCTTCTTTAAACAAGTTTGTTTTAAATTCTGCCCATCTTTTCTACTGGTTCACTAGTAGTTTCTACTGGTTCAAACACTCTGCCTACCACCAACAGAACAAAATCCACCCCCCTCCCACTCTGCCTTTGTTTATACTCTGCATGTTTCCCTTCTGGTACTTGATCAATTTTTTGGAAGCAAGTGGAAATAAAAACATTTTCACGGCCAGTGAGATGGTTCAGCAGGTGACCCTACAAGCAGAACAGTCTAAGTTGATCGTTAGAACCCATGGGTAGAGAGAGAGGACCAACTGCTAAAAGTGGCTAACCACATATACATATCACATACATACACATGCAAAACAAATTCCCAATATTCACTGAGTCCTTCCTTTCTCAGCACTATGAGATAAGAAAATAGTAAACCTCTGCCAAATATGTACCAAATTCATCTCTTTGCCAGTTACATTTAAATTTTATGAACTCTTTAGCACATAGAAAACCTAAATTTACTTGCAGTTTTGTTGGTTTTTTCTTTTTCTTTTTCTTTTGGGGGGGGGGAGGGCCCTAATTAAATTGGTTGGCCTTTTCTTTCTGGTTCTGGCATCATGACTAGTATGGCCTTTACTATTTGAACGATATGTAAATATTGATCCAGTTCTTAGCACTCTAACTTTTACATTTAATTTTTAGATTTATCTTGTCATAAGGTATGAGGCAATTACTTAGTATTTTTCAGGGATAAACCAACTGTTCTAAATTTATTTAAGTAAATAAACTTCCAGCCTTTCCTCAAGATATTACTGATACCATACACTAGATTTAAAAAGTATTCAAGCTGGGCAGCAGTGGTGCACGCCTTTGATCCCAGAACTCAGGAGGCAGAGCTAGGTGGATCTCTGTGAGTTCGAGACGAGCCTGGTCTACAAAGTGAGGTCCAGGACAGGCACCAAAAACTACATGGAGAAACCCTGTCTCAAACCCCCCCCCCAAATGTATTCAAATATAAATGGATCCTGCAGCCTGACACTGCTCATCACTACTACAAACTCTCTCTCTCTGTCCTCCTTTGGGGTTTTTTTTGGGTTTTTTTTTTTTTTTTTTTTTTTTGGTTTTTCGAGACAGGGTTTCTCTATGTAGCTTTGCGCCTTTCCTGGAACTCACTTGGTAGCCCAGGCTGGCCTCGAACTCACAGAGATCTGCCTGCCTCTGCCTCCCAAGTGCTGGGATTAAAGGTGTGCGCCACCACCGCCCGGCCCCCTCCTTTGGTTTTAGAACAGGGGCTGAAAGGTTGCTTTTGCTAAAAGCACTGATTCTTTGCTTGGGCACAACCACAGGATAAAAGCCTGGCACCTCTGCCTTCCCTTGCTTCTGTCTTCCTTGCTCTGGGTCAGAAATGCCAGTTTTCCCATGGGCACCCTGATCATTTGAGAGATATGTGTGTCTAAAAACAGTTATCCTCCCCAAGAGGCTGACGGCACCAAGACAAAAGTAAGGTTCCTAAGTGTGAAAAGATACGATGTTCAACAAACTCTGAACAATGCCACCTCTGGGACGACCTCACACAAGACTCTAGTACACCTAACCCCGAAGGAACACACTCCATCTTGGCTTTCTGACCTGTCCTTTCTCAGCATCCTTCTCTCTGCAGTCACCTGGGATTCCAAGAACAACTCTCTGATCATGAGCCTATATGGTCAGTTGAAATTACCCAGCAGACAGCAACAACCCTCTTATCCATGGCTCACAGGGCCAACTGGACCACAGTCTGAGCACACTAACCAAGCATGTTTCTCACTCCCACTTCCATTCCTTCTCTATTTGAACCTGAAGATCTTTTAAGTGTCCCAAGGACAAGACTGAAGATACTCAGCACCCACCTTTCCCAGTAGCTAGCTACACTGGATATTACTTTGCTGTTTCTTGGCTTCACCTTCTGTCTGGCCCCTTCTGCCTAGAACAGTAACAGATTCCACTCCCCAGTCCTCATCTTCAACTAGTTGTCTTCTGCAAGGTCATTTTCTTCCTGACCCTTCCACTTCCAACCCCAGTCTCCTTTACTTTCTGACCTCTGGTTGGTCTCCAGAACCTTTCTCTTTTCCTATTCACCCCACTCCACTAAGAAAAATCAATCAGAGCTGGGCGGTGGTGACACACATCTTTAATCCTAGTACTCGGAAGGCAGAGGCAGGTAAATCTCTGTGAGTTTGAGGACAGCCTGGTCTACAGAGTGAGTTCTAAGGCTCCAAAGCTACACAGAGAAACCCTGTCTTGAAAAAGGGAGAAAAAAAAAAGCTCAATCGGTACTCTTGGCTTCTTTGGCTTTTCCCTGGAGCCTATATCTGTATCTAACTACTCCCAAGGATGCCCACCTCAATGTCCCACATATGCTCCAAGCTCCAGCCTAAAACATGAACTCAAGCTACTGAAACCTGTTCTTGGTGCATTTTGTTCTTGAGTTTCTTCTCCTCCGCCAGTAGAAAACTCAGAATAAACTCACTAAGGCATAAAAAAGGGTATTTTAAACTGAAAATATGAGTTCTAAAATCCCTTATCTTCCTACAAGCAGAGTCTCCCCAGAGATCTCCAAATAACTCAACTGTCATAAACCCCTTCCCTGGGAACAACTCAAACCTTTGAAGATGAGAAGACGGCTAGAGAAACCATTCGCACGCAGACGCCAAAGAACCATCATTTCTCTACCCTAAAGCCTTTTCCCCAAGCCTTGTTTCTTTTCGTACAAATGCACTCTGTCTCCTCTTTACCTATTAATGTAGTATAAAAGCTCCCAAGTTTGGCTCTTTTCAATCAAAATTCTCTGTAAATGTCCCTAAAATAAGCAAAACACACACACACACACACACACACACACACACACACACACACACACACACACAAAACATTAGAATCTGTTTTGTTGTTTTTTGTTTTTTCTTGCTAACCTGTCTTTTGTCAGCTTAGGGAAAGGGCCACCATATCATGGCAATCACTTCAAACCCTATTATATCAGAGTCTTCTCTAAGGGCACTGCCCAGAAACAGGGCTAAACGAACTGCTCTGGTTTGGAATCGACCAGAATTCCAGCTTTTCTCCACACCATTTTCTAGACCGTTGGTTCTCATCCTTCATAATACTTTGACCTTTTGATACAGTTCTTCACGATGTGGTGGTGACCCCCAGCCACAAAATTACTTTCATTGCTACTTCATAACTGTAATTTTGCTATCGTATGTTATGTACCATAATGTAAATGTATGTTTTCTGACAGTCTTGGGTAACCCCGGTGGAAAGGTTGTTCAACAACTCCCTCTCAAAAGAGTCACAATCCACAGGTTGAAAACCACTGCTCTAGGCTGTCTAGACTGCGAAAAATAAAAACCTAATTGGTCACTGATTAAAATCTTAAAATCAATATTGATTACCTCAGAGGTAAAATGTAAGCCAAAGCAGCCACAAGCAGTACTCAAGGCCTACTTGTGGTGGTAATCTAATTGTATTGAAATATTATTTTGATTTGTACTGAAATATTAATTTGATTGTATATTAATAAATAAAGTTGTCTGGGGGTCAGAGCTATTAGAGCCATAGCAAGAGTGTGGCGGTGGTGGCACACGCCTTTAATCCCATAGATATCTGTGTGTTCAGGGTCAGAGCTATTAGAGCCATAGCAAGAGTGTGGCGGTGGCGGCACACGCCTTTAATCCCATAAGATCTCTGTGTGTTCAGGGATACAGCCAGCATTGGAGACATATGCCTTTAAGACCTAGGGGGCTGTACATTCAGACAGTGACGAGGCAGTCATGTGTTTGGGTTTACAACCAATGAGAAGGCAGAACAACATACTTTAAAAATACGAACCGAGAGGAAGTAGGTCTCTTTTCGCGAAGCTGGGACAGCAGGAGGAAGGGTGAGATTTTAGCTCTGAGCTCTGACCTCTCGGCTTTCTCTTTTACATTGTTTCTGTGTTTCTTATTTAATAAGACGGTTGGTTACATCTACATCTGGCGCCCAACGTGACAAGAATCCATTAAAAACTGCTTGGCTTGGCGGCAGGTCCGCTTTCCCGCAAGGGCGGCAGGCGGCCCGCAGCGGCAGCGGCGGCACACGGCGGCCGGCGGCGATCGGCTTCTTAGTCCGAGCTGCTGGCGTCCTAGTCCGGGTAGCAACTTCTAGCCCGGGCCTAGGTCTGTGAGCAGCTTGCCTAAAGCCGGTGCTACAAACAACTCAGACCTGCCCTGCCGAACAGGGCCCTGCCTGTAAACGCACGTGGTCGGAGCTTAAGGAAGCCAGACCCAAGCCTTGACTCGGCACAAGAGGGAACACGTGGCTGCATTTAAGCTTTAGCCGGCTACGCTTTCTTGTGCGTTCTCTCTTTTCTCTCTCTCTCTCTCTCTCTCTCTCTCTCTCTCTCTCTCTCTCTCTCTCTCTCTCTCTCTCTCTCTCTCTCTCTCTGGATTTACACCTGGGACACTAGGTGGCTGCTTTGAAAATCTCCTCGGATTTCTACTGTTCTACGCAGATTTGGTAAGTCATAATATATCAGATATTTTAAAGGAAACTATCTAAAAGAGAATTTTTTTCCACATTAAAAAACAAATGGGTTTTATGTGTACATTGGAAGAAAATTGGTTTTTGTTCGAAATTTTAGGCAGTCTGGCAATGGAACAACTATATAATATTAGTATTGGTGGAATTATGCACCTCATCACTATAATAATCCACATTTTAATATTTAAAAAGATAGTCAATTTAAGTGCCAGGATAACAGCGTTAGAAGAACTTGTTAAACCTGTAAAAATTCAGACAGAAGAAATTAACAGTGAAGTTGTTTCAAGTCGGGATCATAAGGTTGCAGAAAGAAAGCCTGTTTTCACACAGTCACCCTTAATTTATCCTGTAACAGTACAGCAGATGCCTGATCAAATGGCTACACAAAATACTTGGGCTCCAATTGAAATGTTGGATTTAAAAAGGTTTAAGGAGGCAATAGTATCTTATGGCATGCATTCCCCATATGTAAAGCAAATGTTAAACACTTGGTCAACATATAATAGGATAGTACCACAGGACTGGCGGGACCTCGCACAAGGTGTTCTGGAACCAAGCCAGAGACTTCAATTTCTGACTTGGTTTAAGGAGGAGGCTAAAAACATAGAAAAACAATGGAGGGATAAAGGAGTACAAGTTTGCCAGGATCAGCTTATGGGCGAAGGCCAATATGCTTCAGCACAAGCACAATGTTTATATGATGTCCAAACCCTAATTTTATGTCGAACGGCAGCCTTGAATGCATGGGACAAAGTTGAGGAACCAGGAAAAAAATCTGAGTCATTTACAAAGGTGAAGCAAGGCCCAAAAGAGTCTTTTACAGAATTTTTACAAAGACTGGCTTCAGCAGTAAAGAGAACGGTCTCGGATTCAGAAGCTGGTAAGGCAATAATTGAATCTTTGGCCTTTGAGAATGCGAATGCAGCATGCAAAAGAATAATCAGGCCATTAAGGGCAAGATCTGCACCTATGGAAGATTGGATTAGAGAAACAATTAATGTTGAAGCTGATGAGCATGATGATACATGGGTAGGAGAAGTAATTTCAAAAGGTTTGAGGAGTGTTAGATGTTTTGGATGTGGAAAGCAAGGACATTTGAAAAGGGACTGTAGACAGGTCATTTCCAGAAACAATGTTTCTTCAAGGAACAATGGCAACAGAATGCCCCTTCCTTCTGGAGTATGCAGAAGGTGTGGTAAGGGAAAACACTGGACCAACGAATGTAGATCAACAAAGGACAGACAGGGTAATCCTTTGCCTCAGTCTTCGGGAAACTCCCAGAGGGGCCTCAGGCAGGCCCCCAGTGCAAATCCAGTTCAAACCTTCCCGGCAGCCATAGAGGAAATGCCTGCTCTGGAGAGCGATTAAATAACCAAATGCCTATTGGAATAAATCATGCTGGTCAGAATGATGAAACAGAGAGAATAGAAAATTCAGGAGAAAACATAAAGAAAATTTTTTGGCAAACTTCTATTAATGAACAAAGACCAAAATTAACGATAAAAATAAATGGTGTTTTGTTGTCTGGTCTGGTAGACACAGGTGCGGACGTTACCATAATTGCACCAGAATTTTGGCATCCAACTTGGCCTCTTCAGGAGGTAAACGTTCAACTGTTAGGAATTGGGACATTATCTCAGGTGAAACAGAGTGCAAGATGGCTCGAATGTATAGGTCCAGAAGGACAGAGAGGAAAATTAAAACCATATGTGGCTAACATAACTATGAACCTGTGGGGTCGAGACTTGTTGCAACAATGGAATACTCAGATTAACATCCCTCCAATCTCAGAAACAAATCATAAACTAGCACATGTTACTGAGAGAAATATTAGAAGATATTGTTCTAATGAGTGGTCACCAGCCATCCATATTATACAAGAACAGGGCACAATAACTGATGATCTTCCAAAGACACCAACAGCTCTACCTTTAAAATGGTTAACAGACAAGCCTGTATGGGTCCAGCAATGGCCTTTAACAACAGAGAAACTCCAGGCTTTAGAAGAGCTGGTAGAAGAACAGTTAAATGCTCAGCATATTGAAGAATCAACCAGCCCTTGGAATTCTCCTGTATTTGTTATTAAAAAGAAATCTGGTAAATGGAGAATGGTAACAGACCTTAGGGCAATTAACAAAGTAATTCAGCCAATGGGTTCTCTACAATCTGGGATGCCTTTGCCTACTCTGTTACCAAAAGGATGGCCTCTCATAGTTATTGATTTAAAAGACTGTTTCTTTTCAATACCCTTACAAGAAAAAGACAGAGAAAGATTTGCTTTTACAGTGCCTACTTATAATAATTCTCAACCGGTTAAAAGATTTCAATGGAGGGTCCTCCCACAGGGAATGTTGAATAGCCCAACTCTGTGCCAATATTTTGTACAACAGCCATTGGAAGTGATACGTAAAAAATTTCCTAAATCTATAATTTATCATTATATGGACGATATTTTACTAGCTGACTCAAATGCAGATACTTTAGAAATAATGTTTGAAGAAGTAAAGAAAATTTTGCCTCGCTGGGGATTACAAATTGCTCCTGAAAAGATACAAAGAGGAGATTCTATTAATTATTTAGGATATAAAATAGAGCTACAAAAAATTAGACCCCAAAAGGTGCAAATTCGGAGAGATAGACTACAGACTCTTAATGACTTTCAAAGATTATTTGGAGATATTTCTCATCTACGAACTATTGTTGGGGTAAAAAATGATGAACTGACTAATTTGTTCAAAACCTTAGAAGGTGACAAGGACTTAAATAGTCCAAGAGAATTATCACCTGAAGCTGAGAAAGAATTAGCATTGGTAGAAAAGAAAGTGCATGAAGGACACGTGAATCGTATTGATCCAAAGCTGGATTGCATTTTGGTTATCTTACCTTCTAGGCGTTCTCCTACTGGAATATTAATGCAGAGGGAAGATATTATATTGGAATGGATATTTTTACCAAATAAACCAAATAAAAAATTAAAAACTTATGTGGAAAAAATCTCTGACTTGATTTACAAAGGAAAATTGAGACTTCGTCAATTAGCAGGCATAGACCCAGCAGAAATTGTCGTACCATTAACTAAGGAGGACATTGAAAAATTATGGACAGAAAGTGAACCTTGGCAAAGAGCTTGCAGTAATTTTTTGGGAGAAATTAACAGCAAATATCCCAAAAGCAATAGAATTGATCTTATAAAGAGAGCTGAATGGATCTTGCCTCGAATTGTACGGCAAAAACCCATATCTGGAGTTCGTACATTTTATACAGATGCCAACAAAGAAGGAAAGGCAGGTTACAAATCAGAAAATTTAAGTAAAGTGGTTCAAAGTCCGTATAATTCAGTGCAAAAATCAGAATTGTATGCTATTCTGTTGGTATTAATGGATTTTTCAGAACCTCTCAACATAGTAACTGACTCTCAGTATGCTGAAAGAGTGGTGTTACATATTGAGACTGCAGAATTTATCCCTGATGCTTCAGAATTAACTTCACTATTTATTCAATTACAAGATACAATCAGGAAAAGGAATCATCCTTTATATATAACTCACATTCGATCCCATACTGGTCTGCCAGGCCCTCTAGCACAAGGCAATGAAGAGATTGATAAATTATTGATAGGAAATGTGCTGGAGGCCTCAGAATTTCATAAAAAACATCACGTTAATAGTAAAGGTTTAAAAAAGGATTTTTCCATAACCTGGCAACAAGCCAAAGAAATAATAAAGAAATGTCCTACTTGTTCCTTCTACAATCAGACGCCATTACCAGCAGGATGTAACCCAAAGGGTACTCAGAGAAATGAAATCTGGCAGATGGACGTGTTTCACTTTGCAGAATTTGGAAAATTGAAATATGTACACCACACTATCGATACTTATTCAGGATTTCAATGGGCAACTGCTTTGAGTTCTGAAAAAGCTGATTCTGTAATCACTCATTTGCTAGAAGTTATGGCCATCATGGGTATACCTGCACAAATCAAAACTGACAATGCTCCATCATATGTCTCTGTTAAAATGAAACAGTTTTTTGCTTATTACAATATAAAGCATATTACAGGCATACCACATAATCCTACAGGTCAAGCAGTTATAGAAAGATCAAACAGAACTCTAAAGGATATGCTAAATAAACAGAAATGGGTAACAAAAACCCCCAGAAATAGACTGCATAATGCTCTTCTAACTTTGAATTTTCTGAATGCCAATGAGAAAGGAACAACAGCTGCAGAGAGACATTGGATAATAGAAAAAACTACAGAATTAAATCAGCCTATATACTTTAAGGATGTGCTGACCTCAGAATGGAAACCAGGGTATGTATTACATTGGGGACGTGGTTTTGCTTTTGTTTCTACAGGAGAAGATAAGCTGTGGGTACCATCAAAATTGATAAAGGTTCGATTTGAACAAGAGAGACCTCTTAATTAGAGGAGGTGATAGTTCATCAACCAGCATGAACATCCAATTTAAACTAACTTGTATCAATAAAACATGCCTTTTCATTTCATCAGATAATAACTTGCCAAAAAGGAACATCCCCAAAATTAGTCTTGGGGAAAGGTTTTTGTTTTTGTCTTTTAGGAGAATGAAGGTTAAGGAATCTGAAGAACACTGGACAAATGAGACAACTGAAGAAAAGGGACAAATCATCTATCCCAAGAAACAGAGTGAAACGGTGTATGGGTATATATTATCTAAAAAAATTTTATGTCTTCCTAAATGTTTGTTTCTGCTTTTCTCTAAAGATTTAACACTATTGGTCTTCTAACAGTCCCAGTTCAATTAAAATTTAAAGCTGACTTTGGAGTTGGAGAATGGCTCTCTCCTTCTTTAAAATCAAGCATGTTGTTAAAAGGAAAATGCAAACTCCCTGTATCATGCCAGAATAAGAGCCATTTCTGCTATGGTACAGGACAAAAGCAAAATTAATTAAGGGACTATTCTATTACTAATCTCAACTCTTTGATTCTATTCTGATTCTTTAAACTTTTCTCAAAGTATAAATTTTATATCAAAATTTACAAGATTAATATATATATATACATTTTAAACTTTGTTAAGATATGAATGGTCACATAGAGTACTAACTAATTCTAGAAAAAAGGCTAGCTGCATATATATGTTTTTGTGTTCGAGTCTCTTATCAGTTTTCTGCAGGAAATCATGGCCAGGCCTAACATCAACTGAAGTCTCCAGAAAGAAGATGGGGCCCCACAACAACAACAATTCCACGTGGACAATAATAATATCATTAAGCTGACAAACATCATCCACAGATCAGCTTTGAACTACAAGGTGCTCAGAGCAAATTTGAGATGACTAGCTGAGATGATCCAGTCTCAAAGACTACTTGAATAAGGACTTGAGATAAACCCTCAACTTTGGCATTATACACAGACTGGATAATGAAGGATATAGTTACCTCTCCTAGAATTTGACAATTAACCTAAAATTTTTCTTTCAGGATAAAGAAAACTTCGCCCATTCCCAGCAGGAAGCAATTTTAAGAATACGACGCCCACATTCCCAAAGAGGTGGTGTGGGGCGGGTGGTTTTTTGGTCTTTTTAATGGGTTTTGGGTCTGGGATAATTTTCAGTATTTAGGGGGGTTGGTTACAAGTTATTGTCAAGGGTTAGGAAAAAGGCTAAGCAAAGGAGATTAGATTTAAGGTTCTTGTTTAAAAAAAAAAAGAGAAAGAAAGAAAAGAAAAAGACAATTACTAGTTTTAAATACTTTACATTGGATTGAATTGTTTTATATTGTACACAAATTTGAAACTGATATTGTTAGAAAATGCTATATGTATATTTCTAATTGTATTTATACCATTCATTTAACAATGTAATGCAAATTTTTGATCCTTGAATGTTATTATTATCAACTATTAGGATATAAAGAAATAAAAGCTAGTAGTTAGACATTATCATAGAACTGGTAGTCATATTAGATATGTTTTAAAAATTGAGCAGAGATGTTTTAGACAGGTCATCTTCAAACCCTTCAGAGATCTACAGAATATGGCATTTAAAATGTTTTAATAACTTAGAAAATTTTTCTTTTTTGAGACATGTCAGCTCCTGGCAGTACCAATCTACTTTAGAGAAAATATGGGCATTGAAGAAACTGCATATGGAGTCAACTTTCATTCTGGCAAAAGTTAGCCACTGGACAACAAAGTATCCTCGAATCAACAGGACAAAATGGACAGACAGATCACGAAACAAGGGACTACTGATTCTTGCCAAAACAAGTGTGGTTATGGCTTTATCAAAAGGCATCTTCTGAGGCCAGGACAATATGGCCCCATCCCTGAAGTGGCCTTCGCATCCGGAAAAGGTACGGTGCCCTTTTCTTCGAAGGCAGCTTAACAGGCAGAGGGCCGATGGATTCTGTTGTACAATGGAACAGCAGCTGAAAGCTCATGCCTCTCAAAAGTAGACTGGCATTTAATAGAGGGATGTGGAGAAGAAGGGGATGCTGAGATGAAGCCATATATACACAGCCAAGAAGAATGGACAGCTGAATTAAAAAACTGTCAACAATTTCCAGAATTTAAAATCCTGAATCATGACAGGACACTAGTGGAATTCAGGTGTTTCTGGTACGTGGACTGCTCTCACCCAATGTGAGGTTGAACTGTTGACCTTGTGTACATCCTACTTCACAAATGAGTCTGTCAGATACACTAAGCCTATAGGCTGAAGATGATGCCCCAACACTGCGGAGAAACCTCAGGTGATTGCCCAGGCAGCTGGCTGTTTCTGTCAACTCACAAAATTTTTTTGGAAGTTGCTTGCATGCACTTCCTGTTTTTATTTTTGTTAGCTAATATTATTCCCTTCTTGGGTCTCTGAGGGAGTTGAAGATTAGTTAGTTATGGTTGAAGATTAGTTAGTTATAGTTGAAAATTAATTAGGATAGAAAGTACATTAGATACATCTTGGAATTATCAAAATAGGATAGATAATGGAATTATTTTCTCTGATTCGTCAAATACCTGTTTAGGTATTTATTACTTGTATATATTGTATATAGTTATCGTACTTTTGTATATAGCTTTTCTTTTGTTAGTCATAACCTTTTGCTTTTTTTCTTTTTATTAAAATAGAAAAGGGGAAATGTGGTGGTAATCTAATTGTATTGAAATATTATTTTGATTTGTACTGAAATATTAATTTGATTGTATATTAATAAATAAAGTTGTCTGGGGGTCAGAGCTATTAGAGCCATAGCAAGAGTGTGGCGGTGGTGGCACACGCCTTTAATCCCATAGATATCTGTGTGTTCAGGGTCAGAGCTATTAGAGCCATAGCAAGAGTGTGGCGGTGGCGGCACACGCCTTTAATCCCATAAGATCTCTGTGTGTTCAGGGATACAGCCAGCATTGGAGACATATGCCTTTAAGACCTAGGGGGCTGTACATTCAGACAGTGACGAGGCAGTCATGTGTTTGGGTTTACAACCAATGAGAAGGCAGAACAACATACTTTAAAAATACGAACCGAGAGGAAGTAGGTCTCTTTTCGCGAAGCTGGGACAGCAGGAGGAAGGGTGGTGGTAATCTAATTGTATTGAAATATTATTTTGATTTGTACTGAAATATTAATTTGATTGTATATTAATAAATAAAGTTGTCTGGGGGTCAGAGCTATTAGAGCCATAGCAAGAGTGTGGCGGTGGTGGCACACGCCTTTAATCCCATAGATATCTGTGTGTTCAGGGTCAGAGCTATTAGAGCCATAGCAAGAGTGTGGCGGTGGCGGCACACGCCTTTAATCCCATAAGATCTCTGTGTGTTCAGGGATACAGCCAGCATTGGAGACATATGCCTTTAAGACCTAGGGGGCTGTACATTCAGACAGTGACGAGGCAGTCATGTGTTTGGGTTTACAACCAATGAGAAGGCAGAACAACATACTTTAAAAATACGAACCGAGAGGAAGTAGGTCTCTTTTCGCGAAGCTGGGACAGCAGGAGGAAGGGTGAGATTTTAGCTCTGAGCTCTGACCTCTCGGCTTTCTCTTTTACATTGTTTCTGTGTTTCTTATTTAATAAGACGGTTGGTTACATCTACACCTACTCTTCTATTTCTTTGTACATGCAATACTTTCATGCTTGTTTGCTAATTCTGCCTGCCTGGTAACACCTTCAAAATGTGCTGTATTTCTTATGTCCATCTTTATCCAGTCTCACACTCATCTGATATATTCAATTTCCTGATACCCTGAGCACACCATGATGCAACTGAGCTTCATGCTCCTAGAAGACTGCAGAGCCTCTTTTATGTCCTGAATAAGGGGATTACCTCAGAGCAAGGTTACTACTGACAGAATGCCTCCTGGCCAAACTTGGATCAGGCTCCTCTGAATTACTCTCTTCAGTGTCCATCAGAATCAGGCTCACACAGTCCAGTGTTGGTACACATTATACCAAGGTGGCTTGGCCAGAACCCCCACCCTCAGGTATTCTCAGTACCTGTTCCTTGTTCTCCACCACCCCCTATGTGGTATCTGATTACCCTTGTCTGCCTTTGACAAGAATCTTACAGGCTGGTTTAGTCAGAGGCCCTATAACCGCTCAAGTTTCTTCTTAGTAATTTCCACCCACACCCGCCTTCACCCTAGTGCCTTGCCCTGTGTGTAGGCAGACTTAGGCCCACTCTGCCCTACTGCAAAACCTCGCTGCTGTGCTTCTAACAAGGAGCCTCCCTAAACAGTCTACCTTACTGTTTTAACAAAGTGTCTTGAGTGGTTTCTTCCATAGCAGCACACTGCGGGCACTCAAAACCACCACTAAAACAGATTAACAGATATGATGTTTAAGAATAAATTGGCTTTGAACACTTATCAAAAGACTGCTTAATGGGAAAAGAATGATTGACTTAAATCATGGAACTGGAAGAATCCCATGCCCAAAAAGAAAAAAAAAAAAAAAAAAAAAAGGAACCCTGAAGTTTTACAAATAGTTCAGAGGTACAATATTCGATACTAAAAAAGCTTTATTATCATAAACTCAAACCATCCAGAATTAGTCTCATCCAGCAGCAAGCAACATCACCTTTCATTGTTCTGCCCCAGAAGCAGCAGTCTCTGTCATTCCTAGTCATGTGACAATGAGACAAAACACTATTGAACTGTCACTTCTACCTGTAACTGTGGCACAAGTGTAGCCCTGGACACAAAAGCAACCTAAGTTTCCATGGGCAGCTGCACCCTTGGCTAAGAGGACAAAAAGAACCATAACAAACATTCAAATGAAAAGTGGCTCGATGGACAGGGGGATCAGACGAGGGAGATTTCCAGCAGGCTGTAGAGGATGAGAATGTTCTCATTTCTCAGATTATCGGGATGGGTTTTTGATATAGGAGTTTTGATGAATTTATATCTACCATTAAATCCAAAAAAAAATCTCAGTTCAGCATTTATAGCCAACAAAGTGCAGTGATAAAACTCTTCCACTGAACTGTCTCTAAAACAGGCTCTTCTTATGGGAGACCTAACAAGTCAGTTACTTCCCTCTGGCTTTCTACAGTCTGGTGAGTAAGAAGCAATTACTACCCTCAAACCTAAACTTCAAAAAGGAGCCCCTAAACCAACCATATTTGAACCTTAGAAAGCTAGCAAGTGACACCAGCTGGAACTCTACTACCTACCACCACTAGCCACTACCTGCCACCACACTGGACACTACCCACCACCACTCTGCAAACCACCTGCCACCACACTGGACACTGCCTGCCACTACTTGACTGCAATTTTGTCTTTTCTGTTTCCTGTACACCCATTTACAGAAGACAGGGTGGTAATAAAACTAACATTGTGGAACCCTCACCCCTATTCAAGGAGACTTTCCTAAGCCCCAGAAGGCTCATCATCACACATGCTCTGCTAAAGGCAGGGTTCTGACTTTCGTGGTTCCCTTGCTTTTCTGTAAGTTTGACCTGTAGTCATTGTTTAAGTAGCAGCTTTACTGAGATGTTATTCACATACCTTAAAGTCCACCCACTTAGGAGTATTCTTAGTATGTTCTTAAAGTTATGCAACCATCACTATAGCAGCTTTTAGCACAAATGATTTAGGAAATCTAGGACTCCCTTCCCTGGATTTACACTAGACTTAAAAGATAGCCATTCCAAAGCCTGAACAGCTAAAGGTGGTAACATCCAGAAATGAAGGAGCTAGCCAGTGCTTTCCAAAGAGCTAGAAGCACACACAGAAGAGGTAGTAGGTCACCTGCCTATTCACTGGCTCTTCTTTCATAAGTTTTTCCCTTAAGCAGCTGGTCTGCAAGCCAGCCCCCACCAGATGCTCAACAGGGGGCCTAAGGAAATGGTTGTTACTTTCTACTTTTTCCACAGATTGATGGGGGCTGCCCATGCTAGCAGCTGCTCATGCTGGCTCCCCTTCCAGGTGCTTCAGGAGAGGTGCTGTAGTGAATTTCCTGAGCCTCTCCTTCCTCCTCTTGTACTTGTTTCCAATTTCTCCTAAGATAGTTACCAGCTTATTCCTGTAATACATACTCCCTTACTCTGTAGCACTCACAGTGGGTCTACTCCCCATCCAGTGAATCCTAACTGTCACTACTTGGATAACTCTAGAACTGACTCAGACAGCTACATTCTGTGACTCTCTGTGTGCTGCATGCAGCTATGTTCTGCATCTATTTTATACCATACACTATTTTAATGATCTAATTATTGAAATATTATATGCAAACAGAAAATACTGTAAATCATAAAGATACGTGTTTGTAAGCATGTATCATACCAATACCTATAAAACAGAATACTATCAGCATCCCAAAAGCTGGTCCACATCCTCCCCACTCTCCAAAAGTCACACCAAATCTATAAAATCATTTCACCTATTTTCAAACAAATTTTTAACTTATGTATGGAATCACAGAATATTTAATATCAAATGCCTGGTTCCTTTGCATCAACAACTATGTTTGTTAAAGTGACTCATTTCTTGAATGAAGCAAAAGTCCACTCATTTTCATGGCTGTACATACAGCTTTGCATTACATAAGCATACTACAACCAATTTTCTGTTGTGTTGTTAAGCATTTGGGCTGCTTCCAGACTCTGAGGACTAGGAATATAGCTCTTGAGAGTGTTTCCCATGTGTTTTTGGGTGCACACTCATACACACATTTTTGTTAACATATATAAGGAGTTGAACTACTAAGATGCATACTATATCTCTTCTACTGACAGATAATTCTAATTTTCCACAGTGGTTAAATTAATGCAGATGCTGGCTGCTCCTTGCCAACAACCTTTGCTGTCCTTTTCAGTTTGGCCATGTCCACACGCAACAGTGTCTTGCTGTGGTTCTGCTCTGTCTTTCCCTGATGGCTCGCTCATTCAGTGAACATCCTCTGGTTTTAGTGAGCCTCCTGCTCACTTTCCTGTGTTGTCTTTTCTTCTGACTTACAGAAATTCCTAAAATACTCTGATAAAGGCCTGTGCTGGCCACTCTCACTCTATGACTTGACTTTTCATTCTCTCAGAGAGGTCATTTAGTGAAGAGAAGGTGTGTCTAACACAATCCAATGTACCCTAAGCTCTTTACTTTATACTCTTCTGTGTCTTCATACTAACTGCACAAATCAGCACCAGAAAAATGAACTATGTTTAGCAATGTGCCCTGTCTGTGCCACACCTCTTAGCTCATAAACCATCCTTCAAGCGAGTGGAACTGTCTAGAAGCAGAGGTCCTGTCAAGCACCAGACAATAGGAAAAGCTCCACCAGATCCAGAAGATAGGTGTGCTCATGCTCAGTGATAATATGAGACTATGCACATTAGTATGACAAATGTGTTCCAAACACTGCTAGAAGGTGTGCTTACAACTCCACCTAAGCATGGGCATGTAGCGACCACAAGATTCACCCCCGTCTACATAACATACACATATCTACCCACATACATACATACATTTATTTTCTCACTCACATTTCAAAATTATGACATCAAATGAGATGGCTTAGTAGGTAAAGTGATTGTCACAGAAAGATGACAACTTGAAATTAATCCACAGAACTCACAGAAAGGTAGGAGAGAATCAACTCCACAAAGTTGTCCTCTACCCTCCACATGCCTACGGTGGCACATGAACCCCTACCCCCAACACATAATAAAAATTTTTAAAGGTAGTTAGAAAAATTAACTCCAAAAGTTAAGGAAATCACCCTATTAGCAGAAGATGATACATACCTCTTCAATCACTTGGGAGTCTAAGATGAACCAGACTGGTTACACAGCAATGTTCTGGCCAGCCTGAGAACATGAGTCCTTGTCACCAAAGAAAAGTCAGGCTGACTAAAGATTAAAAAGTTCCCAGTGAAATCTCTTGAAAAGGGGTAAACAGTCTGACCTAAACCATTAAGGCTGCCGTCTATTTACAGAAAACCACAAGCAGATAATTTGGTGAAAAAGAAGGCTGACATTAAACAATGAGGCAAGATAAAGCATGAAGATAGGAGAGGAGGAGAACAAGTTCTGTGGAAAGTTAAAAATGAAGTGACACACTGCGTTATCTGAAAGCTCACACTAACTCTGCCTCGGTGGCACTCAATGTCCGGGGGAAGGCTCAGTAAGAGACCTTGACAGTGGACGCTAAGGACAGAGACTGCTACTCTCATGGTACTCGATATCAAGGGCAAGGTTCAGTAGAGATGCTGACAGTGGACATCAAGGATAGAGACAGCTCCTCTCATCCCAGGGAGTGTTATCTCACAAGAAGCTGTATGGCTGGGAAGAGCAGGGCGTCTAGTGAGGCAGGACTGCCTTCAGAAGCACTTTTCTGTATCCTTTCCTGACTAAGCTAACAATGAAAGGTGCCTAACAACCGAGGTCACTCTGAAACTGGTCATCCTGTAACATGCAGTGTCCTTCCAAGCGGGATGGCATTTCCCAGGAGTGATCACTACCACAGTGTTTTAGGACAGAAAACAACTACTAATTGACTGAAGTTAGCTATGAAGAAAAAACAAAGAAATCATGTTCACATGTTACCCTTTTCCATGTTAGTTTGAACTACTCAGGATGGGAAAGGGTATAAGGAAAACAAAAATGGATAAGCTTTATCCTAGCAGGTATCAACTCAGAGTGTTGTACATGGCTTGGCAGGTGTTTTTAAGGATTTGTTTGTGTTTGTGCCTATGTATGTACCTGAAAGCATTTATTTATGTGCACCACATACAAACAGGTGCCTGTAGAAGCCAAAAGAGAACTTCAATATCCCTGGAACTGCAACTACAAGTGGTTACAAACTACCTGCTGTGGGTGCTGGGAACCAAATGTGGGTCCTCTGCAAGAGCAGTAAGTGCTCCTAACCATGGAGTCATCTCTCAAGCCCCTGCCTGGCAATTTCATCTGAATTTAGATGTTCCTTCTGTCCAAATGTCCCCTCCATTTCCTTCTGTGTACTTTAACCATTATTTGTTTACTTATGATGAAGACAACCTCTGAAAGCAGACAAGAGTAGATTAAACCAGTGGCTCTCAACCCTAGCAGTACTTTAGAATTCCCGAGAGCACTTTTAAAAACAAAAACCCACATCGGGCGGTGGTGGTGCCCACCTTTAATCCCAGCACTTGGGAGGCAGAGCCATGAGGATCTCTGTGAGTTTGAGACCAGCTTAGTACACAGAGCGAGATCCAGGACAGGCACCAAAACAACACAGAGAAACTCTGTGCTGTGGGATGGTCTGTATGTCAAATCTGTTGCTCTGATTGGTCAATAAACAAAACACTGATTGGCCAGTGGCCAGGCAGGAAGTAGGTGGGACAAGGAGAGAGGAGAATTCTGGGAAGCAGAAGGCTGAGGCAGAGAGACACTGCGAGCCGCCGCCATGACAAGCTGCATGTGAAGACACCGGTAAGCCACCAGCCATGTGGCAAGGTATAGATTTATGGAAATGGATTAATTTAAGCAATGAGAACAGTTAGCAAGAAGCCTGCCACGGCCATACAGTTTGTAAACAATTTAAGTCTCTGTGTTTACTTGGTTGGGTCTGAGCGGCTGTGGGACTGGCGGGTGACAGAGATTTGTCCTGACTGTGGGCAAGGCAGGAAAACTCTAGCTACAACTCTGTCTTGAAAAACCAAACAAAAACCACCCCCATCCCTAGGCCTCCAACTTAATTGGTCTAGGGTGGGTCTGCTCAGGGGTTAAATTCATCTATAGTTAGGATTAAGCACCAACACCACAGAGACAGCAGGATGGGGCTGGCTTCTCAAAACTGCTTACAGAAAGGCATTTTATCCTTCAATGTAGCATTACAACACACACTGACACCCTCTTATTTCAATGGACCCTTTAAGAGGGCATTTCCCACACTTCAGAGCATCTGGTCCAGGATGAATGGGTCTTTACTATCTCAGTCTACCTATCTGGGTTCCTCCAACAGTTTGGCAATCTTGTTTCCTACCATCCAAACTTTCAAGGGCTCACCTTGGGAGTTGCCATCAGAAGTGGCAAGACGCCCTAGAAGGCATTTGGTCTCACTCTCCCACTGTAACCACGTTTCTACTTTTGTCAGTTTTATAGCTCTTAGGACTCCCATAAGATGATGTATAGAAAGCAGCTCACAGGCTATTAAGTCTTTGTTTTGTTTGTATTGTTTGTTGTTGCTGTTGCTCATTTTTACAGTTCTCTGAGATGGAGTCTCACTCTGTAGTTCAGACTGGCCCTGAACTCACTGTGTGTGTGTGTGTGTGTGTGTGTGTGTGTGTGTGTGTGTGTGTGAGAGAGAGAGAGAGAGAGAGTGAGAGTGAGAGTGAGAGTGAGAGTGAGAGAGAGTGAGAGAGAGAGAGAGAGAGAGAGAGAGAGAGAGAGAGAGAGAGAGAGAGAGAGAGAGAGAGAGAAATATATAGTGAGTTCAGGCTGGCCTCAACTCACAGTAATCCTCTTGCTTTATCCTTGGGAAGTGCTGGGATTACAGGTATGAGTCACCACACCTGGCTCAAAATTTCTTTTTTGAAAATTGCCAGACCTTCTTCTAGTTCAAAAGCACGAAATGTTGGGGCTTGTGGTGATCTGAGTAAGAATGGCTTCCCCTAGGTTCATATATTTGAATGTTCAGTCATCAGGGAATGGCACTACTCAGAAGGATTAGGAGGTGTGTCATTGTAGGAGTAGGTGTGACCTTGTTGAAGGAAGTGTGTCACTGGAGGTAGCCTTTGAAGTTTCAAAAGCCCACACCAGGCAGAATATCTCTGTCTCTCAACCTGGGGATCAGGATGTAGCTCTACTACTAGTACAGCTAATACTCCAGTGTCATGCTCCCCACCATGATGATAATGGACTAAGCTTCTAAAACTGTCAACAAGTCCCAATTAATTGTTTTCTTTCATAAAAGATGCTGTGGTCATGGTGTCTCTTCATAGTAGTACAACAGAGACCAAGACAGGACTTCTACAATAGTTCAGCACGTATGAGTGCTTTGCAGTTGAACCTGATGCCTCGAGTTCAAACCCTGGGACCTACGTGGTGAAAGTAGAGAACCCACTCCCATGAGTTTCTTCATTAAAGAAAAACACTGTCTTCTCTAGCTTATTTCTTCCAATGACTCAGGAACTCTTGATGTACCTTTTAAGATGACAAATTTAAAAGGGAGACTCTCAAGAGATGTCCACTCAATGCTCTTAGGTGTTCTTAAATGTAGTTCTGGGAGCCTCTTTCCTTCTCCTAGCCCATGTTTAAAAGCAGTGTTAGAAGTGTATTCTAAAGGGGAAAAAAAGCAAAGAAATGAAGATCTCTGGCTACTAAACTGAGAATTAAGTGAAGGGTCAAGGTCAGAAAGCTCTAGAGACCAGATGACAAAGTGGTGCTGATGACACAGGATTAAATGGTAAAGATAAAGAGGTATTAACCTGGATGACAAGAACGCCATCCTCATTCCACTAACTTCCATGGAGACATACTGTTTAGTTTAGCTATAAACACAGGCCAACAGCAATTGAAGCAATCACAGGGGTTTTATTATCCCAATCACCAATATTATGACATAAAAGATATCATTTATCATTCTTCCTAGCATAAGGTAGGTTGTACTCACCCACCACTAGATGCTGCTATTTAAGAACATCTAGAAAGCACGTGCACACATGGGTCGAGATGGTAGGTATGTGTGCTTTAGAGTAAAAGGTCCTGTTCCCATCAGTCTGGTGAGTTTACAGCTGTTCACCTGCATGCAGATAGTACCACAGAACTGTGTCAACAGGACAACTAAACACAAGTTTAGTTGGAGTAACTAAACTAAACTCAGAGGAGTAACTAAACCAAGAAATTAGGAACTGAAGAGATAGCTCAGTGCAAGGGTGAAGTGCTTGCCACACAGCATGAGGGCTTGAGTTCAGATTCATAATGGTGTGTGTCTATTACTCCTGTCCCACACTGGGGCATAAAGCTAGGCCAATCCCCAAACTCACAGGCCAGTCAGTCTAATCAGCTGGTGGGAGTTCCAGATGCAGTGACAGAACCGGTCTAAAAAGCTAAGGGGCAGAGCAAGAGAGGAAGACACCAACATAGTCTCCACTGCACAATTATAAACACGTGTGTACGTATACACACACACACACACACACACACACACACACACACACACACAAATAAATAAATAAAAATAAAGTGAGAAACTGGCAATAAAGAATTGATTTTAGAGAAGTTCTATTGTCCTAAGTTTTTTTTTCCCTGCACGGGCTGTTTGCAGACAGAAAGCATGGGTCTGCACAGTTGTCTTATACTGGAGGCTGGCTCTAACCAAAGGGTCTCTCAACATTACCTGAATAACAAGATGAACACAGAGCTATCTCTAACCAGGAGCCTGCAAGGTAGCTGCTGGTCATGCCTAAGGGTAGATACAGGGCTATGGTGCCAAGTACATGGCAGCCAACTTGCCTCTAAGGGAATAGGGTCACATGCTCAGTTTGGTGACAGACAAATCTGGAGCTACCTGAAGCTTTCATTTCCTAATGTGAAGCAGGGTCAATGCTACAGGCAGAGCTTAATAAAGGGCTGGTCCTGCTTAAGGCAGGAGGGATGTATAAAGCAAACTACACAGACAATAGTGTAGGCTGAGCCTGGGAGAACTTTGAAGACTGCAGACCACATGATAAGGCCCACCAGAAAGCTCAGACATGGTGGTGCATGCCTTTAATCCCAGCACTCAGGAGGCAGAGGCAGGAGGATGTCCATGAGTTCGAGGCCAGCCTGGTCTACAGATCGAATTCTAGGACAGTCAAGGCTACACAGAGAAACCATCTCGGAAAACAAACAAACAAATAAAGATAAAGTCCACATGAGGCTGCCAGTCAACAATTTAGAGAGGTCACAGTCTGCCCCAGGACCCTGTTTTCTCTAGCAGCACTTAAAAGCTTGGGGGCAGACAAAAGGAGCCAGGTGACAACACTGGTCCTCTCAGCACTGCTCTCTGTCCAACTAGGTATGATAGGAAAGGCTTCAGGAAAGTCCTAAGAGAGTGATCGTGTACCATAGACTCTAGATTTGAAGCTGAGGAGACAGAGAAAAGTAGAAGAGGAGCCTTCCTGAGGTCCCCACAAGAATGTTTTGCTACTTCTTGACCTGGAAACCAACATCGTCACACAGGTTCTGAAGTTCTCACTACATGTTCATGAACACCTGTGAAACTGTCCGGTTACACACAGCTGAAAAGTCACCCAGTGTCTAAAGATATCACCTAGAAGAAGCAATGTGTGCCACTGAAAGGGTGTGATGCAATCAGTAGGTATTCCTGTGCCAAAATTGAGGCTGGACACAGGATCAGTGCTCAGAGTGCCGAATGTTTACTGCACAGGCTTAGACAGAGAGCAAGACTGAACTTGAGAGTTTAGATGGAGTCTCTAGTCATCAAACACATCAGGTCAACACCCAAGACGTGTCTCCAGGTTTACAGCACTCCAGATTAGACCAACCCACACCTGAGTCTCCCCTGCCACACTAAGATGATCCTCACTGAAAAGGAATAAATTGTTCCTGAAGCAGACACAAGGAGGCTGCACCAAAAGAGGAAACTGAATGAGCAATCTTTACAGCCTGGAAAGAAATTCAGCACAGGACAAATACAAGGAAAATAAAGAGAGCAAAGGTGCGGGAGAAAGAGAGGAGAGGAAAGTGGAGAGGGAGGGGAAGAGGAGAGGGAGGGGAAGAAGGAGGGGAGGGAAGAGGGACAGAATAGAGGGAAGGAGAGAGGACAAGAGCAAGGAAGGGAGGAGAGGGGAGGGAAAGGAGAAGATTGGAGGAAACAACTTCTCTGAGGCTCAACAACAGTCAGTCAACAACTATCCAGTGAGGGGGGGGTGATAAAGGGGGACAGATGCCAACAGCAGGAAACAATGGTCATCCCAGCAGGAAGTCACAATAATGAGGTAAAGGAGTCAAAGAGCTAGCAGGCTGGACTGCCAGGCACGGGAGGAAGGCACAAATCCTGTGCCTTGTCTCCTGGGAGAACCTCTCACCTATAGAAGGTTCCAACTAGAACACAAGCCCCACAAGGGTACACACCTTTGCTTCACCACAGCACACCTCAGCAACTAGGATCCCATCAAACCTGCTTAATAACGTAATGTTCCTGAAACAATCAAAAGAAAAACTGAGGCAGGCAGCAGGGGAAACTGAGGGGAGAACAAAGGACTGGAGCCCTACACATGAAACACTCAACAGCACCGAGCTGTGGCCAGACCACAGCTGCTCCAGGCTTCCCGAGGAGACTCTACTCTGACCTCAAGGGCTAGGTCAATTACACATGGAATTACTAATGTGGGCGAGCAAAGGAGGCAAGACACCACTCACTCTAGCCTCATGTTGCCACCTCTACAGACCAGTCCATGGTTTCTCCCTCTCACCTATTCCAACACTCAAGAGAGGCCTCCCTTCTAACCTCAGTCCCCACATGTGGCCTCAAACATCACCTCCCTCTTCACTCCACTTCGACCTGCCTCTGTCAACACTCCACTGACACCATGTCACAAGGTCAATACAAGCCTCCAGGTAGTCAAATCCAAGCGTGACTTCCTCTCCGATTTTACTCAACTTCTTATAACCTTTAACTTTAGCTATGGCCTGTCCACAGAATAATGCCACCCAGACAGCTACATATGACCCACAGCCTGTACATATGCTAAATGGTAAAATTAATCAGGTAACAGGCAGAATTTAGGTTGCCTATAAACTTGTCTTAAAACAGAGAATTTGTCCAATTATCAAGTGGACTCAGGGTACTCAAGCTGGGAATGTGGCTTTCTGACACTGTACTTACCCAGCACATCCCCAGTACTGTAAGAAAGAAGAGGAGAAGGCACTGAAAATAACAGGAGGAGGAAGGAGCAGCAGTCTGACAGAGAAAGAAATGGGACTACAGAGGCAAGCTCTGGGTTGCTGACTTTGGGAATGGAAAACAGAGCTCAGCGGCAGAACACTTGCCTGCCACACACAAGGCTCTAGGTTTGATCCCCGGCACCAGGGCAGAAGTGGGGTCTGCAGAAAAGAGCCACAGCCACAGAATATGAACAACCCTCTAGAATGGTTCAGGTAACAGAGCCTCATGAAAGGTGTGTGGCCCATCCACACCTTGATTCTGGTGCAGTAGGAGCTATGCCAATGGCTGGCATACAGAGCCAGGTAATAACTGCATCGTTTTAAGCCATTAACATTGTAACAATGTGCTGCAGCAGCAAACAAGAACCAGAGGTGCTTCGTTGTTGTTGTTGTTGTTGTTCTGAGACAGGGTCTCACTATGGAGCCCTGTTGGTAGAGACTGTTACGTAGACCAAGGCTAGGCTTAAACTCATAGACATCTACTTGCCTCAACCTCCCCTCCCAAATGTTGAAATTAAAGGTGTATACTTTAGGCTCCCTTCTTTTCTTTTTCTTTCTTTTCTTTTTTTAAATTTTTCTGGAGGTGAGGGGGAGTTAGGGGGGATATCTCTCTACTGTCCTAGAGCTCACTCTGTAGCCTAGGCTGGCCTCAAACTCACAGAGATCCACCTGCCTCTGCCTCCTGCATGCTGTGTGCTGGAATTGAAGGTGTGCACCACCATGCTTAGGCTTCCTTCTTGAAACACTCAGCTTCCATCTCGGCCTCTGCAGTGGCTCCTCCTACATCCCTTCTCATGTACCTTTCACACCCCGAAGACCTCACTCAGTCCACAGTTCTAAATACAGTGGTGGCTCTGCAATGATTATCCCTAGGCACACTTCTACCCAGACATCTAGACAGCTGACTACTGGACATCACCACTTTGGTGTCTCTACATGACTCCGCATACCCTGTAAGCCTTCTTCACACACTGCCACCAGCACCAAGCTAAGGCCACAACCAGGGACCATTCTTGGCCTCTCCATCTTCACCTCAGGATACACCTTCTTTTCCAGTCTCCCATCTCTTACAAAGACCTCGAACATTCTGACTATGCCCATAAGACAAGGAGCAAAGACAGTGAAAATAAACTTCATATACCTTATGTCACTCACTTGCTCAAAGCTCCTCTTCCAAGGTTGCCCATTATTTAAAAATGGTACCAGAAGGCCTACCCTGCCCATCTCACCTAGCTTATCTTCCAGAAGCATACTCTGCTCCAATCAACAGGGTCTTTCTCACTGTTCCTCAAACGAGCATACCCTAGCCTCAAGCCTCAGCTCAAGATAGTCCCTCTATGCCAAGAATATTCTTCCCCAAGACCCTCAGGCAGCTGGCCAGATCTCTCAGCTCACAGGGCCCTTCCTAAAGGCTTTTTCTATAACACACCCTCTAGACTCCCCAATGCTCACAACCTCAGTATCCTGTCGGTACCCTCTGAATCTCTTCCCTACTTAACTCACACAGTCTGTCAGGCAGACCCATGGAACAGGGGCTTGTCCATCTGGTGCCTTCAACATCTCCAATCAGTGCCTGGTAAACAGTAGTACTTCAAAAAACATTACTGAATGCATAAATAATGGTGTGAACTAAAACATTAACATGCCATCAGTAAGCACTATATTGTGAATGGCTGTCAAGAAAGGCCTACCATAGAATACAGGAAGAGAAGAACCAGGTCACAAACCGCGTGTGTAAAAACTACATTCTGGGTTAATACTTAACATATGCCCACACGAGCACAGAAAAGATCTGAGTGCCGACTGTGTTTCTGGCGGTACAACCATCTTCAATGGGTGTATCAGTAAGTAGGGAAGAGAAATCCCCTTTCTGCGGCCTCCAGTTTGAACCTGGCAAGCAGTCTTTTTCAAAGAGGCTCTTGGATCCTTACTTCATCCTCCCTCCTGCCTGCCTTCTGTAACTAGGGGCCCTAATGACAGACCCAAGTGAGCCTATCTCAGGCCTGTGTCCCTCCTAAGAATCTGCTGGTACCTAGGGGTTGGGGGTACACTTTAGCTCCTCTCCTCTACTTCAAGTTTTCCAAGGGTAGCTCTTGTGGATCTGTTGGTTGCTACTGGTAGCTTTAGTAGTCCAGACAATCTAATTCAGGGTCAAGTTAGAGTAGCCCCTAGAACAGCAACTCACCAACCCATGCTGATCAGTTCCTCATTCAGTTATTCAGTGAGTGGTGACTAGGTAAGAGCTCAAGATCCACCCATGAGCATAGCCAAGATTCCTTGTCCACCTAGAACTCCCAGTCCAGCAGAAGTAGAATCCAGAGTTTAAAGATGGAAGCTGGAGCTGGAGAGATGGCTCCCTGGTTAAGAGCACTTGTTGACCTTGTACAGGACCTAGGCTTGTTTCCCAGAGCTCACAACTATCTGTAACTCCAGTTCCAGGGGATCTGATGGCCTCTTCTAGCCTCCATGGGCACTAGGTACACACACAATGCATACCAGGCAAAATACTCATGACATAATAAAAATGAATCTTTTTTTAAAGATGTAAACGGTAGAGTATATTAGATAATGGCAGATGCTAATTCAGAACACTTAAGTCTCACTATCCTCATTTATGAAATAAAAACACACAGCAGGTTCTCTGAATTGCTTGAAGAATGGACTATTAAAAACTTACTGGAAATTATCTTAATACAAAAAATTTGGTTAATAATAATTAAAGCATTTAACAGAAATGATTCTTAAATAACCAGAGTTAAAAGCCTAAATTTTGTTCAACAGTTTAAAAATGAAACTGTAACATTCACGTTAACAAGAATCTTATGATACCAGGAAAGAGGGAATCTGTCACCACACAGCTAAGGGATGTCAGAAAACATGGGAAATGACTATACTTGTCCTCAATCTTCCAGATCTTGCTTCATTTCAGAAATGGGAAGCAGGTGGCATTTTCCTATCCTTTCAACTTTTTCTCAACTTTGATAAAGATAGGTGTCGTAAGGGCTTTTTCTTCTAGAAGTCCCTTGTAGCTTTCTGAATTAGAACCCAACCTGGCAACAGAACAAGCCTCCCTCCAGGGCAGCTTCAGGCAACAGCCTGCCCTCTCTACACAAAGTACCTGACAGGAGGGAGGCCCTCTCCACGCCGACCTGGCCTTCTGACTACTGTGGGCTCCTTCAGAGGGACACAAGATGACGTCCTCTCCCTTATCAGCGGTCTGTGTGCTCCAGTGCTCCCTGCTCTATCTAGTCCCGGATCTGAAGCTCCTCTGCCCAACCAATTATCTTCCTTCTGGCACTACAGGTGGCTATCTTCACCTTCGCCTACACATTTGGTTTCTATTTTGTTTCTTACACATGGAAACTTTTTCACACAAACTCCTTTAGAATCATCATAAAATTAATATATTGCTAAATGAAGTTGGACACAAATTTTACCTAGGTTCTGGCCACAGAAGCCTCACATGAAGGACTGACAGATCTTGGTCAATTTGAAAGCTGACAGTTTTCCCAAATTTCCCCTTTTTTCCTCAAATATAAACTGCAAGCACCTTAAATTTGGCCTTTATTTCAATTCTACATCTATGATGGGATCCAACAGAAACCTATCTAAGTACAGACCTAGGATCATGCCCTTCTATCTAGAGAAAATCTCCCCCACGCTCATCTTACTCTAACCCACCATAGTCCATGGAGCAGTTTGCTGTTTGTTTTCTTTTTCTGGAGATGACGTCTCAAGCATCCCTGGCTTCAAACTCTCCTTAGCTGAAGATGACCTCGAACTTCTCAATCTCCTGCTTCTATCTCCAAGTACTGGCATTAAAGGCATGAGCCATCACACCCAGAGAAGGTGGTACTGGGATCAAACTCAGGGCCTTGTTCATGCCAGGCAAACATTTTTAGCAACTCTCAAATCAAAAGGGACTTTCCGTGTCTGAGCTGCTGATACTCATCGGTTCGGACTCTGTAGGAGCATCAGCTCTGGGAAACTTGAGTTATACTTTAGGAGCGGTTTTTAAAAACCTCAGTGGGGTTTTATAAGTAGGAAGCATATAGGTTGGGGGCAGGTAGATGGGTCAGAAGGGAGGTTATGACATTTGGTTTTGGGTTTCTGCTGCCTTCAGCCTCATGGGCCAAAGATAAGAGTGAAAAAGAGAAGACTATCTTCCATGCTACTCCCCAAAACATGTCAAAACATCAGAATATGCATCCACATGCCCTGATTCTACCACTCTTTTTTTTTGGTTTTTTGAGACAGGGTTTCTCTGTGTAGCTTTGCGCCTTTCCTGGAACTCACTTGGTAGCCCAGGCTGGCCTCGAACTCACAGAGATCCGCCTGCCTCTGCCTCCCAAGTGCTGGGATTAAAGGCGTGCGCCACCACCGCCCGGCTGATTCTACCACTCTTAAAGGGCCTTCTTATATAGAAGATTTTAGTTTTAAAAACTGCATTCAATATCATCTATGTGCTTACTAAAATAAGAAAAAGACTCTAGAAAGCTTCATCATATTCCCTGTAGCCAAAGTTCCCCAAAATAAACCTTAGTGGGGTAGACTACAGTCAAGTCACACATACTTCTGGACTGAGGTCTCCACCTGAGTACACGCTAGATACAATCCGGTGCTACACAGGCACAGGAACAGACACTCCAAACAGCCAGTAGATGCCAGTGAGCCAGACCAGTCCATGCAGCTGAAGAATGCCAGCTTCTCCAGGCAGCCTTCCCTCTCCACCTCAGTGCACTGGTTCGGCTTCTCATCTGTGGAAACCATCAGCATCCAAAGTCACTTGGCTACTGAAAAGGGTGGGATGTTTTATCCCACTTTTCACAACATGATTTTTAACTGAACCTGAATGAATACTCTTCAGCCTTCTCCAAACTGAATTTGTATGCTAATGTTTCTCAATCTCTGGCAACAGTCCAGTAAGTAAGTTATGACCTAGATCAGAAAAGAATCTTCTCCAGTTTCATCTCCAATGCTAAACAGGTACAAAAACTTAGAGGTAAAACCAAGAACTCCAGAGGAAGGAAGGGAGGGAGGGAGGGAGGGAGGGAGGGAGGGAGGGAGGGAGGGAGGGAGGGAGGGAGGGAGGGAGGGAGGGAGGGAGGGAGGGAGAAGTTTGAAAAGACAAGACCAAGAACTCATGAGCCTGCCCTCTTCTAAGTGTACTGATCCCACCAAGGCCAAAGGCTTGTGGGGTGATGAAAACATTCTGGAATTTGGAAGGAGCACTTACTGCACAATTTTGTCATTATATTTAAATAAAAAAATCACTAAACTGCACATTTCACAAACAAAATTAAGGGATGATTAACAGTAAAAACAAAATCACAATTACAATACAACAGCAGAGCTGTACTCTAGCTTCCCCTACTGCCCCACACTCCAAACTCTGAAAACAATAACCAATAATACCAATCTTCAAAGGTCACTGGACACCACCAACTCCAACCAGAGGAGGCTGAGAAGACCACCATTTCACACAACACACCTGCTCAGGAACAGAACCAAGACTAGAATGTCCTCCTGCACCAGCTCTGCATCTGCACTGGGTCTTTCAGTTCAGACTCTGAAACAATTACCAGGGTCTATGAGTTTAAAATGATTCACATCTTAATTTATCATCTGAAACAGTAACACCAATTACAAACATATTCTAACACAAAAAGTCATTGTTCAAGTTTGTGGTTTGTGATTATATTTGCTTTGGCACCCAAGAGTGTCATTTAAATTCTTGTTGGGCTAATGAGAAAAATCACAGAAGTGAATTTAAGACTAAATGATGTATTTGTACCAGGACCTAACGGACTTATAGAAATACTGTGCAAAAACCAGTTTATCAATGAGGAAACAAGGTAGACCTGCAGGGCACAGGGCAGCACCACATGCCAAGTCACAAAGAAGGGAGAGCAGCCCAAGTGAGTAAGATACTCAGCCCCAAGAGATGGTTTTGTTTTGACAGAGCATTACCCATCCCACCCACCAGCACTATTCACATAAGCTTTGTTGGTTGTGGAGTTTCTGTGGATATCATGTATCTGAAACTATATTATCAGTAAAAATTACAATAAAAATGCAACTGCAAAGCTGAGCTCTGAAAATTACAGAATTTAGTTTTCTACGGTTTTATCTATTTTGTTCACTCAAGACGAGCCCTACTGAGCAGTGGATATGGGCTAGATGTCCCTCTAGGTGCCACTCCCTGAAGTAATGCTGTAGTAAGTAGCTAAGACCTAAACTGAGGGAACCAGCACCTTTAAAGAAGGTCCCAGCCCCTCAGCATCTGTTCAGACTCTGAAAGCATTACCCTCTGCAGGAGAAGCTGCCTCTCTTGCTAGTCCTCAAAGACAACCCAGCCTGAAATGAGCAGTATTCCTTGCGCGCCCTTCCCCAGTGGTGGCAGTGTGATGGGCCTTGTTTCCTTCTGCCACTGCAGATGGGAACCTACAGACTTAACACAGGCTGCTCTCATCAGAGTACTGAGAACTGTATTTAACGCAACTGTTGTCATAGAATGATCAGGTTTCACTTGGTATGTGATACTATGTGCTGTGTTCAAAGATCAGATGGTGTCCCTCTTACAACTTGGCTCTGTTCCTGCTGCTCACATCTACATTTCATGTTTTCGTTTAACCAAAGCAACCCACCCTGACTCAGAAACCAACCACCACTACCTCATGTCACAAAGCTACCCAAAACAAAATCTCCTTCAAGGCTAACTTCCCAGGTCCTCAAAGCCAACATTATCTCCATGGCCTTCCCGACTACAGCACTGTGTGTTCCAGCTGAGCTCACACTCAGGAAGCTTCTAGAGTCTTAAATGTCTCCCAAAACTGTAGTTTCAAACTTCAGAGCTAACATTACATAATAGACCAGCAAAGCCAATCACTGAAAACTGCAGCCCTAAAACTGTAGCTTTTTAAAAATATGTAAAGAAAAAATTAAAAATACAAAAGTACTGAAAAATATATGCCTACACACAAAAATGATTATGGAAATTGTAAAAGTATAAGGCAGTTTGTATTTAAAGGTGTAAATGAAATATAATAATTCCCATGGTCTTACGGTCCATTTTTTTTTTTTTTTTTAAACTAAATACAGAAAGCCAGGAAAGGTGATCACGATTTCCCAGTCTCCTCTTAGGAAGACATCAGCCATGCACTCGGGCTCTCCCTGGCTGCCGGCAGCTCGGAGTGCATCATCTGTAGCTGCACTACCTGCTTCTGTCACAGAACCGGTTTTTAGCACTAAAAATGCACCTTAGGGGCTGGACAGCTGGCTCAGTAGTTTAGAACATTTACTGCTCTTGCAGAGAACTGGGTTGGATTCCCAGCACCACATGGTGGCTCACAAACATACTTAAATCCAGTTCCAGGGGTTCTTCTGGCCTTCTCTGGGACCAGGGACACACACAGTACACATACATATATACATACATGCAAGCAAAACACTCATATATATAAAATAAAATCTTTTCTTTTAATGCATCTTTCACAGAAAACCTTGAAGCTGACACCAACATGTGATGCCATTTAAAGAACTGAATCAGAACGAGGAACCATTTGCTTACTCTAGAAAAACTTTGTACTAGAAGAAGAAACAGAATTAATAGTTCAAAAACAGTAGAACAGGCAAATGACTTGAACATTTTATTACAGAAAGTTGTTGGTGCTGCAGGAGTCTGAGACCCAGCTCCGAGAGACTCAGGGATGCAGCAGTTATGTTCAAGTTAATAGCTAATTGATGACAAAACAGAAGAAATTCCACACTGGACAATGAACCCAGTGCAGTAACAACTCCAATTATGAAGCAGTCATTTGCCATCAGCAACTTGCAATAGTGTAATTATTCCTGGCTCTGGACTTCAAAAATATTAACTCAGAATGCAGAAATCTTGTAATAGTTCATCTAATAGAATGCCAACTCCCACAGACTGGTTTCCAGTAAAGTACACACTTCAGCTGGGCAAGGTGGGGCATACCTGTTATCTCAAACACATCCCACTCCTGAGGCAGGAGGACCGTGAGTTAAAAGCCAGCCTGGCCTACTAAGTAGTCCCTATCTACATAGAGCAATAAATAAATGTGCTGTGCTCCTTGAGGCCTCTGTCCTGGAAATAAGAACCGGCCTGGCCACCAAGTTACACACAGACGTAATTTCTACTTTCTATGTACCGTCTTCATTTCTGGAGACTGCCATTACTCATCATTAATAGGCAAAATGTCCAGGTGGTGGCACATTCTGTGATTCAGGAGGCTGAGGCAGGAGAACTGACAAACATGGAGCCAGTCTGTACTACACAGCCAAGTGCCAAGTCAGAAGAGCCTTCACTGCAAAACTGTCTCAAAACAAACAAACATACTTTTTAAAGGAGCCAGTGAGATGACTCAGCAGGTAAAGGCACTTTGCCACAAAGCCTAGCAACCTGAGTTTGATCTCCAGGACCAACACAGTGAAAGCAGAGAACTACTTCCTCAAGCTGTCCTCCATCCTCCACACATGTGCACACATGCACACACTCTCTCAAATAAATAAATAAATATATGCAATTAAAGGTATGGAGAGATGGCTCTGCTCACAAAATGCTTGCCACATTCAGCATGAGGACCTTAGGTCAGCCCGTCAGCACATACACATACCTGTAATCCTAACACTGGGAAGGAACAGACAGAAGGGGCCTGGAGCTTGACGCCAGCTAGTCTTCCAAGTTGGTGAGCTCCAGGTTTAGGGAGAGACTCTATCTCAAAAAGTAATGTGGAGAGAAACTGAGGGTGACACTGTACATGTGCCTCCACATAGACACACATGATGCACACACATACATGCATACACACAAACATGTAATATGTCCATACATCACACATACTAAAGCAAAACTATTTCCCTAAGAAATGAATGATACTAAAATAAAATCACCATGCAAGACATGATATACTTAAAAGGAAATGAATCAAAAAAGTCAAACAGTTCTACACAACAAAAAGATTACAAGTCATTGAGTAACTGCTAGATTTTGAAAAGAGTCCAACTGAAAAATGTCATGACCTGTAATCCTGCACTTGGGACATTGAGGCAGGATAGAATTCAAGATGCAGAGTTTAAGATCGGTCTGAGATACATGAGCTTCTATCTCAAAAACAAGAAAGGTGTGGGAATGGGGGCCTCAGGGGAGAGAACACTGAGAAGGGAAGTTAGAAGAAGGGGAATAACAATAATAATAATATTATTATTATTAAATAGTAACAGTTCTTCAGGACAGAGCAGGAAAGAATATGTTCCAGTACCTGCAGGGGTTGCACTCCCCAGCCACTTATTCTAAGAACACTATTTAGCATCTCTATATACCACACTTTGTGTCTACACTATGAAGGTAATCAAACAGCCTACCCTCACAGGGTTTATTCAAGAGCTAAGTAAGAGTACTCATGAAGAGGAACCCACAGTGCCTACCCTACAATCAACTGTCAATAGACACTGGCCTCCATGATTGCTACTGTAGCATCAGCATCGCTCCCGTGTGGCCTCAGGCCTCGGGAGCACTGTATCTACCCAAGAAAGCACAGTCTAAAGCTGATTTGCTCCTAGACACAACACTCCATTTCTTCTCAGCTGCAAATAACATTTAAGAAGGTAAGAAAACTATATAGCCCAATGGGTTAGGAAAAGCTAAAATAAACTGGAATGGTGGCCCACACATTTAACACCAGCAGCACTCTGGAGGCAGGGGCAGCCAGATCTCTGTGTTCAAGGCCAACTCTGTCTACGGAGTTCCAGGACAGCCAGGACTATACTAAAAGACTCTTGTCTGGGCGGAGGGGGGGCACGACAACAACAAAAAGATAAAGTTAAAATAAAAGTGGCTAAACTAAGACAGAAATCACCTAATAAAAGCCTTCCAGGGGCTGGAGAGATGGCTCAGAGGTTAAAAGCACTGACTGCTCTTCCAGAGGTCCTGAGTTCAATTCCCAGCAACCACATGGTGGCTCACAACCACCTGTAATGAGATCTGGTACCCTCTTCTGGCCTGCAAGGACACATGCAGGCAGAATACTGTATACATAATAAATAAATAAATCTTAAAAAAAAAAAAAAAAAAAAAAAAGCCTTCCTCTTCTAACTTCCAGCTTCTTCAAACACTGGGATATGAAGTCACAATACTAACTCTACTCACTCACTTTTCAACTCAAAACTACATTAGAGAAGGGGTTTGCTGCCTACACTAATGTTGTTTAGTTTGAGATCTCACAGTGAAAAGATAAATAACTGTTGTAGAATATTATTTTAAATGTGTTATATTTGTTTATGCTGTGGAACATCTGTTTAATAATGCAAAGCTGTGTTGCATTCTTTTATGTTGTGTTTGTTTAACTCTGTGAAGCTGTGTTACTGTGCCTGTCTAAAGCACCTGATGATCGAATAAAAAGCTAAGCAGCCAAAAGCAAGGCAGGAGAAAGGACAGGCAGGGCTGGCAGGCAGGGAAAATAAAGAGGAGGAAGATCAAGGAGCAAGAGAACAAGGAGAGAAAAAAGAAGGGGCTAGCCACGGAGTAAGAAGAAAAGAAAAAAGCCCAGAGGCAAAAGGTAAACAGGGTAATTTAAGGAAAGCTGGCTAGCAACAAGCCAAGCTAAGGCCAGGCATTTATAAGTAATAAGGCTGTGTGTGTGATTTATTTGGGAGCTGAGTAGTGGGCCCCTAAAGAGCCCAAAGAGTAAAAACAACCAACTACAAGTACTAGGATGCATTTCCATGGCACCACACCTGGCCTGGCATGTGCAAGTTCTAGCATCAATACCCCAACACTGTAAAAACAGAACAAAGTTCCTAGGCAACTTAAGAAAGCAAGTTCCAGGAACTGGGCAAATGGACCAGTCAGTAAAGTGCTTGCCACACATGTACATGAACTCGAGTTTGAACCCTAGATACCACCTGAAAAGGTTGCTCTGTGGCCAGTAAGATGGCTCAGCAGTTAAAGGAGCCTGCCACCAAACCTGTCAACCTGAATTCAATCCCCAGAACCTACATGGTAGAAGAGATCTGATTCCCAAAAGTTGTCCTCTGATTTCCATTTGGGCACTGTGGCACGTGCACATAAGCAATAAGTAAATGAAGCAATAAAATAAAAGCTATGCTTGGTCAGTGGAAGCTTGCAATCACAGGGGTGGGTGGGGGTGGGTGCGCACACTCACTAACAGCCAACCTACCACCCTACCTGGCAAACTTCAGGCCAGTAAGGAAGGAATCCTGTCTCAAAAACCAGGATGGGTGATGAGTAAAGAACTAATACACCTGAGGCTGACCTCTGGCCTACACACACACACACACACACACACACAAAGGGGGGGGGGATTTTTTACACATACATGCCCACATTACACACACGCACACACAAGATGAAGCTAGGAAACAATCTGCAGACCAAGAGCACTGCTATGACTCAATCACTCAGCCCTTTCACCCTACACGGCCGGCCTCACCTCAAAAAGGAAACACTGTTCACCTCACAGTATTAGAAAACTTAGAAATCATTTGGGCTCAGTCCCTAGCAAAAAGTAGGTACTCAGTGAACGGCACCACCTGAGTAGAAACAGTTCTAACTCTCCCTGTGGCAACACTACAGTGTGAAACTAGTTTTCTCAACACAAATGTTTACAGGCAAAAGTCTGAGTAAAGGAATGCCTCCAAAGTACAAATGAGTCCCACTGAAGCCAGGAATCACCTGTGCGGGGTGCGGAGAAGAACGTGGTGGCTGGAGGAGGACAGCTGCCACTTCTCGGCAGCTCTGGTGCCAGCCCTGCTTTTCATAGGTTGCTCAGAGTGAGATGGGAACACAACTTCAACACACACTCAGCTGCTCTCAGGCCACACACCTCTTCCAGAGTGGAGTTCCTTGTCCCAGGAAGTGGGATTTTAAGAAATGTAGTCTTTGTATAAAAAGCTTTGCAACAAGCCACCTCCTTCACGTGGTTCTCAACCAGGACACAGCCATCTTAGTCTACTCGAGGAAAATGGGCTCATAACTACGACACTGACAGCACTTCACTCCATGAGCCAGCACAGGGATTTCATGGGCAGGGAAGACTGTACAGGATTTTCCTCTCCTGGGAAAACAAAGGGTACATCCATCCAATACCATGAAGACAACAGGAGGAAGAATTCAGGAAATGCCCAGCCAGCTAAACCATGGAAGTACCTACATGACCACACCCACTTCTTCTTCCCTGTGGTCCAAACCAGTCGTTAATAAAACAGGGACAGGTGTGGTCACCACAGGCATCTGGAATTCAAGTTCCCATCTAAGCCTTCCACTTTACACTAAGCAATCCTCTGGTTCTTCCAGAGCCAAGAAACAACAGCGATCCCCACACAGAACTGCAGGCCAATCTTTCCACCTGGTTTTCCTCGGAGCTTCTGTCAGTGCTGAGCTGACAAATCACTGCAAGAAAGGATGGCTGTCCATCAGCTGTGCTGTCCCCACCTCCGTACCTTCAGCAACACACACACTCCCCTTTGTGCTTGCTGCGGCAGCAACACCTGCACAGCACAATCTATCTTTTCTCCTCAAGACCTGCAGTTTCCTATTTCAGTTGTCTGAAAGGGGGTCAACAACAGCAATCCACAGCATGGGAGAAAACAGAGAGTGACTCCTCACGTCCTCTATAAACACTGCTGCACATGGTGGCTCACGCCCGTAATACCTACATTTGGAAGGCTAAAGCAGGAGGACCACAAGCTCAAGGCCAGCCTGGGCTACATATCAATACTTAGTCATGCACACACATACAGAAAGTCCTTGATGGTGTTTTATAACAAAGCTAGTATGGTAGAAAGTGGAGCATGTAAATAATTTAGACTTAGAAGCAAATAAACACATGGAAGTTTCACACTGAAGTCCCTGATCCAGCCACAGTGACTCTCAGACTTGTGAGCATGCTATCAGATAGTCTCTAACCTCACTAAACCACACTGACAGTGTCTATTCCTTAGGAAATATAACTGGGAGCATGTTTATGTGTTTTGTGACCATTATAAACTAGAGCTAAAGCATAAACATTGCGGTGTCAAATCTATGTCTCCTGGAGCATCAAGAGACACTGAGTTTCTGTGTAATTCCTAAGCTAGTAGAGAATTCCTACAAAGCTTCAAAAGTCTACTGTTGACAAGAGACAGTCCATGATGAAGACAAATGTTCAACATAGCTACTGTTTTTCAGGTCTAAAATATATGAAATCCTTAATAAGTAAAACATGCTGGTTAGACTCTGAGGCATCTAAGCTAATGCTGGCCACAGTAATGCTGCTCTCCCTGTAGAGCAAGGACCACCCATGCAAGAGAGGAAAACACATACCTCAAAAGATCTATTTAGTTGAGATAAAGCCACAAAGCTTAAGGTTCCAGCAAGTATTTAAAATTGCAGCTTGTGAAGTGAAGAAATTTACCCACAGCTTCCCGCCACTTAAAACAGAGTCAAGATGAAGCCTAAACAAACATCACTGTTCCTTCTCATGCCCTGCGCTTTAAGCTAACTTAGAAGTAAATAGTGAACCAATAACACAAATGGATTTATGCTAATCTGGAAGTAACCAGTAACCCCAGTCACACAAGTCAAAGGAATAAATAGACCGATAAGACATATACCCAGCTCTCACCATCATAGTAACTCAATGTCACCTTACACTGAAATGGATAATACCCACCACTAATGGCTATTACCCTTAAATACCCAGATTTCAAACTAAAACTTTAGACAGCAAAACAACACACTAAGATTCCCAAATTAAAATTTAGCAAAAAAAAAAAATCTATGTACTCCATCAATCTACTCTTTACCTAGATGTCAACTATGTGACCTACAATCTAGCCTGCAGTCCTAACAGAAATTCCTATTACTAAGGCAAAGCAGTCAATACTTGAAACAAGCTCTCTCTCTTCATCAAAGAACTGATAAGCCTGTCCCCAACTCTACAGACTTCGAATTTCCAAAACACTGTTTTCTGTGGAGCATTGGGACTGTAGTCACTCACCTGTGACAACATAGAACTCACACTGACCTGAGATGCAGGTAGATCAACCACCAAATGCAAGATGCCAGAGGCAAGAAAACACAGCACACACTCATGCTGCTTTAGTGAAGTCACATGCACAGTATACAGCTCTTAGCACAAGCCAAGCACACCAGCGACAGGTCAAGACACACTAGTTTGTGTCAACTCAAGATTAAGAATCCTTTTCAGCCGGGCAGTGGTGGTGTACACCTTTAATAACAGCACTTGGGAGGCAGAGGCAGGTAGATCTCTGTGAGTTCAAGGCCAGCCTGGTCTACAGACCTAATTCCAGGACGGCCAGGGCTACACACAGAGCAATCCTGTCTTTTTTTTTTTTTTTTTTTTTTTTTTGGGGGGGGGGAGCTCTTTTCATTGACAATTTCCTTCTTCAAGCTATTGAGTTTAAAGCTAATATAAAGTAGCTCTACGCAAAACATCCTCAAGAATTCACCCATAAGATAATATGCCCTTAAGAATTGAAGTTTATCTACCTCATTAGTGTTCCAGCGGTGCCTCTCTTTGGGTAAACTTGAACATTTCGGCAGACATTCAAGCAGCTTTTTCGGTAAAAAGATTTTTACATGACTACTATTGCTGTTCCCATGGTCATCTATAAAGAAGAAAACAGTAAATTCAGAGAAAGAGAACGCCTCCTCCAAGCACACTGACAATGTCAGAAACTGCCCAAGAGCATCAGGAGGCCCCAGTCCTCCTAGTTCCTCATCTACACACTCTCAGATGGATGGCAGCAGGAATCTGCCTGTGGGCTCTGACAGACTGAGCTTTACTCCACCACAAGCGAGCACACAGGAAGTGCCCCAGAGCAGCCCAAAATCAGATTACTTTAAGGCTCTTTCAGTGTTTCCAAGAAACATCAAAATCACAAAATGATTTAACCTCACGAACCCCAGAACTGTTTATTGACCAAGTTAAAAGTTTCATGGTTTTTAAATTTGAAGAATTATAATTACATGTGACTTTTATTCATAAACTAAACATTACTTTGTCTCCTATATTACAAATGGAACTTATTCTTTCTAAGGGAAACCACAGGCTCTTATAAGGAATTTAAGCCTGTGGTTAATTAACAAGTAATACAGAAGCTGGCCCTTCTAGGCTGTACCTTAAAAATCTATCACTTTAGTTAAGTTGATTTTCATGCACCTATCTGCAGAATTAATATAGTTCATCAAATGTAGCTCCTTCTAAAGGAGTCAGAGAATTCATTACTTTTAGACTAGAGAGCAAGTCTGACTACCTGATGCTTCCTAGATCATTTCTTTATATAGCATTTATTTCCATCATTTATTTACATATCATTTTACTTTTTCACTCCTTTAAAGCAATCCCTTTCCCTGCCTCCAAATTCCTTGCCATTTGTGGCAAATTCCGGTCAGAGTTTCAAATTACCCACTCCAATTTTTCATACGGAATGAAGTCCCCAGTCTACACCTGAGTCCTGGGGACAGAACATTACGGTAGACGAGAGCTGCTCCAGTCAAGGGCTCATCAGCTTTTACAGTGTCAGTAAGACAATACACACCCCCGGAGTGGACAGCCCACACCTGTGCAGGTTCTGCTTCTTTCTGTCTGTGTGATCTTGGGTAAGTTACTCAGTGTTTCCAGTTTCTCCACATCATGAATCAGAGAATTAGGGATCATTTAATTCTCCCTCAAGGAAAGTTTCTATAAAATTTAAGGTCCTTCAGCAACAGTATGCCTTACAAGTCAGCAGTCTTACAGAGGTCTACAGGGACTGCTTAAATATGAAGTGAAATACAGCAATTATTTATCCAGTTATTTCTGTACTTCTATTTAATACTGTCTTTTGAGAGATAAATAACAAAACTTTTCTAAGGTCACAAAATTCTCACCCAAACACTTCTCATCTGATTAGCATGTTTCTTCTTCTCATGGAAAAACTCAGAAGTAAATATTGGGCACCAAAACAGTCTGAGAAAATCTACTACATCATATAGAATATTTTATAGGGATTAACTTGAGAGTCTTAGCCTACTGACTCTTTTTTGGTCCATGAACTACACTACACACCTGTGCATGTCTCCTTTTAGGAGATCTAAAATTATAAGTTAATACCAAATTAAGATTCAACTTAAAAATATTGCTCAAAATCAAAAGGAAATAAACTAAGAAAACAGTGATAGGACATTCTTATTAACTTCTTACTATAAAGACTTTATAATCACATGTGCTCATGCATGCTCCCTACACTTCATCTCCCAGGGAGGTACATGGGTCATAAAACTTTAAAGCACAGAAGTCAGAATCACATGAGGTTTTACCTTCCTGCTCTCTATCCCTAATGTGGTTTATTCTCTCTCTTAAAAAAAAAAAAATAATGTAGCCGGGCGGTGGTGGTGCACGCCTTTAATTCCAGCACTTGGGAGGCAGAGCCAGGCGGATCTCTGTGAGTTCGAGGCCAGCCTGGACTACCAAGTGAGTCCCAGGAGAGGCGCAAAGCTACACAGAGAAACCCTGTCTCGAAAAACCAAGAAAAAAAAAAAAATGTGACATACACAATTTTGAAAGTAGAGGTAAAATTTGAAAATCTATATTCTATTCAATATATACGGGGTATCTTTTATAGAAACAGCACTAGGCTAGTACTCCGTATACAACAGTCATCTTCCTGAGAAAGCTATTTAAAGCAGAACAGAATATTAAACCCTGGTTTGTATTTCTATTTGTGGTCACAACCAATGCTAAATTTCTATCCCTTTAGTCTCTTTAAGAAACCTGGCTGTCAGCAGAGGGGAGAAGGTAGATGGAGAGAAGGGGAGAGGGATAGAGAGGGAGAGGGGAAGAGGGGGAGAAGGGAGAGGGACAGAGAAAATGAGAATAAGAGACAGAATGGAGTGTGTATAAATGTGTGTGAGAAAGTTGAGTATGTGTGAAAAAATGTTGGAATGTGTGAGAGAATGACGTGTATGTGAGAGAAAAAGAGAACACTGAGTTTGTGTGAGACAAATGTGTGTGAGGGAGAATGCTGAGTGTATGACTGTGTGTGTGTGAGAATGTTGATTGTATATCAATGTGTGTGAGAATGTTGTGTGTGTGTGTGTGTGAGTGAGAGAGAGAGAGAGAGAGAGAGAGAGAGAGAGAGAGAGAGAGAGAGAGAGAGAGAGTGTTTGTGTGTGTGACTGTATGTTTGCGTTCTTGTTCTCAATAATGCAACTGCTTGAGGAAAAGCTTCAGGCTTCCACTCTGACAGCAGCTGAAACAGTGGTGAGTGGACCCAAAGGTAAATGTTTAAAGAGGAAAGCATGATGCTATGTGAGCACTGTCTCAATCAAGTTTCCACCATAGCTCTCCAAAGGACTTTGCAGCAAGGGTTGTATGACAGACCAGCAGGTCCCCTTGCTCTGTTTTTAAACTGCACCATTTCCTTAATTTTAGGTTCATGCTGAACGTAAGCCAGGTGCTCTTAGGAACCATCATGATGGTAAATGCCCTTCTCCCAGCTTAGGGAAAAGCAAGTTCAATACTGGGCAGAGTCAGACCTCAGGAAGGATAATGCTAAACTCATACTTCACTCTTCAGGGCCAATTCTAGCACAGTGGTAGACTGGTCACCTAGAAGCACATGGCCCTGGGTTCAGTTCCCAGCACCAGGAGAAAATAATCCACTTCAGTGTTTCTGGTTAAAGTACAGTAATAAAAAACTTTGTTTTTATATTAGAAAATAACTGTTCACATAGTGATACTGCATAAAAATGAGCTTTTAATTAAAAGCTGTTTAATATTTTTAGAATAGCTGTAAAATGATTAAATAGCTGAACATGTGTGCCAGTTTTTAAATGCCAGCAATAGTATCTTAACAATAAAACTAAGGTATAAACTGGTTTCAACTGTACCCCCATATTCAATCCGAACAGTTAAACTTTGACACTGCAAAGTGGGAATGTCAACTAAATGACAGGCAAGCCTTTCATTATCGTTATCAACGCATGATACATGACTTCACAATAGCATTGCCTAACCTACTTCACAATAAAAAACGTAACTGGCGGGGCTCTTGAAATTGACAAATGATGTGCTTGGCTGACAGCTATAATTCTAGAGAATGAACCATCCTTTCTAGTCAACCTTCAAATATTTTCTAAATGATAATTTTAGAGTCATAGTGTAATTTAGTTAAATCTTTCTAAAATGTACAAAAATGTTCACTCAGCTAACTGGATTCTAACCTTCAGTTTTGTTTTTAAAATTAAGATTCACATTGCCAAATCTTTTACTCAAACCAAAGAAATGCATCTGGCCTGTTTCTGGAGTGCTCAGATTTCTGCAAGCTAAGTCCTAAGTGTATTAACTAGACTAGCCTGGTAAGGATACCTCCACTGTCTTTCCAGTTACAATAAGAATGTAACAGTTTGGGGTCTATGAACAATAAGAACATCTGTACTCAGGTGATGGTGACTCGTCAGTTTCTGGACCTCTAGAATGAACTCTACACATGCTCTGTTACAGCAATAAGTATAACTGCTAACTCTTACAGGGGCATGTGATCAACAGTGTGGAGAGAAAAAAATTAAAAAGAAGCTCTACACTTTTCTGTTTGGCTCTAATTATTATGTGCCTGGATTTAATTAGTGGGATAAAACTGGCTCAGGGAAACAAGCACACACTGGTGCATTCCAGGCAGCACAGCGCTCACAGCAACGCCCTGCCATGACTAACCTAAGACCTTCCAATTCCTGTAGCCAAACAAACAGGAACGGCAGCAGAGCACTGGTCGGAGCAGGTGCTGTTTCCTTCCAGTCTAAGAAGGGAATGCAACCCAACTATAATTCTCCAAAAGGAGTTTTAGTGATTAAAAAGCAGTTAATAATTTTAAGTAGCAAAGCCTGACTAGTCTTGTTACTGAACAACCTCTTTCCTCTCTTTGTGGAGTTGTATACACACCACTCTCACCCTTCCTACTCTTAGGTGGCCCAGAATTACTGTTTCCTCTCAATTGTGTTATTGCATCCCTGGTCCAGGGTTAAGGTTACTCATAACCCAGGTTCTGTAAACTCCTATTCATTCTACAATTACATTTCAATATAAAATATGGGGTAGGAACAGACAAAGCAGAGGCACCAAACCCTGCAATGCATCACACCTAGGCTTCGGGCATCCTCCTGTACTTGATTTCACTCAACTCCAGCTTTAGTAACAGGTGATCAGGTTTCTATTATTGACTAAGAGTAGACATCCGTGGAGGTCTACTGTAACACACCAGGCACCCAGACAAGACTTTATACTAGGTTCTCTTGTTTAATCCTCATGAGAAAATGTGATGTTTTAATCACCCCCCACTCTGCAGATAAAGAACTTGAGGGTTCAGACTAATTTAGACAAGATCTACTGTTACTCAACTGTAGCTCAACTGGGACTCAAAAATAATCTTTGGCTCCCACACACCACCACCTCGTCCTACTCTGCATCATCCAGATACAGTACTGGACTCCACAGTTAAGGATGTACTGTATAATGCCAACATTTGCAGGGGCTGTGACCTTTCTGTATGGCTGAATCCATCGCTTTAAATCCTCACAGAAAGCTCATGAGGAGAGCACTGTTTGTGTTGCCTAAAAGGATTAAGTAACTCATCTAAGATCACACAGCAGCAAAAGGCAGAAGCCAGGCCTCCTAAGTCCTGGTCCAGGGCTGTCTTCACCGCACTGGAGGAGGAGGTACTCTGGCTGCCAAGCCCACCCATTCCTGTAAGTCAAAAGCTTTTCAAGTCCTACCTTCTATAGGTGGCACGGTGTTGAGAACACAGTAGGTGCTAGTTCCGCAGAATACACTTTGGGAAACGCTCTAAGGAAACAGAAAATAAAATGTAAAACTAATCTTTGAAAGAGACATATTCTGGCTCTTCTGTGATATTCCTGCTGAAGATGCAAAACCTGAATCTAAACCATGAGGAAACATCAGATAAATCCAAAACATGGGCATTCCACAAAATGACTGGCCTGAGATCTTTCGTGTCAAGGCTCCACAAGTGAGAAAGACTGAGAGTCACTGACAGCCATCTGTGACCAAGGAGAATGAAGAGGCTACTAAACATGCACCAGGGTTCTGACTGAATTATTTTTAACAATAGTCAAAAGTGAAATGGGATTTGGGGATAGGATGTTAGAACTGTCTCAGTGCTAATTTCCAGGTTATGGCTGCTGTAGTTAGGAAAGACAACGCTCTTGTTTGTGAGATATACACAATACAGCATTTAAGAGTGGCGAAGACATTGGCATCTGATCTACAAACAGCTCAGAGGTAATAGTGCTTTGCACTGTAGGCTTAAGAGCACTTCCAAATTTAAGACACACGTGGAAACATGAGAACACGCACTACCTGTGTGGTTTTTATTAGAGTACACATGTGCTGTGTACAGAATAAACATAAAAGCAGCAATGTCCATGACATCCTCATCTGCAGTCAGTATCAACATTATTAACCATGTCCCAGCAACACACCCAACACCTCATTCATACAAGAGACTCAACTGAGGACCAAACAGCATTACATACAGAAACAAAATGAGGAAGTCAGAAGACATGGGCTCTGCTCTCAAGTCACTTCATTCAAAGAAATCTCAAGTGTTCATACAAAAACATACACAGGGAAAACTTTTAAAAGTGAAAAAAACATTTGGATATCTCCAGTCAATTATTTTCAGTCCTAAGAATGACTTCTTGTTTGGCTACAATACTAACTGAGACTCTATAGATTATTGGTCATATATTATAAACCGCTCATTTTTTACTTGGAAAAAACCAAAGACAGTTTCCAGGTCAACAGCTGAAGTACAGACTCCAGTTCTGTCATTTACTAGCTGTCCCTGGGAAGTCACTGAGCCTCTGTATCACGTCACCACAGAAAGGCAGGACAGCACTCTCTCTGATGGCACTCCCCTCGACTATCTCCTTCAAAGTAAGAGACTTCAACTATCACACCACCTTCACCAAACACCACTGTTACTATGTTAACAAGGATAACTAACATTTTCTAAGAGCACAGAAGTTGCTTGACTAAACTGGATGGATTCTATGATTTTTTCCTTTTCTTCTCCCTTCCAGCTGTGATAACCCAGAGCCTCAGAAGTAAATACAACAGAGCTTCCCATAACAACACAATTCCTACCCTGAGAATAGCTACTGGCTCCTTAAGTTTTCTCTTCAGTGTCTGCAAACCTCCCCATCTCACTAACATCTGCCAGCCTCCAAGCTAGCCTACTAGCCAGCCATACAGAGATGGCTGTTTCATATTCAAAGCTTATTTTCTGCCTATTACCAAAAATAATTAGCATTAAAGGTAATGGCTACTTAGGACATCTTAACAGTCTCAAGTCAAAGGTTTTAAAATCACTAGTGTTTGATGAGACACACTAACATAAATGGCCTTATAAACAATGGGTTTTCACATCTAGCTTCCAAGTCTGAGAGTAAGTGGTAAAACACTCCAAAGGGCAACAAAGAACTCCAACCCTGAGAGCACCATGACAGACACTATGGACAGAACTCAACTACACCTCCTCCACAGCACTGTCTTCAGAAGGTTCCCAGTTGATTTAAGTACAAAAGAACTTGCATAACATGGAAGAAAAACTTTATGAATCTTAAAACTTTATAAATCTTAACCTCAAAACCAGCCCCAAGTTCTCAAAGCAGATAAACGATGGCACAAGACAATGGGAAAAACACAAAACAGCCACCTTGACTAGACTCTCCTGTGCCAGGCCCTGCTTAAAGGTCTTTCACAAGACTGCACAAGTGCCATCTCCAAATGCCTCTCTGCAACAGTGCAGTGGTTTGGCCAAAGGAAGAAGTGCTAGTCTGCAGGGCTGGAGCCATCTTTCCTAGTTCCCATTCACTACCAACAAGTCAGGACAGATTAACCCAAAAGGACAGCACTACAGAAAACCAGAAGTATGGGTCCAAGTCCTCCCACAGCTGTGTGTGTCCTACTGCTCCACGGGGCTGTCAGGCCTTCAGGAAGCCTTTGGCCCCAGGATTAGGCAGCCCTGGAGATATAGGGGTCAGCAACTGCCTATTCCTCCCACCGCACACATCTCTTTACTCCTTCCATTTGTTCTACAAATAAGAAAGGAGCACATACCTCATGCCAGACAGTTGAGGGAGCTTAGACCCAACAGTGAACAAGGGCACCCTGCCACCTAAAGGGACACTCTAGAAGGTCAGGTGAACTGACCCTAAGTAGGTTCTTTAAATCATCATGGTAAGTGTACACTATTGTGAGAGCTTGTAAAGGACTGTTCTCCATGGCTCCTCAATGTGTCACTTTGGGAATGTAAAGACAGTGCTTGGTGACAATCATGGAGAAACCTGAATTCCATTTTAACCAAAGCAATGGGTCTTGGCCACAGGTGTCAACTTGGGAAATTTAAAATTCTGATGCCCAGGATGCACTTCTGATCAACCAGGGCAGAATATCTAAGGAGACCTATCTAATCATCTTTTGTGCACGTTCACAAATGACCCCACTGTGGGAAATAAACAGTTGTGTGACTCTGGACAACCACTCTAACTTTCTGTTTCTTCAAGTCAAATGGAAGTGTGACCTTGAATGAGACTTCTCCTATTTTCCCTTCACACTGGTCATCTGAGGGCTTTGTTCAAACCTCAGTTTTGATCCATGGGTCTCTATGGAGCCAGAAATCCTTCTCTAATAAGCCCCATAAGACACCAATGTCATGACTCATGCCACACCTTGACTATCAGGAACCAGATGACCAACTTGGGAGATCAGGAGTTAGAACTCAGATCCTCTAGTCCTGGTACTCCTCAACTGCCTAATTCTATGGAATGTACAGACTTTGATAATTTTTTAAAACGATGCCAGAATATACAAACAACAAGCACGGTATCTGCTGAAGTACCCAAGAGGAGCAATGCCTACAGAAGCTACACTATGTAGGTGAAGAGGCAGTACTGAAAACAAGAGAACAGCAGACATGGATGTTTTTGAGCTAAAATGACAGCTGTGTAAATGCAGAACTACCATTGCAGTAAGTAAGAACAGGGCAGGAACTGTCTCCCTTACTGTATCTTTTCATAGAGCCTAGGTCAGGATGTTATACACAGGCACTTTCGCCATATGCGCACACAGTCTTTGGATGAATTAATAAAACGCTGTACAGTAAATGACTAAAGGCCTTGAAAGAGAGAAGTGACAGGAAGAAAGCTCTTTACAGCCTTTGCAGTAAACACCAAGAATGTTAAAGCTAGCTAGCTAAGGGTCCACAAAGCTTATTAAATCAAAGGGGAGAGTAGCTATATTAAATGCAGTAAGCCACTGTCCCAATTACAAGTGATACATTAAACATTTTTGTCACCTGCTCTATCAAGACCTGCACTGATTCTTGAAAACCCAGTCACTGCATATAAGTAATCAGATTAAAGAGAATAACGGCTAGCACCTCACCAGTCTCACAGAGCATTCTAGGCATAGCATGTCATGAGTAAGGCAAAGTTATAAACTATGTTAATAAGCCCAAGTACCATCAATAGCTATATTAAGCATATACCAAAGTCCGGAACAGGTGTCCCTGTGTCCCTCATCTCTAAGCAGCAGGTCTGGTATCCACCCCCTTCTATCCCATGGCAGGAACTTCCTGGGTCTCTAAGCTCCTATGCACTGAGACAGATGAGATGGTACAGACTCATGCCCAGACAATCTAGGAGCCAGGCCAGAAGAGGCTCACCGCCTGCTGTCACTCCACTGGTGAGAACTGACCACAAAGCCATTCCTGACTGCAGCAGAGAAAGGCTCAGAAAAGAAAACAGGTTCAGAGCCCACTAGCAATCTCAGAAAAATGCCATCTGTAAACTACCTTTAATTGCAGAAGACTTACTCCTTTCAGAATGTCTTCAACTAACCTAAAATGCCACCTTTAATCCCTAGGACACTCTCCATCCAAAGGCAATCTAGCAGTTTTTCCTCCCTGGTAAACATGTTCTAACATACTCAAATCTGACTCTATATCAAGGGCATCCTTGAAGGGCTGTCTGTCCAGCCTGTTCATTCCATTATCTGCAGTGCTTGCTTCATTCAAAGTCTGCCACATAAAAGGGCAAGTATTTGTGGCATTTATAAATGATCACCATTTCCAAGAGTTCACGGAAAGGAAAGTGTAATGCCCTGGGCTTTACTCAGGCCTTCTGCCTCTTCTAACACAGCCCTGCCACACCATACCCCACAGTTCCCAGACAGTGCTCTGAGGTACTGGCTCTTGGCACTCCTGCCCCACATAACAGCAGATCAGTAGCCATGAAGTCTCAGTCCAGTGATGTTGTGGATATTTTTTTTTAGAACAGGTCATATCTCTTCATTCATTCAAGAAACTGGGTAAAATGAATTGTCACAGACACTAAGAGTCAATATTAAATTTTTGGCTACAACACAAGCCTGCAAAATAAAGTGCAAGGTCTGTCAAAAGACACACTTTGGAGACACTGCATGAAACCAGGTTAATGACATCTGAGACTGAAGAACCAATACAAGATGCTTTATCCTTTTCCTGAACTACAAAGGTCAATGGGGGGGAGGGGGGTCCTGTATGTAGGACAGAACAAAAATACTTTGATCTTATTTATCTCACCACCTTTCACAAAGTCTGAAATACCCTAAGGGCTACAGTTCTACAGAACCCTCCCAACACTCCGGAAGGGCTAAAAGGACTGTCTAGATGATAGCTCTTCCTCCTCCCTGCAGGCAAAATAAACCAATGAGACACCAGCTGCTAAGGAAGCTGGAGAACTGAAGTCCCACAGAGTTGGGCTCAAAGGCAAGCAAATGTCTAGGACAGACCACAACAAAGCTGCAGACCTAAGCAGCTTCTCAGAGCTGGTTTTAGAATGCATCCAGACTGATGTATGGCCAGAGAAATCGGGCTGATTCACCATGACCAAAGATGTGTGTAGGGTATAAAGTGATCTCAGAAAATTGGGGGTGGGTGGGTTACAGATATGAATCATATTATTGTTATAATTTTCATAAGTTTAATTTGCCCAGGAAACCAGTATATTCAACAGTCTGAAAATAATCAGTGCTTAATAAATGTCCTTGATTGTACAAATATCCATACTCCAAAGGAGCACACTCTGGAAACAACCATGTCTAAATTGCCCTGTGTTAGTGACACCTACAAACTCCTCAGAGACAGAGGGAAATATCAACAGAATCAAGCAGGCCCTCCACCTAACACCACATCACGTCACAAGTATCATCGCCCATAAAATCTTCAATTTAATCCTACAGGGATTAGCAGATATATGGCCATTCTAGAAAAATGACAAAAGCAAGTCTGGGCACTTGACTAGATCGCTGGCGAGAAGACAGGATCCCTGCACAGCTCCCAGCCTCCACAGGAACTTGGGGATGCTGCCCCACCAAGAAAGCTCCCAGAGTTAGGCAGAAAAAGTAAACAGGCTAAATAAAGCAAGGCATGGCTCAGTGAGAATCTTGTCTAAAGACCTTCAGGACTTCCCAAGCATTTTCTGGCTCGTGAATCATACTACCCATCACCTATCACTACAGCCCTAAAACTAAAGCTAAAGGAGAAAATGACATTGTTTGCACAAAAGCAATGAGGCACAGGCCAAGACAATAGCAGACATGCCTGCCCCAATCCCAGCATAAGTGCGGAAGTGAGTGAGACTCAATGTGAATACAGCAGAGCTAGGAAGAAAATCGAGGCACTGGGAAGGCCAAAAAAGGCCTTTACAAAGTCCATGTGCATTGCCTCACCAACTGAGAGAAGTGGCTTTCAATCCACATTCCTAGCATGGTTACCATTAAACTACTCAGAGTTCTAACAAGCTTAGTTATCAGACTGCCAAGCCCAGGGAAGATCAGAGGCAACAAATCAGAAGGGAAAAAGACAGTGCTAAAATCCCACACATCAGCAGAAGCAACGGTGCCGAGACAGTAAGGACAGGTTTTGTTTGTTTTTTAAAACAATAAAAATTAGACACAAGGCTTAGAAAGGTACAGCAGCTTGGCCTCATCTACCATAAAAGTAAATGCTCCACTCACAAGGCCCCAAAATAGCACAGTATTAGACACAGCCCAGTTCTACAACTTATGTCCAACAAAATGAAACTAAGTTAGCAAAGAAGATGCCATTAAATTCCACCCATTCTACATATTATCAGAGCAAAGGTGCAGAGTCTTGTCCCTTTAACATATAAAATACATCCAAATGGATTGACTCATTTCATCCTCAACAGCATCCTGATAGGGATGGAGGAGGGAGATGCTTGCACTGGTTCATCAGGGCCAGTTACAAGACAGCAATATTAATGACATGAAAAGGAACCTATGTATGCCCCTAGTATTGATACAGGCCACCTGAAGCCACATGACCACATCTTAAACTTCATCTGCAACATCTCTTCCATAATTCCCAAAACTGCAAGTTGCCATCCTACCATCTGCATCCACAGGACCTCCACTTGAAGCACTGCCCTAATGTCTCCTAGTCACACTGTCCCTCCTTCCCTACTATAGGGAACAAACTTTACAATGGACCTACTACAATCCCTGCCCTGATGTTGACATCTTCATACAGTCTTAAGCCTTGAGTGTGGGTGCACTTGCTTTAGCTTTCATTTCCTGGGTGAAACAGATTATGACTTCTATCACCTTGCTAACCAGCTCTTCTTCACGGGCTGGTAGAGGAAAATGCCAAGTGGAAGAGGCTCATTAACAGGAATTGAGGGTAGCCTCCCACTAAGTGAATCCTCAGATGACCCTGGGAGCTTGGAAGCTAATCCTTCCCCATGAGAGCCCAGCCCTGACTAACACCAAAATGGTTGGTAGGTTCATGAGGCCCTAGGCACCACTTAGCCACATCCTTCTGAACTTCAGACCCACAAGGAACCCTAGGGTAATAGCTGTCATGTTTTAAGCAGCAAGTTTGTGGTCATGTTTTACAGCATCAGTAGATTAACTATACAGCCACAGCCCAATAGGTACAGCTGCCCCATTTTTGTTTATCTCCTTAAACAATCATTTCACTATCATTTCCTTTGATAATCTGCATACACCACCAAAATTCATTTTTTTAAAGAGTGTTCAGCCCTCATGTGTGAGTGCCTGTGTACCACTTATGTGCCCAGTGCATGCAAAAGCCAGAAGAGGGTGTCAGATTCCTGGAACTGGCATTTCAGAAGGCTGTGACTTGCCATGTGGATACTGAGAATCAAACCTGGGTCCTCTGCATAAGCAGCCAGTGCTCTGAACCACTGAACCATCTCTCCAGCCCTGCTACTAAAATTCCTCAAAGAATCACTCACCTATCTCTACTTCTCTATTCTCTTCTGCTCTGACAGCAGCATGACAACTATGATCCATTCCTAAACCTCATACATGGTGACCTGGGTTCTTGTTCAGTTGCCTCTCTGGCCATTCTTTCCCAGCCTGTACTTAATCCTCTTCCCCTTTCTACCCTCAAATACCTTCTCTTCCCCATGGCAACCTCAAGCACTACACAGAACTTTCCTAATTCTTTTGCAATCATTCACTCTATCCAACCAAATCACAGTTACTGCTCTGGAAGGAAGGACACAACACTGAGCCAGTCAAGCAAAGCTGTGGCTTCTATGGTATTTTATGCTCCTGCAGAACCCTCCAGATGGACTCACCATTTTCCACTTTGCCCTGTGCCAAGACTGCCTGCCATGAACTTCAGCAACAGGGTCCCTTGCTGTCTGACAGTGCCATGATAAAACAAAATATGCTAGATTAAACCCTGAGCCCACATTTCCAATGTGGCTATTTGTGCACATACTTTTGCATCATTTTTCTCCTGTATTCACTTACTTTGGCCTCACCAAGCTGCTAGTAGATGTAGTTCAAAATCTAGGAAGCACCTTCTATCAAGACCTACACACCCAGCTACAAGATTCATTCACTCACTCAGTGTGGGTGTATGGGTGTGCACATATGTGCACATACTCAAGCCCAATGGCTCTTTCTTCAAGCAAACACTATCAAGAGTTCTTGTCTGGCATAATTTTCTGTAGATACTGATCATCCCTTATTTGCTCATCAGCTCACTTTTAAACAAACAATACTAAACCCAGACACTCATGCCCATCCTCTAGAAACATGTATGTAACTGAGGAAAAAGGTGAGTGAGCAAGCCACTCCAAGGCTGTGAACAGAAGAGCAGACTGCTGTGCATGCTGATCTGCAATGTGGACAGAGAGGCCACGAAAGCCTGTATGAGTCTCATCTAACCAGAAACCCAGAGACAGACAGGTAGAGCCATCAAGCAAGCACATGTGAGCTATAGGCATGCATTCTGGGGGAGGGCTACCCTTCTAGGTCAAGAGTAGATGTGGCCTTGCCTACAACCATGAGAAAGTACAGATCCCCCACACACAATCATAATCTGATAACTTCAACATAGTGTGTGTGTAGATGAGTTGTGTGTAAAGTGGAGCCCAAGAGCCCCTATTAGCACTGAGAGGAGAACCAACTTCATCCCATCAATTCTACTCCTCAACTAAAAACAAAAATAGCCGGGCGGTGGTGGCGCACGCCTTTAATCCCAGCACTCGGGAGGCAGAGCCAGGAGGATCTCTGTGAGTTCGAGGCCAGCCTGGACTACCAAGTGAGTCCCAGGAGAGGCGCAAAGCTACACAGAGAAACCCTGTCTCGAAAAACCAAAAATAAATAAATAAATAAATAAATAAACTTTAAAAGCTACAGGGTCAAAATATAACCCAAGAATCTCTACATATCTAAACTATCAGCCCACCTGGTCACCCAGAACTCTTTCTCCAATTCTTTTTCAGTTACCCTACACAAGCCCTCCAAAGTTCTCAAAAAAAGCCTCCACCCTCTCAGGTTAGCTTTCATTCTATATTACATTTGCCTTGATAGCATTAAATCCTACCTGTAGTTCATGTGACATCCTGACTAATGTCAGTCTCCCCCCACTCCCCTCACCACGCCCATTTGCTCTGTGAGAACAGGAATAGAGGCTGAGCCTGTCCTTTCCTGAGCTTTGCACAGACACTGTTATTATCTGCTGAGTAAACGACTTCACTCAAAAGCACATTAACACATACCCCACAGTAAATACCAGAATATCTTCTGCCTCCAACAACTGCGTAAATGTCGATGCCACACGTTCCACCTCCAATAATTACAGACGTGTACACACACACACACACACACACACACACACACACACACACACCATAGAATATGTTGATTTTCTATTAGCCAGAATGTATATTAACCAGCATGCCAAATTTTTTCTATAGAGGCAAACTATCAGCACACTTTCAGATTAAAGGAACACACAGGAACTCACAGGCTGTAGCACAGCTGCTTGCTGTCTAAAACCCTACAAAGTCTAGTTCCAACCTTGAACATCAGTGTTAAATCAAAACAGCTTATTGCCTTGATAAATTCAGGTAGCAGTATGCTTAGAAGGTGAGATGCTCTACTTCCTGAGCTATGCAGGAGTTACAAAGCATACAGGCAGATCCATCAGCAGGATTTTTAACTCTCCAAATAGATACAGATTTAATATAATCTCAATTGCATTTCCTGTAGAAACTGGAAAGTTGATTCTAATATTCAAATAAACACAGGAATGTGTAATAGCCAAAGAAATCCTAAAAAGAACACAGCTGGAGGCCTGAAAACCCAGCACTCAGGATGCTGAAGCAGTAGGACTGCAGCAAGTGGGAGGCCAGTCTGGGGTACATCAAAACTCAGCCTCAAAACAAAACAAACACCATTGTATCACAAAGCTCAGTCAAAGATGAAGACTGGTGATGGTGTAGAGAGCGCAAATGAGGGCTGACGCACGAGAAAAAAATATTCACATTGACAGTCAAACCACTTTCAACAAGGCTGACACTTCCATGAGGAAAGAACAGTGTTTTCCAGCAAATAGTACTAAACAACTGGCAAACGGACATCCACAGAGGAATGGAAGCCTACTTCATACCACAGACAAAAACTAACACAAATGAACCAGAGACCTAAACATGAGAGCTAATGCTATAAATTTAAGAAGAAAGGATAGACAACGCCGGGTTTCAAGACCTTGGATGAGACCATGGCTTCTTAACTGTGACACCAACTAATAGATACTACCTTACCAAACTGCAAAATTCTATGCTTCAACAGACAATCAAGAAAATGAAAAGACAGCCCACCAAATGGAAGAAAATAACTGGTTAAGAACTGATATTCAAGCCGGGCGTTGGTGGCGCACGCCTTTAATCCCAGCACTCGGGAGGCAGAGCCAGGCGGATCTCTGTGAGTTCGAGGCCAGCCTGGGCTACCAAGTGAGCTCCAGGAAAGGCGCAAAGCTACACAGAGAAACCCTGTCTCGAAAAACCAAAAAAAAAAAAAAAAAAAAAAAGAATTTAAAAAAAAAAAAAGAACTGATATTCAGAATATAGAAAGAACTCTGACAATTCAGCAGGGGAAAAAAAAAAAAAAACCTGACTCTACAAAAGTAGAAATAAATCAGGCAGACACACACATGGCCAACAAACCTATGCATCAAGGGAAGGAACTGGAACCCTCAGCCCTGCTGGTGGGAGCACCATGCAGAGCAGCCACTTTGCAGAAGAATCCAGGTTAAGAGCAGAGTAAACTGGAAAACAGCACTTCCATCTTAGGCATGTTACCCAAGAAAACAGAAAACATGCCTACACAAAACTTCTTCCAAGTTCACAGCTGCATTTCTTAACAAGAAATTCACATGTTCAACGACTGACTCGGGATGGGGCAGACACTTACAGGGGACATGACACCCAGAAAAGGAGTGAAATGACATCAACTTCAGAGCATCATCCCAAAAGAAACTTGTCAGTCCATGTACATGAGATATCCAGAACAGACAAACACACCATGACAGGAGGCAGATTAGTAACTGCCCAAGTCAAGGAGGAATGGGGAATGCCTCCTAAAACATACAAAATTTTGTGTATTAATTGTACAAAATGCTGGATTCCAATGTGACATTTTCATACATATATGTAGTGTGCTTTGATTTCAGGAGGTTTTTCTTCCTGGAGCGATGAGAATTCTGTGGATTTATGCAGTGGAGACAGCAGCACAACTGTTACTATACCAAAGAACAAAAATGGTCATAGTCTATGCGATGATGTATCAATTCTACCTGAGCAAAGTTTTTTTTTTGTTTGTTTGTTTTTAAGGAATCAAGCTGGGTGTAGTTAACACTTACAATCCCAGCACTTGGGAAGCAAAGGCAGGAGGATCAGGAGTTCAAGGCCAGCCTCATCTACACACAGAGTTGTAGCCTCAGTTCCATAAAACTGTGTCTATAAATAAATAAATAAATAAATAAATAAATAAATAAATAAATAAATAAATAAGACACACACACACACACACACACACACAGAGAGAGAGAGAGAAAGAATCAATTCCTTTTAACTACTGAGACTCCTTATACTTTCATCTTTTGTTAAGCTGAGCACAATACTGAGCAATGCTTCCCTGTATGCAATCTACTCAAAGTCATCACTATGAAACATCAGTTGCTAAACCCCTCCCCCTTACAGTCTTCCAAACTGTTCTTTCATAGTCTTCAATTTGCTTTCTGTAATGCTATGAGAAATCATGAAAAACAAGATAAAGGACAGCAAGGAGATGTGAAAGAAAGGCCCACTGAGGTGCGCACACACGGCCCCAGGCACTAAAACAACCAGGCTCTTCCTCCCATACCCATTCTCAGGGCACTATTTTTAATTACGTATATACATGTAGGTGTGCATGTAGATATGTACACAAGGGCGGTCACCTGCAGAGGTTAGCAGCATCAGATTCCTAGAGCTAGAGTTACAGGCAGTTGTAATCCATGTAACATGGGTGCTGGGAACTGAACTCCAGACCTCTGCCAGAACAAAAACAGCAAGCACTCTTAACAGCCAAGCAATCTCTCCAGTCCATGTCTTACATGTCTACCTAAGGATGCAGAACTCCAACGACTAAGCTGACTGCCCACAACCAGGGGAAAGGAAATGAAGCTTACCCAAAGATCTGAACCATGAGACCTCAGCTGACAGTGACATCCACCCCCCATACCTGTTATGACATACCTGTTAACGCCCACAGGGCAGAGTACACAAACCACTGTATTCTGGGTACCCGACTCTGCACAAAGCACAAGCTTTGGAGAGCCACAACACCCACCCACCAGTGATTTATTTCTCATACACCAAGAATGGTTGACCAAGAACCTCAGCCTCCAATCTGTAGCTACAATGAACATTTTCCATTATATTTATTTATTTGCGTGTGTGTCTTTGTATGGAGATTAGAAGGTTTGTAGGAGTCAGTTCTTTCCTTTTACCATGTGGTTTCAGGGGAGTAAATTCAGGTGGCCAGGCTTAGTGGCACACACCTTTATCCACTAAGCCATCTTGCCAGCCCACAATATCTTTTACACTGTTTGATGGAGCCAGTTTAAGGTGCCATGACCCCTGCAAGTACCACAAGCCCCCTCTCACATTCTCGTCTCTATTGAACTCCTCTATATAACTAGCAAGTCACACATCCTAGCCCGCCTCCACCAGGACAAACATCTAGCCTACAGACACAAAGCAGGGTTCAGTCCAATTCTGTCTTGAGTATTTCTGTAACTACTGAGCCATCAAAGGTGAAGTACGATTATGGTGAGCACTAAACTAGGGTCAAGACATGCATGAGCCATAACCAGTGGCCACAGCAGGCAACATCTGCACAAAACTTAAGCTAAAAACTGAATGAAGAAAGCCCAGTTGCTAGAAAACAATAAAAGACAACAGAAGAGACAGAAGCCTTGGCATGGAAAATGGGATCCCAGCTCAGCCCAAAGTGTCTCTAGAGAAAACTTCAGTGCAGACTCACCAGGGACAGTCCCCGATTGTCTTGCTGCTTCACTATCTGTTCAGGTACTCAGTCTCTGCTCCAAGACTAGAACTGCCCCTATTCAGCCTGTCTTAAGTGGCCAGTCTCTTAAAACCCAAACTGTAGTAACTGTTTTGAAACAAGATTTCATTATGTATGGCTGGTCTGGAACTCAATATATAGACCTGGCTGGCTAGCCTAGAATGCATTACAGGCTTGAAAATGAGACATCACCATGGCTTTCTCGTCTTTAAAAGGTGGTAAAATATACCCAATACACAAATTACCTTTGTAGCCATTTTTGAACACATGATTTAGTAGCAGTAAGTACATGCCCACTGCATCATTTATCACTGCTTACCTTTAAAAACATTCACAAAGACCATAGTTTTTATTATTTTGCTGAACCAACTGTTCTACCTCTTCACCAAATGGCAAAAGCAAGGAATCTCTACAGGGCAGGGCAGGACTGGCAGGACTGGCAGGACGTGCAATAGCCGAGCGTAGTCCCTACACCTGGAGCAGCAGAGCAGGTAATGACATGGCAGAACCAGAGGGCAGAGAAACTACAAATACCAAGAGGACAAATAACCAGGGTGCTCGGTCAGGCTCACCGAGAGGCTGTCCCGTCACCACACCTGCATCAGAGGGTGCTTGACAAGCAGCAATGGTTGGCTTAGAATAATGTGACTGGTACCCAAAACAGATGTCTCTTCCCACTGAAATGCCTGCAGTAAATTCTGGGCTCTAAATTTGGTCAAGTAATCTATGATCAATTTCTGGAGGACCCCTAGAAAGAAAGACAAGTACTTCAAAAGCTCTGAGTACCCACTCGCCACCTTTCCACTTGTTATAGCTTTCTTTTTAGCACAACAGCTTCCATCAATAAAACTAAATGAGGAAGAAACCTCCACCAAAGCTTTGTCAAAGCCAACAACTCAGCCAGCATATTTCATAACAGCAGAGATGGGAAGGACAAGGCAAGGAATATTTACAAGAACACCAGAAACTTGAACTTGCCCCCCTGTATCTTTAAGTACAAAAGAAACTCAAAAAGTGAATTATGTTCAAGGCCTCCCCAAACTCCCAACCTGGAGACCCAGGGATCGTGTCCAAGTAAAAATGCTATACTATCGATTGCAGTAGACCACAGCAACTCCCCAACCCACAAGTTTAACAGGAAGAATCTGTGTTTACTGAATTAATGGCAATCAATACATTTTAATAACGCTTATATTAATCAACTCCAAAAAACATAGTTAAATTAATATAAATACTATCTTGAACATACATGTCTGGGGTCAGCAAATAATACTTTTTCAACTGCAGTCATATATTATTACTTAACTCTATTTTCCAAAACTATAAACCTTATCCACACCTGAATAAAGACTTTAAATCTACCACAGAGGATACCTAAGAAGACTGAGTGTTTCAGTGTTGGACAACTTCATTTAAAACCTTACAAATTTTTAGTTTCTTGAATGTAAATATAATGTGGTAAATAAAGAGAAGGAGGGGCTCTATGTGCAGCAAACAGAAAGAAGGCACCACAAAGGCTGCACTTCAAATTCCCCTTATGTGGTTTGAGCCTACATACTTATTCTTGACCTGGTGTAAGCACTTCAAAAGGAAAAGTTCCACAGAGCAGCCTAGTATCAGCAAGGCTGCTGCAAAGTCAACTGTATATATCCACCTTCACTTTCTATCATCATGAGACAGAATGGGTAGAACTTTCAGGTCATTTCTGGGACAACCCTCTATCAATCAGGACAATCTCCTCACAATCATTACTAACTCATGTCAGAGCTGAGGTTTGGGAAAGACACGATGAGAAGAGCCAGAGTCAAAAATAACGAATGGATGGGAGCTGTCTGATGAAAACGAGGTAAGGATGTCAAAGAGAGAGGTGTAGCTAGAATTTTTTTTGCTTTGTCCACAGTCAGAACAAATTTCTGTCACCCGCCAGTCCCACAGCCGCTCAGACCCAACCAAGTAAACACAGAGACTTAAATTGTTTACAAACTGTATGGCCGTGGCAGGCTTTTTGTTAACTGTTTTTATTGTTTAAATTAATCTATTTTTATAAATCTAAACCTTGTCACGTGGCTCCTGGCTTACCAGCGTCTTTACATGGGGCTTGTCATGGCAGCAGCTGGCAGTCTCTCTCCCTCCCTCCCTCCCTCCCCCCCCCCCCCCTCTCTCTCTCTCTCTCTCTCTCTCTCTCTCTCTCTCTCTCTCTCTCTCTCTCTCTCTCTCGGCAGCAGCTGGCAGTGTCTCTCTCTCTCTCTCTCTTTTTTTGTTTTTGTTTTTGTTTTTCTTCAATTTTCCTCTTTGTTAGTCCCGCCTATACTTTTTGCCTGGCCAATGGCCAATCAGTGTTTTATTTATTGACCATTCAGAGCAACAGATTTGACATACAGACCATCTCAGAGCAGAGAGGTTTCTACTTAGGGGCCCCAAAGTAGCAGCAAAGTCAGCAGAAATGCCTGCTGGTGGGCATTCTTAGTCCACAGTCAGCCTGCTACTTTTGGAAAGGAAGGAACAGCACTACCCAGAAACCAAAGGGGATTTGTTAAAAGCCTCTGGGGTTGTGACCAGAGGATTAGCCTATCACTGTTTGATTCAGGGTAGAACAAGGATGATAATGCCAATGCCATGAGACCTGTCCAATATGCAAAACCTAATCACTGCAGCCTCCAACTTTTCAGAAATACTGCAGAGGTACACAGTTTTAAAAATTATAAAATTTTACCATTAAACAGTTCTTTCTTGGGGCCAGCAAGATGGCTCAGCCAGTAAAGCACTTGCCACCAAGCCTGATGGACCAGAGTTTGAGCCTTGAAATCCACATAGTGGGAAAAAAATGAACTGACTCCAGCAAGTGTAGCAGGCTTTCTTGGACCGCTAGCCCCCAAATCATGACACAGAGACTTATTAATCATGAATGCTTGGCCTTAGCATAGGCTTATTTCTATCTAGTTTTTTCCCCCTTAAACTTAAATTAACCCATTTCTATTCATCTGCGTGCTGCCCCAGGCTCATTTACCTCATCTTTGTACTGTCCATCCTGCTTGTTCCTGATTCCTCCTGTGTGGCTGGCCTCATGAGGGCTTCCCCTCTACCCTCAGTCTCTTTCTTTCTTCCCACCAGCCCTGCCTAGCCCTCCTGTCTAGCTATTGGCCATTCATCTTTTTATTAGACTAATCAGGTGCCTTCCTTAGGCAGACAAGGTAAAATAGCAACACATCTTTACATAATTAAACAAATACAGTACAAACAAATGCAACACATCTTTACATAGTTAAACAATTATTCTGCAACACAAACAAATGCAACACATCCTTACTCAAACAAACATTCTATTCCATAACAAGCAAGTTGTCCCCTCACCTCCCCATGTCTCCCCCACCATATAAATAAATGTTTAAAAAAAAAAAAAGCCGGGGCTAGAGAGTTAGCTAGGCAGTTAAGAGCACATACTGCTCTTAATGGACCCTAGATTAGTTCCCAGCACCCATGTCAGTGGCTCACAACCACCTGTAACTCCAACTCCAGGGGGTTCCAACATCCTCTTTGGGCCTCCAAAGGCATAGCACTCATTCTCACACACACAGGCCTGTGTACACACACATACAATATACACATAATTAAAAACATAATCTTTAGGGCTGGAGAGATGGCTCAGAGGTTAAGAGCACTGCTTGCTCTTCCAAAGGTCCTGAGCTCAATTCCCAGCAACCACATGGTGGCTCACAACCATCTGTAATGAGATTTGGTGCCCTCTTCTGGCCTGCAAGCATGCATGTAGGCAGAACACTGTATACATAATAAATAATACATAAAATACATAATAAATAAATAAATAAAGTGATGTTTTAAATAAATAAAGTGATGTTTCTAAAAATATTATATATATATAGTATTTAAAAAATAATCCCTAGGGCTGGAGAGAGGGCTCAGTGGTTAAGAACAGTGGCTGCTCTTCCTGAGGACCTGGGTTCAATTCCCAACACCCTTGTGGTATTCACAACTCTCTATATAACTCCAGTTGCAGGGATCCAATGCACTCTTCCGGCTCCAAGGGCACCAGGCACAGAAGTGGTACACAAAACTTACATGCAAGGAAAACACCAAAACACATAAAACAAAATTTAAAAATTTAAGAACAAATTCTAAATAAAAATAATTCAGTAATAATAATTACTGAAAATAATAATAATAATTCAGTAATAATTCAATAATTGCATGGGATGCTCTTTCAAAAGACCTGGGTTCAATTCCCAGCACTCACATGGCAGCTTACAACTGTCTGTAACTCCAGTTGCAGGGGATCTGGCACCCTCACATCAATGCATGTAAAACAAAGTTAAATAAATTTTTAAAAAATAAAATAAAAAGACAGCTTATTATAAAGAAATATAAATAAATAAAATAATTCCTGTCTTCAACATTACAAATAGGACTAGGGGTGTAGTTGAGTTGTAGAGCATTTGTTAGCATCCACAGAGCCCTGCGTCCTACTCCCAGCACTTCAAGGGGAAAACTTATATTCATAATTAATTTTTACATAAATTATATATACATATACAATCATATGCACATATGAATAAATAATATACTGTTCCATAATTATAAATCATATTTAAGTAATATCAAAACCATTCAACTCTTAGGAAAAATAACTGTCATGTGTACCTTCAAATGCATATCCAGAAGTGAAATGCTTCCTTCCCCCTTTGTACAATAATAATAATAATAAAATAAAGACCCTGGCTCACAGGTAAGCCACTTATCCGTTACCATCAGACAACTCAGTTCAACATAAAGGCACACAAAGCCCCAGCTCTGGTCAAGATGTATCTATGAGTTGTCACATGACTTAAAATGCTGCCCCAGGGGTCTGGGGAGACAGTTCGTCAGCAAAGTGCTTTTATACCCATGTAAAAACTGGGTGCACCAGCACACTTCCAACCACTGAGAGGTAGATACAGGTGGCTCCTTGGGCCTTTCTGACCATCCAGTCTAGCCAGTGATCTCCAGGCTGAATGACAGAACTGTCTCAAAGAGCTGGAAGGCACCACACCAGAAGCTAAGTTCTGATCCCCATATATATTAATTTTTTATTTAAAATTTTTATTTATATGGTGGGGGAGCACATGGAGGCCAGAGGACAACTTGCGGGAGTCAGTTCTCTTTCTACTACATGGATTATAGGGACCAACTCTGGTCCATCAGCATGGCTCCAAGTACCCTTAGTCACTAAGTCATCTTGCTGACCCCCAAAAAGGGCAAATTTAATAGAACTTTGTAATGTTCAGAACTGTTTACCTCTATAGGATTTCTGAAAAGTAAGTAAGCTGTGATGATCAGGATTTACACATGAACACACAAAAAAGATTAATTTTTTAAAAATCCAGAGTAAGATACATTGGCAAGGCCCTGAGTTCAGTCCCTAGCACATGCACACACAAAGAAAGTTTTAATAGCCGGGCGGTGGTGGCGCACGCCTTTAATCCCAGCACTCGGGAGGCAGAGCCAGGAGGATCTCTGTGAGTTCGAGGCCAGCCTGGACTACCAAGTGAGTCCCAGGAGAGGCGCAAAGCTACACAGAGAAACCCTGTCTCGAAAAACCAAAAAAAAAAAAAAAAAGAAAGTTTTAATAAAGATAGGTATCAACAGAAATGACTGCAGTTCTAATCATCCACTTTAACCATGAACTGAGCTAAAACGGTACTGCCTAAAAGTAACACTGCTGTTTCTAAATGTCCTTGGCAATTAAACATTCAGAAAGTCAGTGAAGCCCTAAGAAAGCTGAAAAAAAAATTAACTTATTTACAGCTAACCATTCATCAGCCACAGGCATGAAAGATGCCAGAAGCCTCCACCTTGGCCCTGCAGAGGAAAACCTCCCTGGAGGAGTAGCTACAGTCCATGACTACATGAGTGTACAATCCAGAGATCTGAAATCTGACTCTAGTTCAAGGAATGCTACGCCTTCCAACATCAGTATATCAAAAACAGAAATGTTAAAACTATAAAGTAATCAAGTTATTTGATATATTTCAAGAGTAACTGAATGCTCAAAGACTAAGTGCATTCCAATAGAAACATAATCTGATCCCCAGGCTTAACCTCTTTGAAATGAAGCAGAATCCTCCAATACCTCAAATGATAAAATAAATACCCTTGGTAACAAAGGAAACATAACATAGCATAGCACTCTAGCTTTCTAGCAAGAAGAAAAATTTTGTGTCAATATGTTCACAACACAGCTCTACACAAAAATCATGCACTAATTAAAACTGCTGCTTTAGATCTCAAGCTGTCTGGCCAGCAACCCTGCCCAAACTGAACTGCTGCAGACCAGCAGGAGCAACTACAGCATTATCAAAACAACTGTGGCATCTCATCTTCTGTATTATCTTTCATGGTTGACATATGAACTGACTGGTGGTAAACTGATTTGTGAATATACCAGTTCAGGAATACAAAACAAAGAAATAGAAGCATAAAATTCATGAATGAAAATGCTGACATCTTAGCTCAGCTCCCAGAGCTGCAGGATACAGGGAAGTATGCGTTTATTTTCTGGGATGCTAAATCACCAAAGTCACTTAGTGAAGAAGGTACATGAAACAGCCTTTCCCTGCTCAGAAGGAAGGAAGAGGGACAACAGAAAAACCATTTGCCTTTGCTCTTGCCCGGAAACAAGAGACAGATAATGCATGTGGCACAAACAAGCACCGCTTATAAAAGACTTAACTATTTCAGGTTATCAGTTACTACTAGCACTTTTTAAAGGCATGTGTGTGTGTGTGTGTGTGTGTGTGTGTGTGTGTGTGTGTATTTAGGTGTCTAAATAAGCAGGATATAATCTCCATTCCCATCATAAAAATTTTTCCCAACTTGGGGCTGAAGAGATGGCACAGCAGTTGAGAGCACTTGCTGTTCTTCCAGAAGTTCATAGTTGGGTTCCCAGCACCCACAATAGGTAGGCTCACACCTCTTCTGGCCTCTGGGGGCACCTACATGAATACACACACAGCTACACACATATACAAACAAATTATAAAATAAACCTTTAAAAAAACTTTCTCCCACTCTGTGGCCTATCACCCACAAAGAGCATGTAACAGCAACAAGATCAGACTGGCTGGCTCTGCCACACTACACTGATTGTAAGTAATTCTAAACATAGCAGTAAAACTCACAGGCCTGCAGAATACTTAGATTTTTATGTTAGGGAAAGGATGTTTTTATGGAATCATGTAATGTAAACTACTATCACAAAACTTTGATTCATTCAGGACTATTAAAGTAGCTAGTAATGAGACTGTTCACATTTTTCATCTTTTGGCCAAATTGAAACACTTGGAAATAAAAACTTTTGTAAAGTTTAGATACAATTTTCTAAAATCCTTCTATTCAAGACACTTAAGCCACCAATTCTAGAGCCCTAATGTTAAGATTATTCCATCCTTAGAAAACAGCAGCAGCCTCAGAGCCTTTGTGACCTCTACAAAGCACAGGACTACAAGGACGCTCTCACTAACCATCTGCACAGCTTAAAATAGCCATTCACCAAAATGGATTTTTTTTAATTTAAGCAATAAACAATTCTGCCAATAAACATTTTGAAAAGGAGATCTTATTAAGTTAAAATGCAAACATGCCAGTTTTATCTACAGATCTGGAATGCTGGCGATCACCTCAACTTCCATAAGCACCTTTGATAGAACACCACTACCCCCTTGTGGATTCAAAATAAAAATTCTTATCTTGAATCTAGTTTTGAAATGTTCCATTCTGTTGAACTTCCACCAAACTTTAGATTTTCTTCAACTAAAAACTGCTATTTTATCTCAAGTACTTTCTAAAAAGAAGGGGAGACACATTTTAAGATCACCAAGGCCATCAACAACTTTGCAGTGGAAACAATCAGGCACTCTGTTGTTACACAGTTACATTTCCAATTACCACCTTAAGGTTGTCTCAGTCATTAATTGCTAATTACATTACTCTAGTAGCTTTGTGCCACCAATTTCTTATCATTTCCAAAAGGTTTGATATCTGCCTCAAAAACCAAGGGGGTAACAGACTCTTGAGAAAGGGACTAAAACCAAGTTTAAATTTACGAAGACAGAAATTCCTTATTTAACTCACATGCCTTCAGAAATAATTCTTGGCAGTCTCAACCAATCCTGATAAAAGAAAAACCACAATGCATTTTTTTAAAGTAGAAACAAGACATGTGGGTTGTTTTTCAGTTGAAAGAGCATCTCCGAACCAACCATGGACACACATGTCTGCAATCCTAGAACCTGGTTGGCACATCAGAAGCTTAAGGTCATCTTCAACTACACAGTGTATTCAAGGCCAGCCTGGGCTACATGGGACTCTGCTGAGAGGGAGGGAGGGAGGGAGGGAGGGAGGGAGGGAGGGAGGGAGGGAGGGAGGGAGGGAGGGAGGGGGAGGCAGAGGCACAGACAGACAGACATGGAAGGACCAAGATGGTGCTGAAGAGTGCATCTGGGTGCATCTGCACACAGCTCTGATATCATATATAAACAAATCTCACTGATGAAGATTAAACAGGCTGACATACATGCTTTATCCATCCTGACAGATGCTAGGTTTTCAACAGTGTGAAGTGACATGGACAGAGTCATGATGGTCCCCACTGTACAGAAGTCTCCACCCCATTCTCAAACATAGGCAGAACTCATGAGAGGACAGCGTAATTAACTGTTGCCAGTATTCATTCAAACCATTAAGTAGGAATAAAGAGGAAAAAATAAGGCGCTTGGTAGGTGTTACCTTATGGTAACTGATAAGGAAAAATGGAGATACTGCAAACTCTGCTACAAAGGATGCAAACACCATCTAGAACACATACCCAAAAGTATCAATTGTGTCCCAGCCCAAAACCAGTGACTAAACAAAGCAGGAGCAATCAGAACTAATCTTCAGGATGGTCTGCTTTATTTGGGATTATCTTGTTACTGTTACTGTTTTTGTGGGAGAGGGGAGTAAAGAGAAGTGTTTTGGTTAGCATGAGGAAGTACAATGTAATGTCACTTACTTTTTTTCCAAGCACTGTCATGCTTGGCATTTCTTTCAAGGCATGACACAGTTTATGCAAAGCCTGCAGAAAGCAGGGGGAAGAAGACAGTCCAGGCCAGCACACCTCCTTCTAAGACACCCTGTGCTAACAACTTCAGAAAGGGGCCAGCTAAATCTAAAGGGGGAAAAAAGCGACTAAACTTTTCCAAATGAGCAAAGAACTCATGTACAAGAAAACATGCAATTATATCAAGAATGAGCAGAACACTGGGATGAATACACAAGAGCCATTACAACAAAGGGTACCTCGGTCTTTCCATCTTGTGCTGTCAATCATTTGAAAAATACAGAACATTCCTCTTAAGAGAGAGTAAAGTGGGGATTAATATGACTGGCTGGCCTCTCCACACTGGGGTGCACAGTATTTCTTTTTAAGTCAAGAATGAGGTTTTTAAAATGCTCAATAAACATTACCAGTCTTTACAAGAGACCCACGCAACAATGATGCTCAAAGCAGAAAGAGAACCTGGCAACAGTGTCTCAACATGTTGATGGGGAATATTTACTATGGAGAACACTATCAAGTATCAGACTGTTGCTCGATGTCTACACACTTCTCATCCACAACAAATATTGGAGGGTGGCAGACCATCTCCACCTTCTAATTGACAGTGCTCACAACCACAAGACAACTGAGTACTACACCCACGATGGCATAAACAAAAGGACATGACTGTATCTGGGCAGCCTTGACCCTAAACCTGAGCAGAAGGGAGGGAGAGAAGGGGGAGCAGAGGGAAGGTAAGCAGGTGGGCAGGTGGTGTCCCTTCCTAAAGTAAGGTGGACAAAGAATTAGAACTAGAACACCTCCACACTCACCCCACACATCAGACTGCACCACAGCACAAAGTGAGGCAGAGGAGTTCTAAGAGTGGGTCCCACACTTTCTGCAAACAAAAGCTCCCAATGACTAGTATAGTTACTAACTGTACCCAAAAAAGTGTATACTGCAATCTAACCAAAGACAGAAAGAAGCCAGATAAATCCAGCAAAAACAAATTCCCAAAATTCTCCATGGGGAGACTTAGAAATCTGAAGAACAGTGTTCACTCGTCCCCTTGCTGGGACTTAGATCATTGCCACCTACCTATCCTACAGGTAGAGAAGGAGAAAAGGAGGTAGAACTTGAGTTGCCCAGATCAAAAAAACAAAGTATGATGATTCCGGAAGATACACAATACTGAAGATGACCCAGGCAATGGAAATGCAAAAGAGCCACATTATTACCTGTCACCACAAAAGCATCAGTGGACAAAGGGCACAGCCATCCACAGACAGTAAGGGTTGCCACAGGAGTGCAAGCTACAGAACTGGCTTCTAGGGCCACTGGAGAGAGAAAACCTGACTTCAGAGAGAAAAAGAATGAGCACACTTCAGATTAACGTTGATCAATGTCAACATCGTAATGTATACCTCACCTGCACCCAAAAAGAATCAGGCTTTATCAAAAAAAAAAAAAAAAAAAAAACAGAAAGATACAAATAACAGTACTATTAAACAGCATAAAGAATTGAAAGTCACATAAGCTAGTAACTGTATCATGCTCTAGGCTTGGAATGTGGCCACACTTAGGCATCAGATTTAGATAACTGAACAGCAAAGCAGAGTGATGGCTCATTCAGTGCTTAATACATGATAGCATGAACCAAGATCATCAGAAGAAAGAATTTTTTTTCTAAAAGTTCTTTATGTAAAAATGATCTGTTATGTATAAATGCTATGTTCCATGCATATGATACTTTGTGTGCAATGTTGCTGTTCTAATGTATACTAAGCATTCCAATCACATATCTAAATTACCTAAAAGTTACACTTGGACAGTCACATTAAGAATGACTTTATTTTCTTATATGTGCATACACAAACACACACTCCACAATGTGGAGGAAAGCTGCTAAATGCCCCTCCCAGTACACCCTCCACCACCTTCACCACCCCAACTCTTCCAGGAAGGAAGGGAAAAGCTCCACAGGATAGCACACTAGTCAAGTATTTTTTGCAAGACTACAATACACAAAAATTTAAATTCAGAAAAAAGTTTGCAAGATTTTATTAAAGTCAAATATAGATAGATTGACATATCATTTACACAAAAGGCTAACAAGATCCACTATGGTCTCAGGCAAAGTCACTGAACCCTGCAGATCCTTGCATATAACAGACATCCAGGAAAGGGCTCCAGAATGAATAGCTGAGTAAGGGAGCAGCCACGACAATGACTTTGAGCGACAATAAGATACCACTGAAGACTCAATGGGCACAACTGCAGGTGGCCAAGAGCTTGAGAACCCTCTTCTATCACTGTTCCCAGAAGGTGCCACGGACAGGACATAAGGAATGGAACAAAGTAATAAACAGAGTGTAGGGAATGGGCTCAAGAGCGGCTACCTCAAGATCAGAAAGAATTCAAATCCCACTGGCACACTGACTAACACCTAATAAACAGGCAAACTGTTCCTTCCTCATTCAAGAATGGGCCATGGGGGGAGGGGGGGATGGACGACTAAATCCAGCAGGCTCTGAAAACTAAAGCAAACAAAATATGTGGCTGAACTGGGTATGGCACCCCCTGCTTGTGAGTCCAGCATTCAGAAGGCTGAGTCAGGGGGACTGATCCCCAAGATCAAGGCCAAACTGTTCTATACAGCAAACTCTAGGTTAGCCTGAGCTACAAAACATGACCTGTCTCAAAAAGACAAAATATTAAAATTTTTGATAAAGTAAAAATGATGAAAATGTGGCTAAGTATGACATAAACTCATCTCCAAGAGCAAGAGTGATGCTAGTCTTTTAAAAAGGGAAAGCTGACCCAATCTGACCTTGAGAAGAGGTTATTGTGCACACGTCAACATGCAGAATCCACTGAAGGGTGAGATAGAGAATACCAACATTTCCCAGAAATAGGGTAAGTCAGATCTTCAAGGAGACAAGAGAAAAAGTTCACCTGGCTTTTCCCAAAATGCTGGTAAATGAGAGGTAGAAGGGGAAATTATGTTTGGACAGAAAGATGCAAACAAAAAAAGCAAAGTAATTAAGAAAACAGGGTAACCTGACTCACTGCAGGAGGAAAGAGCTGCTTCCTAACCATCCAGAGCCCAGCCACACAGTAACCACAAGCTCCTTCAACTCAAGCCTAACTTTGGACAAGCAGTTCTCCTTTGTGGACCTTCACTACCTCACCTTCACAGTCCACGTGCGGGGCACTCTGCTGGGCAGGGACAACTCCCAAAGGTAGTTAGTGGCCTGGAGGAGGGCACAGAGGAGCCAGCACCAGAAACGAGATGACTGTCCTGGGTCTATGCCAACATACACAGCAGGTATTCAACTCTTCATTTTCCAAGGCTCACTAACACCCCTAGAAACAAACAAGCCCCCTAAGCTAACAAGAAGCACAGGATGAAAACAGCCTTAAAATGGAAGACACACACAGGAAAATCAGACCAAAAGCTTCCCTTTCTGGCACTGGGTACCATGCTAAAAAGCAAAACTAGAGCCAACTGAGGCATCTCCTTACTTGGGAAACCAAGGTAGAGGGCTCTCTTGCTAGGCAAAGTGCTTCAAGAGTGCACACACAAACGCACACAAAGCTGGAAGGAGGGTGAGGCTCCACACTAAGCCTGTTAAAAAGTAAGATTTCACTGCTGAGTGAAAATATAAGAGACAGGGCAGTGAGGCACCTGAGCAGAGCCAGAGCTGCTGGGCGCTCACACTCACCAGCTCCAGAGAGAAGAACCTGGAAAAACCCTGCCACCTTCCCAGGAAGTGGCAAGCACTTTCCAAGGTACCTCTTCCTAATTTCACAGCATCTCTCACTTCATTGGCTGAAATACAACAGGGACATACTTGAGGACATCAGTTCCCAGTTCTATCAGGGAGAAGCAGCTTCTTCTCCATTCCTATCATTTTCCCAAAGCACAGGAAATCTTTCTCCTACATTGCAGTTTCCAAAAAAAAAAAAAAAAAAAAAAAAAAAAAATCAAGAAAAGAACCTTTACTTCTCACAGAACTGAGCAGAGAATACTCTCCCTAGATTCCAAATGGAAAAGTCTGAGCACTCATCAGCAAGCACTCCACACAGGGGAGATGTGGTGAACACTCTAGGTGGCATTCTGCTTATTCAGTACAATACAAATGACAAATGAAGAAGTGATGAGAAACGGCATTTATCAATGATACTTTTGTTTCTCCTAAGTCTGAAGTCACCAATAACGTATATGAATGTGTATACACGGTCTTGCATGTTAACGGTTCCCACACACTCTGAACACAGAGCTGTCAGCGGACCCTCCTAACTTCCTCTGTGCATGTACCGAATGTATTGCACATATGCACAAAGTGGTTTGTGTGTGTCAACAATTGTGTGGAGCATCACAATTTCTGTGATGCCAAAGAGAACCAGAACAGCAAAAAAAAAAATAGAGAAATTTCCCCTTTGCCTAAAAGGTACAAGATCCAAAGAAATGTTTTAATCCCACTAGAGACATACCAGGGCAAAGGAAGGTTCTGGTACAACAAGGAGCACACAAGCTACCTCTTCTCAAACGGCATGTGGGCGACAAGGGTGTCTACGCTCCCTATTCTGGATAGAAAGGCATATGGCTTCTCCTTACCCAGCCAACATGAATACAATTTGAGAAAATTAGAAAAAGTCAAGGTAACAGGCTCACTAAATATGGCTGACTGGGAAACAGAAGCCATAAGGAGGATATGAGTTCTCTCTCTCTCTCTCTCAAAAAAAAAAAAAAAAAAAAAAAAGGATTGGGAAGTTTATTTCCAAGAAAGATTCAAAGACTTCTTGAGAGTGGGACGCATAAAGTATGGTTCTTACCGCTCAGAAGACAAACATCAGAACACAAAATTTCAAGGGCACGTGACCCTTTTCCCAGTGGGGTAGTGTTAATTGGTGAAGGGTGCCCCCTAAGATCCAAGAGTGAACGGGAAGCAATAGATCCTTGCTTTCCTTCAAGAAAGGAGTAATTCCTGAGGTCCCTTTTCACTCAAGTGGTAGACACATCGGAAGCCTGCCTGTCCTACATCTTACTGGGGCGCCCACCCTGGCCCAGACAGGGAACTCCAAGGAGAGAGGCAGAGAGCTGAGGAGAGGAGCATTGGAGCTTCGGGTTTTCCCCACCAGAAGGAGGGCAACTCGAAGGGTATTCAGGAAATGAGCTCACCCTAACCTAGGAAAGTGTGCGGAGAGTGTAGATCTGGAAAAAGTGTCTGCCTTCCTATTTAGAAATGACTTCAGAGCCGCACAGGGCCCCACGAGCCACTGAGCGAGCAAAGAAGGAAGAAGAACATGGGTAGCCCGGGTCCCCTTGTCCTGGCGAAAAAGGGTAAACCCAGCGTGCCGAGGCTCCGCGGCCCCACGAGAGTCCCCGGGAAAGGGGGACAGGCTCACACGGAACCCTCCGTGCTCGGCGAGGATCGGGGTCACGGAAGGTAAAGGGCAAGGCAGTGTGGAGACCCCACCCTCTCGGCAGCGAGGGTGCAAGGGCAAGAGTGGAAGAGCACGCTGCGAGGGGCGGGGAGGCCGCACGAGGCCCCCGGCCCTGCAGGGGGAGGGGTCGCCCGGGGCCTCGGCCGAGGGGCGCTCGGCACGAGGGGGGCCCCCTGGCGGGGACCCGCGCGGGGACACCCCCACGCCGGCGCTAGGAGGCGCCTCGCGGCCCGAGGGGGGCTGTGGAGGGGAACGTCCGGCCCTGACGCCGCCACGGCCGCCGGCACCGGTGACCGCGAGACCCCGCGGGCCGGGAAACTTTCCTCCCCGCGGCCCCCTCACGCCCTGGCCGGCGCGGCTGGAATGCCCCGGGCCGGTTGTCGGAGGCGCCACGGCTCCTCCTCCTCCTCCTCACTGGGCCCGGCCCCCGCCCCGCGCGCCCCCCGCCCCGGCCTGCCGCCCCCGGGGCTGGGTGCGGGGCGCCGCGCTCGGCCGGCCCGCGAGTCACCTCAGGACTCGGCCGCGCTCCGCCCCCCCCCACCCTGCCGGCGCCCTCCCCGCGCCCGCCGCGCCCCCGCGCTCGCGCCCCGCGCCGCCGATGCCCGGGATGTCCGGCGCGGCCCCGGGCCCGCCGCGCCGCCGCCACCCTGACAGCCCCGGGCCCTCGCGCTCCGGCTCTCACCTTCCGGCTTGTTTTCGGCAGCCATTTCCCCTCCGCGCGCCACATCCTCCTCCTCCTCGCGACCGGGACCCCGAGCGCGCGCCTCGTACCGCCGCCGCCGCCGGCCCAGCCACCCCGCCGCCGCCGCGCACCCGCCCTGGCCCCGCCCCACGGCCCACGCACAGCGCCCATTGGGTAGTGCGTCTGTCAGTCACGGCTCCTGCGGCCAATCGGGCCTCACCAGGGGTCTCACTACTCTCCGGGAGGAGCGTCCTATCCACCCAGCCCATTGGCTGATCACCACCGCACCGACTAAAGTGATTGGCCTGGAATCAACGCCCCCTCCCCACCCACTCCCAGGAAAACCCGCCCTCCAGATCTAAACAAAGCTTCCTAGTGGCCAGAAGACGCAAGGACAGCCCAATCAGGACGAGCCTGACACGGAATATTTCCTCGAGGCCGAGACGTAGTGTTTTGATTGGGCGTCACAACAGTGTTTCCCAAGCCGTCCAGACCAATCAAAGGGGGTTCCCGGAACTAGGGAACGGCTGCGGGAAGCCCCGCCCCCCAGCGTGACCGTCATGAGGAAGGCGCTCGCTCATTGGCGTGCTGGGGCTTTTCCCGCGTGCTCCCGGAGCTGAAGGACGTTCCCGGGGAAGCCGCTGCCGGCGCGTGGGGGTCCCGGTGTCTGTGGAGGACACGCCGGAACTCCGGGATCCCGCAGCCTACGGCGCTGGCGGGGGGCGGCTCTGGGGTGCAGGATGCGAGGCGCCGAAGCGTGCTCGCGGCGTCCCCGAACCCTTCGGTCGGGAGTCCGGGCGTCGCTGCCCGCCGCGGGGGAGGGGCGCGCCTCCCGGCAGGTCCCGCCCCTCAGACAAGCCCCGCCCCTTCCTGGCCTCGGATTCCCCGCCCCCTCGGCCGGCGCTGCGTCCCCGCGGCAGCCTTACGCTCCCGCCCGCCTTGCGTTTCTCTGTCCCCTTTTCTAGCGGCTTAAAATACTGAAACTTTATTTTGGTCACGTTGTCCATGTGACCGGCGGAGCCGATGAGTCATAGGTGCCTGTCCCAAGCTGCAGCCGTGGATCCGGGGCTCGGAACGCTCGACCTCGGCTAGCCTAGCCAGTTCCTCCCGGGCTCCCGGCACTTCAGCCGGATTCCGGCCGCAGCTCCGCGCAGCTCTCCTGGAAGTAGGGCCACACCGGGTGGATTCGCAAGCCCCGCAGACACAAGCCCCGAACAGGAGAGCTGCAAGTGCTGCTCCTTCTCCACAGAAATTCAGGGGCTCTGCACGTGGCCAAAAAAGAAAGAGCAAAGGATGGAAGAAGGGAGGAAAAGGGCAGAGTGCAAGAATTCGACACATGGACAGAAAAAAAAAGGGTGGGGAAGAGGGAGGGAAAAGAGTGCGGGAATTCTGCACGTGCACCCAAGGGAACGCAGTTTAATGAAAAGCAGCTGAGCTCCAGATTTCTCTGTAAACTTGCACGGTTTGATTCCTCAACACTATTTTCCCTCCGTTTGCTGCTAGCAGAAGCACTGAAAAGTCGATCGAGTGTTTTGGCGTTAGGATTGATCGTCAAAGCCAGTCTGTGCCAATCCTCACAACATGTGTTCTTTCTCTGGTGTTCACCGCGGAGAATTGCTTAAGGTTGTTCCAAAAATAAAGATGTCCCAAAAGAATGGTTTGTATTGTATACTCATTCTTCAACAAACTTTAATTTTTATGAGCCTCAAAAAAAGGCGAAGTTTTAACAACTAGGGTACAGTATTTTATCGATTAGCATTCTTAATAGCACCTGTGTTGCATCTGGAAACGCTGGTGGCGGTGTAAATTAGTATAACCCTTTCAAAAAGCAATTTCACGGTATGTATTAAAAGCCATAAAAAAAATCTACGTCTTTTGACCTGGGAATCTTGTTTCTGAGAATCTGATCTAAGGAAATAACCTCGAGTGGGGAAGTGCTGGGAGAACGAAGATGCTCTTCCCTAATCACTGTATTTGTTAGAACAAAAAAGTGAGCGAGGGCGGCTGGGGAGACGGCTCAATGATTACAAGCACATACTGCTCTTCCAGAGGACACCAGTCCTGTTCCCAGCACCCACACTGGGCAGATCACAACTGCCAGTGACTCCAGCTCCACGACCACCTGCATTCGTGTGCACAGTCCTCATATATACACACAGTTAAAAATAAGTTCCTTAAGAAAAAAAAATGGGCACATCTCAAAGTGCTAATGTTGCCTGTTTAACAGGTGAATTGTGCTTAGCCACACAGTGGAACGCTGCACTAGTCACGTGTCAAAATGGACAAACTCACCCATTGCTGGAGGTAGGGGAGATACTCAAAATCCTGGTGTTCATTTACAAATATAATGGAATGATAGATAATGATAATACCGCGTTTGAAGGCCAAGGATGCATCACCTTCTGGCCTCAAAGGACACTAAGCACAAAGTGCACACTCAAACATGCAGACAAAAAACCCATAAATGATGATGATGATGATGATGATGATGATGATGATGATGGTAGTGGTGGTGATAGGTTTATGTTAACAATGTGCACACATACACACACACCTGTGGTACCAGACACTCAGGAAACTGAGGCAAGATCACTGGACTCACGGACTCACGGCCATGATGGCAGCACAGTAAAACCCTACTTAAGAAATGATGATGATAAAGCTAGGTTGTGGTGGCGCATGCCTTTAATCTGAGCACTCAGGAGACAGAGCCAGGCGGATCTCTGTGAGTTCGAGGCCAACCTGGTCTACAGAGTGAGATCCAGGACTGGCACCAAAGCTACATAGAGAAACCCTGTCTCGGAAAAAAAAAAAAAAAAGTATGATGATAATAACAACTACATCTTCTGCATGCTATGGACACAAATGCTGTAGGAGATCCTGGGACTGCAAGGAGCTCACAGGCTCACAACATTAACAACAGCCTGGAACAGTACAGTGTGAACACAAAAGGAAGTGACCAATGTCACCAGAATCTCCAGAAAGCGTCACCATCACCATCAACACCTTAGACCAGGACAGCATAGAAGGTCTTAAATGAAGCCTAGGGAGGTCCATGGGACATGAGGGTATTCAAGACTCTTTCAGGAGACCCGTAAGGTCACCTGGGGAGGTACACAAGGGTCTTCGAGACTCTTTCAGGGAGCCCACAAGATCAAAGCTCCTTCATTCTCATGTCATGTTCGTCTCCTACACATGCACAGTGGAGTTCCACAGCAGTCACATGACACATGCTCACAGCAGACTGCATGTAGAAAGGAGAATGCAGCCGAGTCCTGTCATGCTTGATATTAACAAAACTTGCAAAATTATAAAAAGAACAATGTGATCTTGCACATCATCCTTTGTTTCCTTTTGGAAAGTTCAGCTATATCTCATTAAAAAAACATGATTTATGTTAACCTGTCATGGGTTTGTTATTCTTTGTAAGTGAACTAGTGCTTTTTAAATTTTCTTAGTTTTAATTTAAACAATAACATCTAATTCAGCATAAACAAACTCACACAAGCCAAAACTCACTGGGGTCCTCAATGATTTCAAGTATATAAGGAAATCATGAAACCAAAGTGTTCAGGGATTCCTGAGCTAGAGAAAGGTTGGAGGGGGTGAGGATTGTGTGTGTGTGTGTGTGTGTGTGTGTGTGTGTGTGTGTGTGTGTGTGTTCACCATGACACACATGTGGAGTTCAGAGGATATCTTGTGGGAGTCAGTTCTCTCCCTCCACTGTGTGGACCCTGAGAACTGACCTCCCGTCTCCAGGCTCTGGGGCAGCACCTTTACTTGCTAAGCAATCTCACTGACCCCTCTACCCCGTTTTTTGACGCAGGGTCTTTCATAAAACCTGGCACACACCCATTCAATGTAATGGACTGGCCAGCAAAGCCCACAGTCCTCCTGTCTCTGGTGCTGGGGTTTCAGACACGGACCACCACGCTCCACTTTTTCCTACAAGAGCTGAGTACCAAACTCAGATCCTTAAAGCTACACAGCAAGCATTTTACTGGCGTGGCCTTCTCTCCAGCCCTGAGGTGGGTATTTTAAGTACAGAAAGTGGTCTGAGACCTGACCTATGGATGAGAAACCTGTTAGGGTTTTGAGGTGAATCATTTGTTACATTTGGTCAGTATTTACTGAAAGGGAACCAGGACTACCAGACAATTTCAGGCAGCTTTGTTTTCCTCTTAGCAATTAAAACACAGAACAACATTAACGTTAGTCACCAGGTTGCTGTGGTTGTGAAAACTTTCACCTCATCCTTGAGTAAAACACCCTAACTGCCCTTCTCTCCAGAGCCTCTCTGGAAGTTCCATCTTACCTAGTAGGAATGTCTCACCTTCAGATGCTATTTTGACCATCAATCCCTTTCTTTTCTAGACATTCATTTTCATCCCCAGCCCATCTTCCTCTCCTTCTCGGTCTGGAGGGTTAATAAGGAAAAGCGAAAAAGAACCCTCAAGAGCGGGAGGGGCTCTGAGTGAGGAACACTCAGGCAGGGTCTCTTGCAGCCCAGGCTAACCTCAGATTCACTGTGTAGTTGAGGCTGGCTTTGAACTCATGATTCTCCTTCCTCCACCTCCCATGCACTGGGATGACAAGCTCAGGCCATGCCACTACACTGGCTGAGTTTCAGGAAACCAGGATTTGCACCTCTGCTTTCAGACCCAGGGAGAGAGCAGCTGAGTCCCTAAAAGGCTGCAGAGAAAGGGCTGAGGGGCAGCAATGACTATAGGAAGGGGACAAGGGGACATTAGCATCTGCACAGCCTCCTTACACTTCCATTGTCTGAGAATGGGGGTGGCTCCCGGCAGTTGACAAAGATGTAAGATTTTGTAAGTAACCCCAGACCACCCCTGGAGGACAGTAAGTCGTTCAGAGGCCTCCAAAGATGTACCCAATGCTTCCAAATGCAGCTCATTCCTATACTCCGTTTTCCAAAGCAAAGTCACTTAATGCTGCAAGAAAACCACCTGTCAAAAGCCCTGCATGGAGGCTCATGCCTGTTATCCCAGCACTTCCAAGGCTGAGACTGGAGAATCAACGCAAGTTGGAAGTCAGCTGGGATTACACCCCAGACTCTGCAAAACAAACAAACCAAAAATCACCTTCAGGACACCTGGGATCCAGTGGGAGTGGTGGCAGACACCTGCAAACCGGAAGGCAGAGGCAGACAGAGGATCACAAGTCCAAGGCCAACCTGAGCTGGGGAGACCCTCTCCCAAAGAGCAAAGCAAGGGGCTGGGAGGTCACTCAGTTGGAAAAGTGTTTTTCACACAAGCGTGAGAACCCAGCATTCAATAAAAACCCAGCATGGATGGTAGTGTGCCTATAATCACGGCATCTAGGAGGCAGAGACAGGCAGATCAGTGAGGCTTACTGAGGCTAGCCAGCCTAGCCCCAGCACACACACACACACACACACACACACACACACACACACACACACACACACGGAGATCCTGTCTCAAAAAGGAAGGTGGACAGCTCCTGAAGAAAGAGGTTGACATCTAGCCTCCAGGAGTACACGAACACATGAGCTTGTGCACCCACACACAAAAACAGCCACAGAAAACTGAAATACAAGCCTCTGGTGTGCCAGCACTGTCCTGCTGGGTGGCCATGGAGGCTCGTCCATGAGACACACTCTTCTACAGGAGCAAATAAGAACAGTGTGGGCCCAGGGTATCTTATTGTCTCTAGCCTTCTGATGTTCTTATCTGTTTTATTTTGGATTTCCATTTGTGTTGGGGCGGGGGGTGTTAAATGTGTGAGTTTTGTTGTAGGGAGAGGGAGAGAGGATGAGGGAATGTGGTTGTTCATGCTCTCTTGCAAGCATATGGAGGCCAGGTGTCTCCCCCCCCCCAACACACACACACCTTTCTTTCCCTCCCTCCCTCCCTCCCTCCCTCCCTCCCTCCCCCTCCCCCTCTGCCTATTGCCCTCAGGCAGGCTCTTTCCCTAAGCTTGCTGTTTCAGCCAGGCTGGCTGCCAGTGTGCTCTTGGAATCCTGTCTCTGCCCCTCAGTGCTAGGACTGCAGGCATGTACAGCCATATACAGATCTTTACATGAGTGCTGGAAGGCCCTCATGATTGCACACTGAGACGTGTTCTCAGCCTGAGCCTTTCCATTTTCAAACAAGGAGAACAATTTATTTTTCTTTAAATATTAAGCCATGGGATATCATGTAGCCATCTTTAAAACAGAGGTTAACCAGTGTCTACCCACTGAAAGGTCTCTAGCTCTAACGATTAACTGGAAAAACACTGGGCCCAGTGTACACTGTTCTCACTATTCTCATGTATACCCAGATAGTTCTGTGAGGACAGAAAGAGTTCCCAAACAACAACCAAGGGTCTGGGAGCTGCTTTAGTGCTTAAGAGCCCCCACTGCTCTTGCAGGGAACCCAGATTCAGTTCCCAGCACCCACATGGTGGCTCACGGGCATCTGTTACTCCAGTTCTAGAGGATCTAATGCCCTCTTCTGACCTCCTTGGGTACCAGGCATGCATGTACATATAAATACATACATGCATATGTACATTCATACCTATGTACATACAGGCAAACACTCATACACATAAAAGTAAATAAACCTAAAAACAAGAATGTATTCCCTACAGTTACCTTGGGGAAATGCAGCAGCAATAAGCTGAGAGCCCTTTGTTTGATAGGATTTAAATGTATTTACCATGTGCATCCATGTTTAGGAGCATTTATGACATACCAGATATCAGTTTCATATGCTTGGGGATTCAACAAAACATGCTAAAAATGCCTGCCCTGCTGGAGGGGACATTGAAAGGTAGATAATAAACACGCAACATGTGGTTGAAGGTAGCAATTGAAGGATACTAAGTGCTTTGAAGAAGAAGAATGAGAAAGTTCAGTTTTGTGTTGTTTGCTTTGTTTTGGGTTTTGTTTTTGTTTTTGCTTTGGAGAAAGTGGGTCATAGAAGTTTGGAGTCCCATAGGAAACAAGAATAGCAGTTATGGGGTGGTTGGGATGACGCTTTAGACAGAGGAACCAGCAACTTCAAAAGCCTCAGGGCATCTATGTATTTATAAGACCTACAGTGAGGCCATGTGCAAAGAGTGCTGGGATGTGGAGCCAGGGAGCAAGCTGAAACCAGGCCAAAGAACCACCTCTCTATGGAGATATTGGATTTTATTCTGGAGGTCCTAGGAAGCCAGCAGGGAGTAGGTCTGGAGCTCAGAGTATTATCTTACCGTGCTTTTGAAGGATCCTTCTCCAGCCAAGTGGAGACTGCACCTCCTTGCCAGACACAGAAACCGGTAGGAAATGATGGCAGACCTCAGGCTGGGAGGTGGCATCCACAGGGGGTATCATCTTCCCACAGCTGTGCTCACAAGCCTACCTTCATGTCTGAAAACAACATAAGTGTGTTCAGTTACAATTCTGGAAACCAGATTCCAAAATCAGTTTCACTGAACCAAAAAAAAAAGCACAATATTGGCAGCCCCGAAGGGTCACACTCTTTCGGAAGACTCTACGAAGGATCACTTCCTGGCCTCTTCCAATGCCTGGTGTAGGGTGACCACATCCATTCTCTCTTGGTCTAGCCTCTTCAGCTCTCTCTCTGGACTGTCTTTACATTACCCCTTCCCTTCTGTTTGTGCCAACTCTACCATCATTTTTTTTTTTTTTTTTTTTTTTTAGACAAGGTCTTGTGTAGCCCAGGTTGGTCTCTGTGCACCACTAAGCCCATTTTTATTTGGTGATGGGGATCGACCTAGAGCTTTGTCAGGTTAGGCAGGTACTGTACCAATGGAGCTACAGAGGATGGCACTGAGGGCCCATCAAGATAATTCAGACAACTCCATCTCAAGAGCATTCGTCACTTCTACAAAGAGCCATTCTCCAAATTAAACAGCATTCACAGGTCCCAGGGAGTAAGAGTTGACACCTTTGATCACGGTTCCCAGATTTTCCACATCAGGAGACAGTATTCAGTAAAGAACCAGAAAGAAAAGTCTTTAAGTGTTGTGGACTCTGTACTCTCTGCTGCCAACAGCTCAACTCTGCCATTGCACCACAAAAGCAATGCTGAGCAATGAGTTCATGAATGGGTGGACCTATGTTTCAATAAAACTTTATTTACAGAGACAGGTGGCAGAAAGTAAGCCAGGGAAGAGGGAAGAGGCCTTACCAGGCAGGTGGATTTAGGATGTATGCTGAAGGTAGATGCCTTGGGTTTTGCTGAAGAATTAACTCCAGATAAAATAGAAATGTGGGCTGGAGAGATGGCTCAGCAGTTAAGAGCGCTTGCTGCTCTTGCAGAGGCCCTGGGTTCAGTTTACAGCACCCACATCTTCTGTACTCTGAGGGCACTAGCACATTTGTGGTGTGGTGCATATACATACAGGCAGACATGCCCAGACATATAACATTTTTTCAGCCTTTTGTTATTTTATGTGTATAAGTGTTTTGCCTGCAAGTGTGTGTGTGCACCATGTATGTGCCTGGTGCCTTCAGATGTCAGAAGAGGGCATCAGATTCCCTGGGGCTGAAGTTACAGATGGTTGTGAACTACTATTAGATGCTGGGAATAAATCCTAGGTCCTCTGAAAGAGCAACAAGTGTTCTTAACCATTAACAAACTCTCCAGCCCCACATAAAAAAATATTAAAATAAATAGAAATGCTTTTATCCAAGGCTTGGCTCTTGGAATTTGTGTTATTTTGTTTTGCTGTTTTTTCAGATGGTTGTTCAGTTGGTTTTAAGAAGGGCCTCACTATGGAGCCTTGGTTAGCCTGGAACTCACTATAAACATACACCAGGCTGGCCTCAAACTCACAGAGATCTACCTGCTTCAGCCTCGTGAGTGCTAGGATTAAAAGCATGCACGATCACACCAGACCTTATTTTTGTTTTTCTGACAGGTAATGTCATATAGCCCAGGCTGACCTTGAACTCTGCAGGCAGTTGAGGATGATTTTGAACTTGTGATCCTGCCTCCATCTCCTCAGTGCTGAGATGTCAGGTCTGTTCTACCATGCTGGTCTCAACATTTGGGAATTGTGTCTGAGCAAAATAGTTACCAGTGTGGCATTTAATGCCGGGGGTGAAGGCTTAAGTGAGGGTAGAAATCCAGAATTCAGCTTGGGATATACTATTAATTCCAAATGCCTGTTAGATGTTCAGGTGGAAATATCAGAAAGCTAAAGGAATATGTGCGTCTGGAATACAGGGAGGTGTGGCTGGAGACACAAAATAAGCAGTAGCCAGCATCCGATGGTGTAACCCAGGAGGCCAGACACCTTTCCTTGAGGAGGTAGAGTACACATTCGTCCATCACACTTTTCAGCAAGACAGAAACCACGATTCTCTTGCCAATACAAGGTGAAGATGTGTCAAGAGTTTTCTTCAGCTTTTTAATCAATGAGAGAAGCTGAATGATGTGGAGGCTGACTCAGAGAATTCACAGGACAGAGGCAGATGCAGGCAAGAAAGGATGCTTGCTAAGATATGGGAGACCACTTAGTGACCCATAGGGCAACAACTGTTACATTTGGGATTGTTTCCTACACAGGAAGAAATCATTTGTATAGGTGGTATTCTAGTTTGCTTTCTGTTGTTATGGTAAAAACACCATGACCAAAAGCAATTTGGGGAGGAAAGGGTTTGTTTGGCTTACAGGTCGCAGTCCATTATGAAGAGGAAGTCAAGGTAGGGACTCAAGGCAGGGTGGATGTTCACTGCCTTGCTCCTGCTTCACCTTCTTACACACCCCGGTACCACTTGCCTAGGATAGCACCGCCCACAGTGGTCGGGGCCCTTCCCACATCCATTGGCAATTATGAAAATGCCGCACAGTGTAGCAGGAATCTTAAAAAGTTCTTATTAATAAAAATCAAACCCGGGGCCAGGTATTGGGGTAAAGGCTGGAATATCAGAGAACCAGAACAAGCTACAGCTAACCTCACCTGGCCAACTTCTCAGCTGATCTTGTTTCCTCAGACTGGAAGCCTCTGTGTCCTCATATCCGAATGGCTCTCAGCTGAACTGTGCTGCTCAAAACCTAAAAGCTTAACCAGCCAAATGCTTAACCAGCCAAATGCTTCTAGTTTCTGGTCCTCACACCTTATATACCTTTCTGCTTTCTACCACCACTCCCTGGGATTAAAGGCTCGCTTTCTGGGATTAAAGGTGTGAGTCATCATGCTTGGCTGTATCCTTGAACACATGGATTTCTGCCTCTGGAATGCTAGGACTAAAGGCATGTGCTACCACTGCCTATCCTAAGTATCTAGTGGCTTTTCTGTTCTCTGACCCCAGATAAGTTTATTAGGGTAGATAATATTTTGGGGAACACAATACCACCACATTTCCTCTCTTTTTGTCTAAGATTTAAAAAAGCTTATAACTAATACAAGAAAAACTATCTAATAAGTATATATAATATATACAGTCAAAAATTACGTTAACAATGTCTAGTCCATTAACATTTGACAGATTCAGACAAAAAACTCCATTATATATATATTAACAATGTCTAGTCCAGTAACATTTGATAAACTCAGACAAAAAATTTTCATTACTTATCCTACTTAAAACAAGTAGTTCCTTTTTAAAAGTATTTTTTCTTTTCATGATAGATTCAGTATTCTACCTTTTGTCATTTTTATATTTTCCCCTTTTTCTTTTTAGAGTAGATTCGTGATCTACCCATTTATCCTATTATTTCTTTATCTTTTTTTCTCAGAATAGATTCAGTGATCTACTTCATATCTATATCTTTTCTCTTTTTTTCTTTCTTTTTTAAACAAAACCTCTGAATCTTAGATTCAGCTTTTTTCCTGACCATTAACAATTAACAACTTGTAACCAACCATTGTAAACAATGACAATATCCAAAACTCATTAAACAACCAAAAACCTCCCATCCCACCTCTTGGGAATATGGGCGTTGTTTTCTTAAAATTATTTCCTGCTTTCTGTGGGTGAAGACATCTTCAGGGAATCCTAAAAAGAAATTTTTGGGTTAATTGTCAAGTCCTGTATCATTTGTCCAGTTGCTGCATAATAAGAAAGTGCAGGGCTTGTTTCAAGTCCTTGTTCAAGTAGTCTGTCAGGCTGGGTCATCTCAGCTAGCCATATCAAAATTGTCTTGAGCAGTTTGTAGTCCAAAGTCGATCTTTCCATGGTGTTAATCAGCTTAATGGCTTTACCACAGTCCTTGTAGAATCATCTTTGTGGAGTCCTGGCTTCCTTTTTGTACCAAGCACAGACTTGCTTTAGGCCAATTTGATCTGGGCCGTTCTTCAGCCAAGGTTCCATCTTCACAGATGATGCTAGGTTGTGTCAGGTTGACAAGTAAAGCCATCGCTCATGTGGACAAAAGCTTCATTGCCTCATTTCCTGTTTCTACCTTGTCTGTAAAACAGCAGTTAAAAGTGACCCCCGCAATAGAACAATATGCCCCAAACCAGAGACTACATTTGGTATAGTAACTTCTTGATCATTCCCAAATTTCAGCCACATTTGCTCTACACTACCATTCAACAGAAATTAAGTATCTATTAAGTCATTGGCATTGCTCTGTACCACCAAAACACAGCAGTGCCAGGGTGTTGCCACACAACTCTAATCCCAGCACTTAGGAGGCTGATGTGGGAAGATTCTGAGTTCAAAGACAACCTGTGCTACATAGCAATACCCTTAATAGAGAGGCAACTTAAAAAAAAGAAAAGGACATCATTAAACAGAACACATATCCCTGTTCTCTTGATGCTTCTGTTATGGTATAGAACCAATATACACAGTAAGAGTAGACTCTATAGTCTATGTGAGGCACTCTATAGTCTATGTGAGACACTCTATAGTCTATATAAGGCACTCTATAGTCTATGTGAGACACTCCATAGTCTATGTGAGGCACTCTATAGTCTATGTGAGGTACTCTATAGTCTATGTGAGACACTCCATAGTCTATGTGAGATACTCTATAGTCTATATAAGGCACTCCATAGTCTATGTGAGGTACTCCATAGTCTATGTGAGGCACTCTATAGTCTATGTGAGATACTCTATAGTCTATATAAGGCACTCCATAGTCTATGTGAGGTACTCCATAGTCTATGTGAGGCACTCTATAGTCTATGTGAGACACTCTATAGTCTATATAAGGCACTCTATAGTCTATGTGAGACACTCTATAGTCTATATAAGGCACTCCATAGTCTATGTGAGGCACTCCATAGTCTATGTGAGGCACTCCATAGTCTATGTGAGACACTCCATAGTCTATGTGAGACACTCCATAGTCTATGTGAGACACTCCATAGTCTATGTGAGACACTCCATAGTCTATGTGAGGCACTCCATAGTCTATGTGAGGCACTCTATAGTCTATGTGAGGCACTCTATAGTCTATGTGAGGCACTCCATAGTCTATGTGAGACACTCCATAGTCTATGTGAGACACTCCATAGTCTATGTGAGACATTCCATAGTCTATGTGAGACATTCCATAATGTATATGAGGCACTCCATAGTCTATATGAGGCACTCCATAGTCTATGTGAGGCACTCCATAGTCTATGTGAGACACTCCATAGTCTATGTGAGGTACTCTATAGTCTATGTGAGGCACTCCATAGTCTATGTGAGAAGGCTGTGAGGAGAAAAACAAGAACAAAAATGGCAGGTAAAATCACCAAGAGAGTTGGGTGTGGTGGTGCATGCTTTTAATTCCAGGACTCAGAAGGCAAAAGCAGGAGGCTCTCTGTGAGTTCGAGGCCAGCCTGATCTAGATAGTGAGTCCTAGGACAGCCAAGACTATAGAGAGACGTTGTCTCAAAAAAACCAAAAGCAAACAAACAAAAAAACCACCAGAGTGTCAGTTCTGGAGCTGGGAGGATGGCTCGGCAGGTGATGTGCCTGTGACGAGTGTGGGGAGCAGAGCTCAGGATCCCAGCATACACAGGCATGCCAGGTAGGAGTGGCAACCTGCCTGTAGTCCCAGCATGTAGGAGGCAGAGACAGGAGAGACCCGGAGCAAGCCGGTGCTTACTGCTGTGGATATCACTCTATATAAATAAAACACTGATGGCCAGTGACCAGGCAGGAAGTATAGGTGGGACAAAGAGAGAGGAGAATTGGGGAAACAGGAAGAAGGAGGGAGAGACACTGCAGCCACCGCCAGGACAAGCAGCATGTAAAGACACCGGTAAGCCACCAGCCATGTGGCAAGGTATAGATTTATAGAAATGGGTTAATTTAAGATATAAGAACAGTTAGCAAGAAGCCTGCCACGGCCATACAGTTTATAAGTGATATAAGCGTCTGAGTGATTATTTTATATGTGGATTGTGGGACTGCGGGGCTTGGGGAACCTGGAGAGAAGCCCTCCAACAACAGCTTACACAAGCTGAATCAGGTAGTTATGATCTCTAGTGAGAGGCCCTGCCTCACTGACAAAGATGGGGAGCCAGAGAGGAAGACACCCAATATCAGTTTCCATGGACTCACACACCCATGTGTGCCCACACACATTTAAAAATGCATACACATGTGAACACCACACATACACACATATACACAAAAGGGTACAGTCTCACTATAAAGAGAAATGACCAGTGTAGCCATGATTAAGAAATTGGCATCTTAGCCGGGCAGTGGTGGCACATGCCTTTAATTCCAGAGGCAGAGGCAGACGGATCTCTTGAGTTCAAGGTCAGTCTGGTCTACAGAGCTAGTTCCAGAACAGCCAGGACTATTACACAGAGAAACCCTGTCTCAGAAAAAAGAAAGGAAAATAAATTGGCATCTTATACCATATATACCTACCAAGAAATAACACCTAGTACTTCCTAAATACATACACTTTTTAATAATTTGTATTTTAAAAATAAATTTACATTTGAGCACAGAATCGAAGGAGGCAAGGGAATTAGTCATGAAGATTTGTAAGAGAAGACTACTTAATACATTAAAGGAGTTTAGAAGGGGTTAAATTTTTTAACAGCAAAAGGAGAAAAACATCAGCCAAAAAAAAAAAAAATCAGATTCTCAGAGGAAGTCAAAACAGTTTGTTTTTGTGGCAGCGCCGTGTTCTTTCAAGTTCTCTGCACACCGTGAGCGTGGGTATGAGAGCAACATGGAATCAGAAGGGTAATTACGACGCCCCTAATCTTTTCACCCTCTAGAATGAAAGCCGACGCTCCTTTTTCATTAGCAGAGGCTCCCATCTGCCTTGCTACGCCACCCACAAAGCAGCAGACCACGTGCGTGACAATGCTAAAAGGGAAAATTAAAATTTCAGTAGTAAACAGCAATTCAAAAACAGGTTTCTTCAAAGAGAATTTGCTTGTGAATGGAAGCACGCTCCAAGCAGACCTGGAACTCCGCTCTCTCAGATTTGCAGAGCTTCCCCTCTGTAAACATGGGGAAAATGAAGTTTTGTTTCTCTGCCCTTGATCTGTGAGGGCAGAGAGCAGGCTGCGACTGTTTCCTTAGTCCACACTGTGTGAAGCGCAGCCTTACGAAGTGGGCAAAGAGCCCTTGAAGCCCAGCTTTCTCCGGTGACAAAGGATCCTTCTTTCTCATCTTGTCAGACATAATCACCTACAGATAAAGTCATTTGCTCTTTTGCCTCGGGTGGGGTGATTTCTTTTTGCCCGACGACTAACATTTCCTAGGGCAGGCTAGGATTAATCAGCCAGTTTCTGAGATGTTTCAGGACAACCTGGACTGGGCAGTAGAAACAATGATATCGACCACCCGCCTCAGAACAAAACACCTCCCGCTGGATGATGAGGGGTGAGGGGACCACGTATAGATCACCTTAGAAACCAGTTTGGGGATGCAGTGGGTAAGAGTGCTTGCTGTGCAAGTGTGAGGACCTGAGTTCGACCCCCAGCACCCACATAAAAGCTAGGTGCCACACTGCACGAATATAACCCAAACGCTGGTGTGCCTAGGTGCGGGGGTGTGTGTGTGTGTGGGGGGGTGATGATGGAACAGGAGGATCCCTGGGGCTTGCCTGCCAGCCAGACTAGCGAAAATTAGCAAGTCTAGAGGTTCAGTGAGTGACCCTGCCTCAAAACATAAGATGGAGGCCAGGCAGTGGTGGCATACACCTTTAATCCCAGCACTTGGGAGGCAGAGGCAGGAGGATCTCTGTGAGTTCAAGGCCAGCCTGGTCTACAGAGCAAGTTCCAGGACAGCCAGGACTGTTACACAGAGAAACCCTGTCTCGAAAAACCCAAAATAAATACATACATACGGTGGAGAGCAGTCGAGGAGGACAGACAGTGTCAACATCTGTCCTCTCCATGCATGTGCGCCCATGTGCTTAAACATGACCGTGCATGCACATACGAGCAGTTTGGGGAGTTTCACTAAATACCTACATTTGGATTCTTCAGACTCAGAAGACTCTTTCAACCTAATCAGAAGTGGTTGATGCCAGTGTCTTCCAGAAATAGTTGTTTGCCTCTTCCCTGTGAGCCCAGACTGTTCTGTGTGAGTACAACTCATTATCTTCTACCAGGCATCCCTCAGGGTTCCTAAACACTTACCTGCAACCGACTCTTTGTGTGCGTTCTGGTGACTGTGGGCCTTGAGTGCCAGTTATCATCCACTCAGGAACTTCAGGTGTCCCAAAACACCATGTTCTTTCCACCAGGGTGGCGTTTCAATTGGCCACTTCTGCATAGTCGAGTTCAATCAGCCTGTGCAAAAAGAAGAAAGGAAGAAGAGGAGGAGGAGGAAGAGGAAAAGGAGGAGGGAAAGGAGGAGGAAGGGGAGGAGGAGAAAGCTACTTGCCCTTCTTCTATGTCTGGAAGAGTCCAAGGCAGAGGTAGTCCCTGGTGACACACAGGAGCTGTGGGCTGGAACCTGCTAAGACTTTCAGACAGGCTGGCCAGGGCACTAGAACAAATGTCAAGGGATATTTGCTGCAAAGAGGCTCCAAAAATAATGTAAAATTGTTCTGTCCTTTTAAAAATGGAAAATGCCTTGGCAGGGTGATGTATTGTTTGCCTGGCTGCATTTTCTCTCTGTCTCCGTCAAGGCTTGAAAAGTGCTGGTAGCTCTGCCTCGTCAAGCAGAGCTCGGTGTAACTGGACCACATCTAATGCCTGTGCCATGCAAATGAAGATTGAGACTCTTGTCTCCTCTGATATGTGTGACTAAATGCTCAGAGGGGATATCTTCCTCTCGATCCTCTGGTGGGTAGAGGCTCTTTAAAAATACCTGTTGGCGCTCCCTCTTCCCACTGACAATAGATGTGACTCTTGTGCTGAAGGGGCTGGGAAGGCTGTGATGAATGTCTCTCCCTGGGAAGAACGCTCTTTCTGTGTTTGCCACAATGGGCAAAGTTCTGGAGGGAATTAAGGAGCGTGAAAGGCACGTTAGCGGTGGGTTTCTGCAGTGAGCCACACAGGCTTGCCTGGAAGGCTCCAGCGTGTACATTTCCAGGGCAGAGCTGGCCATGCAGGTGAGTTAGGGCTGGGATGTCCAGTAAGGCTCCCTTCTAGCTCTTTCCGGCACCCAGTAGTGGACAGAGTCTGGGGAAGCTGGGCTGGGAGTGGCTGAGTGGAAGAGGCTAGCCCCTGCACACGCTGACCTATTCAGTCTTACCCCTCGCTCTCTCTGCCAAGAGGCAGAATGATCCAAACGGTGCTGGGAGAATCTGAGCACTTCTCTGTATTGAGGAAGTCTGTGGAAGCACACATGCAGGAAATCAATAGCTCTGAGCGCCATCAGAGCTTCGAGCCTCCAAATTGGCTGTGCTGGGTGCTGGGAGCCACACTCATAATGAAAGGAAGCATGCTGCCGGTCCCAGTCTTGACTCCTCCTCCAGCACCCCTATTTAACAAGGCACTCTGCAAGGAAGACTCTGTTTAAAAGCAGGAAAAACAATCTATAAATTCTGTTTCATGCCATTAATTAATTTTTAATGTCTCTCCCATCTCCTCTTTTTCTGGTGAATATTTGTAAATCTCACTCAGAAAGGACATGAGGGTACAGCTCAGTTTGAAGGTGGGACATGAGACAATACCTCCATGTTGAGAGACTTTTCCTGGGGAGACACAACACAAACGTCAATTCACCCCAGATAGGTGACCAAGGGCAGAACAAATGAGGATTCTACGGAAGGCCAACCTGCACGGGAGTGTGGGTGGGGGAGGGGTTACTTACGGGAGCACAGATGACTCAGAGGCATCACCCACCCCAGCCCAAGACAACTTAGAGGCAGCTCGGCTGGTCTGGTTGGAGAAGCTGCCCCAGTTCCTCCTCCTCTTCTCTTCTCACAGCCCTTGTTTAGCCCCGGGGGAGGGACCCTGTGAACCTGTTAAGTCTCTTGAGCCTGCTCCTTCCTCCCTTCAGAAATATTTTAGTCCGGGAAAGTTGCTCCACAACACCGTCTGATAGAAGGATGTTTGTCACCACTGTGTGCTTGGGCTGATCCAGGACATGACAGTGTGCAAGAATGATTGAATGAATGCACGCATGACATGAATGCCCAGTCCAGCAATATGCAAAGGACTCAGTGTACTGTGGGAGCAGGAAATCCATGTAGAAGGTCGCCATCTAAGGTCACCCTTAGATGGATATATCTGTTTGCTCTGGCTGCCATCCAGAACACCACAGACTGAGTGCCTCAACAGAAATTTGTTCCCACTTCCTGAAGCCTGGGAATCAAAGATCGGTGTATCAGCACATTCGTTTTCTTCTGAGCCCTCCCCATCTCCAAAGCTTTGTTCATTTTACATGTATGAGTGTTTTGCCTGTGTGTATATCTGTGCACCACATGCACGCATGCCTGGTGCTCATGGAGAGCAGAAGAAGGTGTCAGATCCCCTAGAACTGGAGTTACAGATGGCTGTGAGCCAACATTTGGGCACTGAGAATCGAACCAAGGTCCTCTCTAAGAGCAACAAGTACTCTTAACCACTCAGCCATCCCCCCAGCCCTGCGGTCTCTCTTTTGGGCTGGCAAATGGCCGCCTGTTAGCTATGCCCATTTAGGTAACCTACCTCTGCACACATTCATGCGCCTCTTCTCTCCTTACAGGGACACAGATGAGATGGAAGAGGACCCAACCTAAAGGTTTCGTTTAACCTCAACGTTTTTTCCTTTCAAAACCCGGCGTCCAAATACAATCCATCCTGAGACTCTGGAGGTTAGGATGAACCTCAGGGCTTGTGTCTCAGCCTGTAACAGATGTGGATTGTTCTCCCAATAACTTCAGTATTGTGCTAGTTTGGGGGATGACACAATATTGGTGCCGTTTCCTGCCACATGAGGGAAGCCTGCATTTTCCAGGTCTTCCCTCCCACACTGGCCAAATGAAGAACGCCTGCGTCCTTCCGTGTGAGTCCTGCCACAGCAGCTTCTCCTCCCCGCTCTTCTCTCCTCCTCTCTCCCCCTACCGTATCTTGGATAATTCATACATTAATGCTGTATCTTGGTCATATCCATTTCCAACCCAGTCCTCCACTCCTCCCATAACCCCTAACACGTCTCCTTCCTGCCTTCTTTTTCTGTCTCCTCAGAGGCAAACAATTGTCAGGCATCTCATCTGGAAGGGCTAATAATCCCTGCCCTGCTGTCTTCCCAGCATCCCTGGGATACCCCACATGTGGTATGCCCATGCTTCCTAAAAGGCTTTGTTCAGCCAGATCCTGCACATCCTTATCCGGGGTCTAGCCAGATAAGTGCTGTCCTCACCCCTCATCAAAGAAACTTCTCTTTGCTATAGATGGAGACCATTACAGAAAACCACAACCAATCAAAATGCAGTGTCGCGGAGCCTAGTCCTCATGGGTGCATCTAAAACCCAACTCCGGAAGCTGAGACTCAGGGATCACTGTGGAAGAGAGAGCAGAAAGATTGTGAGAACCAGAGGACCAGGGAGTTGTCCAAAGTTACACCCATGATGTCTCATCAATATGGCTGCCTAACTTTGACCTGAACAAAGACACCAACAGATATGCAATACAGACGGGAAATCTCCTGAGGCCTCGACTCTAAACAAAGAACTACAGGCGATTACGGAATGCTGAGTGAGGGAGAAACAGTCTTCCCCAAGGAAGAGACCACCAAATAGTTATCCAATACCAAACTGTCAGCCCTAAAAATATATACATACAAGTAACACTATACAGACTGAGCAGGTTGTATTTTGGTATTTAGGAATATATATATATTCACACACACACACACACACACACACACACACACACACACACACTTAATGAAAAAGAGGCCATGAATTTGAAAGAGAAAGGGAGAAAGGGTCGGTACAGTGGGATTGTTTGGAGAGAAGGAGTAAAAGGAAAATGGTGTAGTTACATTATCCCAAGACTTTTCCTTTTTCTTTTAAAGGGGTATTTCTGTCTACAGGGGCCAAGTCTCAGGGTAAGTGAGGCACACTTGCCTAAAGCACCTGTTTTTAAAAATGATTTTATATTATGATCGACACAAATGCATTAGGAAGCAGAGTGGGAGGTTGGTATAACATGCACACATCTGGAGGCTCTCCAGCCACCCTGTCCTCGCTGTAGTATGTGCCTCTGCCATCCCAAGCACTCGGGCAGGCTGCACACACAGAAGATGTACGAGGCTGCTCCTACTGACTGACGGCGAACAATTGCCAAGACATATGGCAACATGAAAAAAACCCAGGTGCAAAAGAACTAGATGCAACCTTTTTTTTTTTTTTTTTTTTTTTTTTTTTTTTTTTTAGCAGAGGGAAGTCCGGATGGTGGCTCACACCTGTAATCCGAGTTCTCAGGAAGCTGAGGCAAGAGGATTGAGAGGCCCAGGCCAGCCTGGGATACATAGTCAGATCTTGTCTCAAAACATCAAGAAAAGAAAAGTAAGGGAGGCTTATAAATGCCTCCGGATTGAAGTCCTGGGAGCCCAGAGACAGGAATAAGAGAGAGGCCTCTTGCTAAACACCTCCCCCCACACATACATACACACACACACACACACACACACACACTATATTCTCTCTTAGTGTACATGCAATTACCTCTTTCTTTTTTAGTATATCATTTTAAAAAGCAGTAGTCCTGTTTTTAAAATTAATTATCATTATTCAGAGGATGGTTTTCTTTTGAAGAAAAATGAAAGATAAGAAAAACACAAACTATTATCTGATATTAAGTATTTTGGGCAATCATGCACAGTAATTGAGCGATCCTGAAATTGAAAGTTTAATTTTCCTTTATGTTCAGCATCTGAAAAGTGTTTCTCTGATATTTCTACCTGTGTGCAAAGGAATAAAAGCATCAGGCAACACAACCTGTGAGATTTTCCCTACAAGCAACATTTAACTGTAAGATTTGAGCTCCAAGACAAAGGGGGCGGTGGAGATCAGGTGCTGGAGAGATGATTGAGTGGTTAAGAGCACCGGCTGCTCACCCAAAGAAAGCAGGTTTGGTGCCCAGCACCAAGTGGCTTGCAACCCTCTGTAACTCCAGTTCCAAGGTATCTGATGCCCCTTTCTGGCCTCCACAGGCATTGCATGAACATGGTGCACATGGACAAATGCAGGAAAACACATACGAAGAATCTGCACAAACACAAATAAGAATCTGATAAAAAAAATAAAATAAAATCTTTTTTAAAGCTTTCCCCAAAAGTGGAATCATTAATTTCTTTTTTAGTTTTTTTTTTCTTTTTTAACTTTATATATATGAGTATTTTGCTTTGGTGAATGCCTGTGTGCCCATGGAGGCCAGAAGAGGGCATCATTATCTCCCAGAACTAGAGTTACAGAAATGGTTGTGAGCCACCAGGTAGGTGCTGGAAATCAAACCTGGGTCCTCTGGAAGAACGGCCAGTGCTCTTAACCCCTGAGCCATCTCAGCCCCAATCACTAATTAGTAAAGTGTGGTAACCGGAGGCATCAAGAGGCTGAGTCAGGTTCCGGAAGAGTTGAGTATGGTGGCGCATGCCCTCACTTCCAGCACTTGAGAGGCAGAGGCAGGAAGATCCATGTGAGTGCAAGGCCAGCCTGCTCTATACAGCGAGTTTCAGAACAGCCAGGGTTACATAGTAAGACCCTATCTCAGGTAATGAAAAGAAAAGTTGAAGATCAGCGTGGGCTACAGAATGAGTTTCCAGGTGGACCATATGAACGTGAGACGCTATCTCCAAACAAACAAAAACCACAAGGGCTGGTGAGCTGACTCAGCAGGTAAAATAAGCCTGATGACACAAGTCCTCAGAACCCACGGTGAAAGGAGAGAACCAACTCCTGAGAGCTGTCCTCTGGTCCCGGAACACCTACCATGGCATGCACTACACTGTACACACACACAACAAATAAACGCAAAAGAAAAATTAAGAACTCAGTTGAGGACTGGTGTGACTCTAGCCTACCAGTTACTCTGATGATGCTGTTCCTGTGGAAACCCAAGGGCAGCGGTCACTGCAGTGAGGTGGAGAGTGACCAAGGGCAGTGGTCACTGCAGTGAGGTGGAGAGTGACCAAGGGCAGTGGTCACTGCAGTGAGGTGGAGAATGACCAAGGGCAGCAGTCACTGCAGTGAGGTGGAGAATGACCAAGGGCAGCGGTCACTGCAGTGAGGTGGAGAATGACCAAGGGCAGCGGTCACTGCAGTGAGGTGGAGAATGACCAAGGGCAGCGGTCACTGCAGTGAGGTGGAGAATGACCAAGGGCAGCGGTCACTGCAGTGAGGTGGAGAATGGCCAAGGGCAGCGGTCACTGCAGTGAGGTGGAGAGTGACCAAGGGCAGCGGTCACTGCAGTGAGGTGAAGAGTGACCAAGGGCAGTGGTCACTGCAGTGAGGTGAAGAGTGACCAAGGGCAGTGGTCACTGCAGTGAGGTGGAGAGTGACCAAGGGCAGCGGTCACTGCAGTGAGGTGGAGAATGGCCAAGGGCAGCGGTCACTGCAGTGAGGTGAGGAATGACCAAGGGCAGCGGTCACTGCAGTGAGGTGAGGAATGACCAAGGGCACTCACTATATGCACACAAGCAGGGAGTCATATCCAAGCTTGTCCTCATCCGTGTTCAACTGGTTATGCACACACGTCTCTTTGCCTTGGCAAGTGTCCTGCATCCAATGACAACAGGGTTTCTAATGGTTATATGGTTATACCGAAAAGCTCTTCCTCTCACACGAAGTTCCGGGCGGGAGGAGACAAAACCAAGTGGTGTTGTTTTCTAAACGCTGGTCAAATACAAGGCAGCCTTTCCCAGTGTCTGCGGGCCTGTTATTTTGGTGTGGCGTGGCTTACTGTATCCATAGTGATTCTTTGTAATAAGAATGTTGGGGGAAGCCTGCTAAAAGCTGGTCTACCTGACAGTTTGCCATGCAGGGAAGCCTGGCTTTGAGTGCTTGTGAGGAAGAGTAACAACCCAGATGTATGCTTACTGGGACACTTTGGAACTCATCAATGCACATTCAGGACTCCGTCCCTGAGGCTGCTGGCTCATCCATCCAGTGTGGCAGTCAGGCCACTTGTGACTTGAATGAAACCAGTAACAGTCCTGAATACCCCATGAGCAGCAAGTGCTGAGTCAGATCTGATGAAATAAATTGTGTTTTCTCAGAGGCCCAAGGACACAGGTCACTGGCTGTTTCTCACCATCCAGAGCTAGAAACCTGTTTGTCCCAGGGCACAGTGTCAAAGGCAGGGAGAGCATTCCTGCCTTCCTACAGAGACCCCTTTCTCCAGGGTGAGAATAGCTTCCAGTTTCCCTGACAGGCCTGGGAAGAGGAAGAGAAAATGCCTCCATCAGCGCTCTGCCTCTCATCAGGGGAGACAAGTCTGCTCCCGGTACAAGCAGGACGTGGAACTTGAATATAGTGAGCAGAACCTGCCTGTCCTGCGGGACAATGTTGTGGCTTACACTCCCACGCCAAGCGCTGCCCCCCACCAGCCGCAGATCTTGTGGGCACCAAGGCTAGTGGTGGAACTGTGGGGGGCCAGCCAGGCGCCCACTCCGCAGTCACACAGCCTGGAAGGAACGGTTCTTCACAGCCTGCACCTTGGACTCCCGCCTGCCTCCCCCCAAGCCAGGCTTCTCTGGGGACACAATTAGAGGCTGTGGAGGGGTTGGTTACTTAACAAGAGCTGGGGTCCGCCTGCCAGGCTCATGACAACAGGCTGAAGCCACTATCCAGCCGCATTTGCCAAACGATCGCACCGTCAGCAGGAAACTGTACAAGAGGGAAAGGGAAATCAGAGGTGGGAGGCGCGGGAGCTTGTTTCCAAACTCCTACTCGGCCGTCAGTACTGTGGGGTCAGCAGAAAGCCCTCCACTCCCACCCCGACTGTGCCACTGGGGAGCAGCCGGCAAAAGGCGCTTCACCAACAGCCAGGCCTGCCGCTGCCGACGTCAGACAGTAACAGAGTGGACGGGTCAGGCGTGTGCCACGCCTGGAGACCCAGCTACTTCGGTAGCAGAGGCAGGAGGAGGACCACAAGTCTGAGGCCGGCCTGGGAAGTAGAGAAAGACCCTTTTTCAGAGCAAAGTTAAAAATGTATATCACACAGAGCACAACACCTCCGTGTTGTCATGACGATCAAAGACTGTCTATGCTTGTTAGGTTGTCAAGACTCAAGCCAGAGTCACCTGGGACCTCAGTTGAGAGAATGCCGCCCTCAGACTGGCCTGTGGAAAACCGTTTTCCTGATTAATGATTGATTGGGGCGCAGCTCACTGCAGATGGCATCGCCCCTAGGCAGGTGATCCTGGGTTGTATCAGAAAGCAAACTGAGCAAGCCACGGAGAGCAAGCCAATAAGCAGTATTCCTCCACGGCTTCTGCTTCAGTTCCTGCCTTGGGGGCTCCTCCTTGGCTTCCTACAATCCGTAAACAAAAAAATGAGTTCTTCTCCAAGTTGCCTTGATCATGCTGTTTATCAGCAACAAACACACACTAGGACAATGCCCGAGAAAGCTCTTTTGAACTTGGCAGGTACCCTAGAAATGGACAGCACACAATTGTCACAGATTCTTCATCCTTTGCGGGATTTGCACCAAGCTCCATTTCCCCCAGACATTCACTTTCACTTTTATTTTTAAAATTATTTTAAACTACATTTGTATGTGTATTCAAGTGTACAAGCATGCCATGTCACATGTGTGGGGGGAAGTCAGAGGACAACCTGCAGAATTTGGTTCTCTTTCCATCATGTGGATCCCAAGGATTGAACTCAGGCCATCAGGCTTCGCAGCAAGCCCCGTTACCCAGTGAGCCCTCTCACCGACCCCCATTTTCATTTCCAAATTGCAATGCCCTGAAATACAAATCTAAATACAACTTGTTTGAAGATGTATGAATTACAGAAGCAAGCTCTGGTGATTGACAAAGGAAGTTTTCAGTTTTCTTTTCTGTTTGCCTATATAGATTTTTCAAACAGGGTCTTAATTTGTAGCTCAGGCTAGCCTTGAGCTCATGATCCCCTGCCTCAGCCTCCCAAGTCCTGGGATTATAAGAGTGCTCTGCCAGGCCAGCACCACACCAGCTAGTCACTTCTCTTTGTGTTCACAGAGCCCATTTATTTCCCCAACTCGCCAACATAGAACTAGATAGACAGCTTTTGTTCTACGTTCTGAAAGTAAAGGGGGAAATGCAAATTTGCTTCATTCCCTTTTGGTAAAGGAGAAATCACACATTAAAAAAACAAAACAAAACAAAAAAACCAAAAAACAAAAAAAAAAAAACACCGGAGTTGGCCTGAGGTCCCAGCCACCCATGAATCCTCAATGAAAATTATTTCCAGATCTATAAATCAGTGGTTCTCAACCTTCCTAATGCTGTGACCCTGTAATACAGTTCCTCATGTTGTGGTGACCCCAGCCATAAAATTATTTTGTTGCTACTTCACAACTGTAATTTTGCTACTGATATGGATTGTAATGTGAATATCTGTGTTTTCCAATGGTCTTAGGCGACCTCTGTGAAAGGGTTGTTCGACTCCCCCAGGAGTTCGAGACCCACAGGTTGAGACCCACTGCTCTCATCTGCATTCATTCGGCTGCTCCCCTCCCGATACTTCACCAACCTCCCCAAATCCTCTCAGGATTTGCTGGCCCTGAGGCTCAGCAGAGGGACTCCAAGTCCTCCTCCAGAGGAGCAGAGGGTAGCCAAGCCACAAGGATGCTCTAGAGTCAGGTCTGTACAAGGCTGGGAAGATGGCTCAGTCAATGCAGGGCTTGCTTTACGAGCTCAGGGACCTGAGTCCAGTCCTCAAACCCATTTTTTTTTGGGGGGGGGGGTTTATTTTCTGAGACAAGATTTCTCTATATAACAGTCCTGGCTGTTCTGGAACTCTCTCTGCTGTGGAATAATCCTCTTGTACACTGTAAAGATTTGTTGCCTGAATTGGTTTAGTAAGATGCTGATTGGCCAGTAGCCAGGCAGGAAGTATAGGTAGGGTGACCAAACTAAGGATGATGGGAAGAAAGGTGGAGTCAGGAGACACCAGTCAGCTGCCCAGGAAGCAAAACATGCTAGAGAACAGGTAAAACCATGTGGCAATACATAAATGAATAGAATATGTTAATTTAAGTTGTAAGAGCTAGTTAGTACCAAGCCTGACCTACAGGCCGAGCATTTATAATTAACATAAGCCTCTGTGTAGTAATTTGGGAAGTGACTGCTGGGTTTTTGAGAACAGGCAGTTGGGACAGGAACTGTAGATCAGGCTGACTTCAGACTCCGAGACCGCCTGCCTCTGCCTCCCGAGTGCTGGGATTAAAGCATGTAAGAGCACTTACTACTCTTCCAGAGGACCTGGGTTCACTTCCCATCACCCATACTGTGGCTCACAAGCACCTATAACTCCAGTTCCAGGGTATCCGATGTCCTCTTCCAGACTCTGTGTACCAGGCACACATGTGGAGCATCTACACACATGCAAAGTTCTTGTAGATATAAAATAAAAGTTTGGGCGGTGGTGGCGCACGCCTTTAATCCCAGCACTTGGGCACTTGGGAGGCAGAGGCAGGTGGATCTCTGTGAGTTCGAGGCCAGCCTGGTCTACAGAGCGAGATCCAGGAAAGGCACCAAACTACACAGAGAAAGCCTGTCTCAAAAAACAAACAAACAAGTTAAAAAGCCAGGTGATGTGCCTGTAATACCAACACTGGGAGGGCAGATTCCTGGGGCACTGGCCAGCCGGACTAGCCTAATAGGTGAGCCCCAGGTGCCTGAGGTAGTGTCTCTAAGAATAAAAAGGTAGGAGCCAGCACTCAGGAGTTAGAAGCAGACAGATCTCTGTGAGTTTGAGGCCAGCCTGGTCTACAGAGCAAGATCCAGGACAGCCAAGGCCACACAGAGAAACCCTGTCTTGAAAAAAAAAAAAAAAGAATAAAAAGGTGGATGGCCCCGGAGGAGTGACACCCACAACGGCCCTCTGATCTCCACGTGGGCGGACCCGGGGCGAGCTGATCTAGACTGCTTGAAGGCTAGAGAGGCAATGGGCCTACAGCACATGTGTTGTTTCCCATCAGCTGTCTCCCTCTTGATTCATTCATCAGTACACAAATATGTGCACTGGACCCCAGCCCAGGCACTGTTCTTGGCTCCAAGCAGGTGGGGACAAAGGAGACAGGTCCCCTCATGATGGGTGCTCACACTCTAGAAGGAAGATGGCTTTCTATGTGCTACGCGTTCTCGACTTGACACAGGAGGGAGAGGGGCCAGGAGGGGCCGTGCGGGGCCTGGGGTGTGGCTGATGCTTCACCTGAGCCATGGGACTCTGAGAAGAGCAGACCAGGCATGGTGAGGAGGCTGGATGATGGTGGCCTGGGGAGAAAGAGCTCAATCTGGGAAGCCAATGGTCAACCTCGTGACAGGAAGTCAGAACTCAAGAAGATTTGCTGGCTCCAAGGTGAGCTTGGGTTTTACAATAAATGGTGGAGGAGCCCATTGGGTACAGTTCTCAGTGGTGGGGAGTCGAATTATGACAGCCAGAGTTCTGCTTTTTTATTTTTTTTAATTACATTTTACTTATGGAGTGAGCATGCCACAGAGGACAACTTTGGAGAGTCAGCTCTCTCCTTCTACTATGTGGGTCCTAGGACTCGAACTCATGTCCTCAGGCTTGGCAGCAAGCTCCTTTACTTACTGAGCTATCTTGCCTCCAGGGTTGTTTCTTAATGTTTTCCAACAATTTACCGAATTGCATTTCACCCATTCTGCCAAGAGTTAGGCATAAGACAGTGGCCAGGGATTTGGTACTTCCCTAGTCTGGGAAGTCAGGATGCTTCCTCCCAGCTTAGCAGAGGCATAAGTCTGTGACCTCAAATTGCTGAAATGGTCGTAGAGTTACCCAAGCTTCCCCTGGTGTTCCGTTCCAATTGGATTATTACAGCTCATTTCTCTGCAGAACGACCCAAACCCCTCCCTAGACTCCCAGCCACAAAGGGGAAATTAACAGTAACATAAAAAGTTAAGAAGGTGAGAGAATGTTATCACTCTTGTCAACAATAAAATCTGCTGCTGATCTTCAATGGGGAAGACAGGAGCATCTATTATTTATAGAATACAGATTGTTAAATATTAAATGCTTGAGCTTGGGACAGTGTAAGGGTAAAACCAGGGGTGAGAGCTTGTCAGAATCATAAAGACATACCTCTTTGCAAGGGTGAAGTGCACCCACGTTTATTACCAGTTTTACTGCACTGTAAATTAAGGGGGGAAACCTGTGATGTGTCAGTTTCAAGCTCTAAGTGATAGACATTATCATCAGGAAGGCATCTGTCTGTACTTAGCTCCACTTTCCAAATAGCTGCAGTACCCTCACCTGGAACCATTAACCATTTCAGCCAAGGCAGGCGATAAAAGGGGATGTCCCATGCTTATTTACATCTGAGGGAATGGCAGCCAGGAAAGGGTTTTATGCGCTGGCCATGTTTCCTGCAGTTGCTTACGCTTGTCCAAAGGCTCATGCTGACAGAGGGAAGTAAAAATATTTTTTAAAATCAAGAAAATCACCAAAGTCATGGGAGATAGAGCACATGTTCCCAACTGAGGCCGGAGGATCATCTGAGCCCTGGGATTTAAGAACAGCTTGCATAAATAAAGACTCCAGAGTAGGAAAGAAAAGGGGATGGAGTGATACCAAAGCCGTTAAGAGCACTGGCTGCCCTTCCAGGTGTCCCAGGTTCGATTCCAAGCACCCGTGTGGCAGCTCACCACCATCTGTAACTCCAGTTCCAGAGGATCAAATGACCTCCTCTGGCCTCACTGGCTACCAGACACATAAATGGCACGCAGAAAACATGCAGGCAAGCACACCTATACAAATAAAATAAAATGAATTAAAACACTTTTTAAAGGAAAAGGAAAGGGGAGAGAAGGAAAAGAGCCTTGGGAGATGGCTCCGTTCCTGAAGTGTTTGACACGCACACCTGAGGACCGGAGTTCAGTCCCTGAGAGCCTGTGTCAAAACGCCAGGCACAGTGGCGAATACCTGTAACCCCAGCGCTGGAGAGGCAGAGACAGGCAGAACCCCGGGGCTGCGGGACAGCCACTGCAGCCAAGCTTGTGAGGACAGCTACTGCAGCCAAGCCGGTGAGTTCGGGAGCTGCTGGCTCAGTAACAGACTAAGGCGAGACGCCGCCATCAGCCTCTAGCTTTCATATGCAATTTGTACATGCACCTGTACACACACACACACACACACACACACACAGAATCTCAGAAATTTACATGTTTATGTGATCTTTGTCAGTTTACCCTAATCATCGTTTGTGTGAGACAGGGTCTCTGTGTAGCCTTGGCTGTCCAGGAACTCACTCTGTAGACCAGGCTGACCTTGAACTCACAGAACTCCACCTGCCTCTGTCTCCTAAGCGCTGAGATTAAAGACATGTATCACCATATCTAGCACTTTTAAAATTGGTGTGTGTGTGTGAGTGTGTGTGTGTGTGTGTGTGTGTGTGTGTGTGTGTGTGTGTGTGTGTGTGTTTTGAGACAGGGTTTCTCTGTGTAGTACTAGCTGTCTCAGAACTCACTCTGTAGTACAGGCTGGCCTTGAATTCACAGAATCCACCTGCCTCTGCCTCCCAAGTGTTGGGACTAAAGGCATGCACCACCACCACCACCGCCTGACCAGCATTTTTTAATTTTTTTTTTTTTTTTTTTTTTTTTTTTTGGTTTTTCGAGACAGGGTTTCTCTGTGTAGCTTTGCGCCTTTCCTGGAACTCACTTGGTAGCCCAGGCTGGCCTCGAACTCACAGAGATCCACCTGGCTCTGCCTCCCGAGTGCTGGGATTAAAGGCGTGCGCCACCACCGCCCGGCTCATTTTTTAATTTTTAAAGTACATTTTTTGAGTTTCTCTGAGTTGCCCAGACTAATATTGGACTCAATATGGAGTATAGGCAAGTCTCAAAATTGGAGCAATCCTCCTGCCTCAGTCTCCTGAATGTTAGGTGTAATCACTACATGAAGCTCTTCCCTGATTTCTTTCTGACTTGATTCTTTTTTAAGACAAGCACTCATGAGCCTAGGTTAGCCTTGAATTCACAACAATCCTCCTCAGCCTCCCCTAAATGCTGGAATTACAGGTGTGAGCCAGTATCTACCCTAATAGAAACCTAATGCCCAGGTCTACCCTATTTTCTTTCTGACCTGAATTCTTTGTTTGGGGTGAGGAGTTGAGAGTTGGGGATGGGTTGCCTCAGGTTCTTATATAAGCCCAGGCTGGCCTCAGACTCACTATGTAGATGGGGATGTCCTTGAACTTCTGATCCTCCTGCTTCTTCCCAAGTGCTGGGATTATAGACCCAAATTCTCAATGCAAAGTTAGAAACCATGAACCACCACTGGCTTCGTCACATGAAGTAAGATGTCGTGAGAGCCGGCAGCACCGGGCAGCCCCTCGGCTGCTCCCAAAGACTCACAGGCACAACAGCTTCCTCTCCTGATTTACTGCTCACAAGAAGATGATTTTTCCCTCTTACAAAGAAGATTTGCACATCCAATTTGTTTTCCTTTTTTAAAAAATGTGTTGAATTAAGCCAAAATATTTCCAATGAGGCACCTGATTGAAATACAAATTATACCCACTAGGGTAGCAACCTCCTGTTTAATAAGTGCTCAGCGGGGATTATGCACTAAATTATCTCCCTTAAGTAGTTGCTGATAGACTTATCAATATTTGGATTAATTTTAATATTAAGGAAGTAAATTTTTAACATTTCCATTTTAGGTAGGAAAGAAAAACTACAACTTAATTGTATAGCAGCCTTAACCTTGACTCTTCCTTTTTCTGATTGAACTCTATACAATGATATTAAATTCAAAAATTAATCTAGCCTGCAGAATGGATAATTAGTCAAAACCAGAGAAAAGTCACAAGAAATTAACAATGAAATCAATTCCTTGATTTTATGTCACACCTTTTTCTCTAGGGTATTTTCAGGCACACTTTCAATATGAGCTCATTGCCTCTTAAATTCTGTTAAAATTATATTCTAGAAAGATCTGAACTACTCCTTTAAGAGTTGGGAAGAGCTAAAGTAAAATAAGTTCTGTAACAATGGGAAAGAAGCCCAGAAAAAGAAATTATTTGAAAAGAAACCTAGGAAAGAGGGAAACGCCACAGTCCAGAGGAGTCAAGATGACCGGCCCTGGGAGAGCCAGAGAGCTTCAGGGAACTGAAGTGGCTTCCAGATGAAGCTGAGGGGGTGTGAGCAACTGTCCAGTGTGGAACAGCAAGGCTCTGAGCCTAGCCTTTCACTATTTTGTATGTATGACCCAGAGAACTCTGGAAATACCCCCCCCCCCCCCCCCCCCGTGGAGGTGGTGGGTGGGGAGGTGGGGGGTGGGTGGGGGTGGTGGTGGATTTGGTAGAATAGCTGGAGCAAAGGAGAACTTGGAAAAGAATTAAGAAGGGTTAAGAGGTAAGGTTTACGAACAGAAAGGAAAGGTAGTGGGATGCAGTTCAGGCGCTATGTGCTCACCTAGCATGTGCAAGGCCCCGAGTCTGATTTGTAGAACTAATAATAATAATGATGATGATGATAGTAATAATAATAGTTAGAAATGGCTGATGGAATAATTCAAAAGCGTAAATATCAAGCATTAATAGAGAGGGTGCTAAGGAGATGGTTTCATCAGTAAAGTCTAGCGTGAGAACATTATTTCCGATTCCTAGACTCCATCGGCATGGTCTGCAGGCCCAGCACAGGGGGATGATGGGAAAGAGACAGGCAGACCCTGGCAGCTTGCTGGCCAGTCTAGCCAAAATGGAGACCTCTGGGTTCAGTGAAAGACCCCATCTCAGAAAAGGAGGTGAGGATATGAGCAACTGAGGAAAACACAATTTAACTTCTGGCCTCCACACAGACACACAAAAAGAGAGGTGTGTGTGGGGGGGGGACAGACAGGCAGACAGGCAGACAGAGAGACAGAGAGACACACACATACCACACAACAGAGGAATCAGATGTAAAGAGAAAAGTGGAAAACTAAAGGCTATGCAGAGGAAACAGAAAATTCTAAGTGGACCCATGACAAGCAAGGAGGCTGAATTAGCCTGTGAGGCCCTGGGTTTGACTGAAAAAAAAAAACAACCCGAGATCAAATTATTCATCAGCCACCTCATCCTATGACCAACACACACACACACACACACACACACACACACACACACACACACACACACACACACACTTTACTGAATTCAATGAGGTCTACCATTTTTTTTAAAAAAATATAACAACACCCCTCCTGAGCCTTTCTGAACTAAAGCAAGAAGAACTATGTCCCGACTCAATGTATGAGACCAATATTTATGGTTCCCAAACCAGACAAAAGCTCATAAAATTACACACCAATATCCTCAACAAAATCCTAACATACGGAATCAGATCCATGTAAAAAGGATTATGTGACCAAGTGGGATTTATCCCAGGAATGAAGTGTTGGTTTAACATATGAAAATCAATCAGTGTTATATACCATATTAATTGAATAAACTATAACACTATACAGCCATCTCAACCACCTCAGAAAAGGCATTTGTAAAATCCAACACCCATCAATATGAGCCCCACCCCTCAAAAGGGGCGGAAGAGAGCAACTCAGATGCTGTGTGTGTATGAAAAACCCACACGGAACCTCAAGCTCCACAATGACAAATTGGATGCCTCCCCTCTAAAACCAGGAGTAACTCAAAAACATTGTTCACCTGGATCTTGTGCCTTAGGTTCTAGCCAGGACAGTCAAGAAAGCAAAAAGGCCCCTAGATTTTTTGAAATAGTAAAGCTACCTCTCTTCACAGATCTTTTGTGGATGGGTGTGGTACTGGAGTTCAAACTCAGGCCCTTGTGCATGCCAGCATCGTACTTCTGAGCTACCCACCCCAGACCCCTATTTATTTTTAAGGGTTTACTTTTTATTTTATGCATATGAGTGTTGTCTGTGTGAATATAGGTACATGACACACCTGCAGCGCCTATGGAGGCCAGAAGAGGGCAGTAGATTCCCTGGAACTGGAGTTAGAGATGGCTTGTGAGTGTCAGGTGGGTGCTGGGGATCTAACCCAGGTCTTCTGGAATACCCACAATTCTTAACCCAGGATTCTTAACCTCTTAGCCATCCCTCCATCCCCACTCCTATTTTTAGGATATATATATATATATATATATATATATATATATATATAGGTTTTTTGAGACAGGGTTTCTCTGTGTAGTTTTGCGCCTTTCCTGGGACTCACTTGGTAGCCCAGGCTGGCCTCAGACTCACAGAGATCCGCCTGGCTCTGCCTCCCGAGTGCTGGGATTAAAGGCGTGCGCCACCACCGCCCGGCTATATTTTTATTTTTCATTTATGTATGTGTCTGTCTATGTGTGCTGGTGCTCAAGATGGCCAAAAGAGGCCACTGGATCCCCTGGAACTGGAGTCGCAGAAGCTTGTGAGCCGCCTGACAATGGTGCTGGGAATTGAACCAGGTTCTTTGCAAGAACAGTGTACAATCTTAACCACTGAGCCATCTCTCCAGCCTCTTCCCCCACCTGCCAGCCCTTTTAGGTTTTTATTTGTTCATTTAACTTTTTACTCTGTGTGTGTGTGTGTGTGTGTGTGTGTGTGTGTGTGTGTGTTGCACACCAGATGTTGTGCATATGAGAGTCAGAGGACAAACTTGTAGAGCCAGCTGTTTTCCATCCACCACTATCTGGGTTCCCGGGACAGAACTCAAGTCATCAAGCTCTTATGTGCTGGGATTTGGGGCATGGTCTGCCACGTCTATCCATGTAAGGGCCCTAAGGAACGCATGCATGCTCACACAACCATTAGGAATAATAAACACCCCAAGAAAGCTTCTAAATGGAAAATCAGTATGTGAAAAATCACTGTGAGCTGGCCGTGATGGACCGGGGATGTGCCAGAGCATCCCCAGGACTCAGGAGGCAGAAGGTAGCTGGCCATCGTGATCCAAGCAAGTGTGAGCTACTGATCAAGAATCTCTCTCAAAAAGCAAACTGCCCCCTAAACAAATGCAGTTGTATGTTTATGAACAATTGGAACATGAAATTAAGAAAATCCTGTTTACAACTGCATCAAAAGCTAAAAACAACGCAGTGTTCCTGGGGCTGGGGAGTTGGCCACGGTTAAGAACAATCACTGATCTTCCACAGGACTGGAATTGGCTCCCAGCACTCATGGCAGTCTCACAACTACCTGTAAGCTGGTGTAGCGGCGGGAATTCTAATTGGTCTTAAACCCTGGAGTCAAATATCAGTGTAAAAGCTGAAAGATCAGAGAAGCAGAGCAGCAGCCGCTAGAGACTTCTTACCTCTACGAATCCTCAGACTGAAAGGGGCCGAGCTCCTGTCTCCACTCCGCCTTATCATTTCCTGTTTCCTCCTGCCAAGTACTGGGGTCAAAGGGATGAGATACCAAGTGCTGGGATTAAAGGTGTGTGCCACCACTGCCCGGCCTCTAGTGGCTAGCTCTACAGTCTGATCTTTAGGCAAGCTTTATTTGTTAGACCACAAACAAAGTATCACCATAAGTCGGACGTCCTTTTCTGGCCTCTGGGGGCACCTGGACACACCTGGCATACAAACAAAAATAAAATCTCAAAGCCTGAGTGGTAGCACACACCTTTAATCCCAGCATTGGAAAGGCAGAGTCAGGTAGATCTCTGTGAACTCAAGGGCAGCCTGGTCTACACTGTGAGTTCTAAGCTAGCCAGGGCTACATAGTGACATGCTGTCTCAAAATTAAGTAACTAAATTTAAAAATGCCCTCAACTGAAAGAAGTCAGAGATCTGAATAGTAGAATCCACGTTCATAGATTGAAGAACTTAGCATATGTGCTGAAATTCCTCCCCCCCCCCCCAGGGACATATAAACCGCTTCAATTCTTCCCTCTACACTGAGGTGCAGCTCCTTCAGAGTGCACTCTGGGGAACCAACAAGAGTTTTAGGTTTCCTTATGGAGCACTGGGTGAGGAATTACCGGCAGGAGCGTTGATGACCTTAAAGCAGACACACTGCGGTCTTCACCCAGCTTCACCCCTCATCCTTCTCCATCTTTATCCTCTAGCTCCTCCCAGGACCCTGAGACCATGCACAATTAGGGCAGAAGTGCATAGAACCGGTTGGGAGCTGTGGCCAGATGCTCAGATGAGGGTCCCAGGAAGCCCCTCACCCCATCCTTCCAAGAGGGATGGTTACGAGCCAACAAGCCCAGCTGTGGTGATCTTGGGCAAGCAGGCCCAGCTACACTCTGGCTCAGAGGACAGTCCTCCACAACAGAGGGCAACTCCCCACAATGGCCCACACATTCAACAAAACCCTGTCAGAGACCTAAACATAAGCTTAGAAGAAAACATGAGTTTCTAAAGCAGTCTGACTTCGGATGGGCAACAACTTATCAGTTGGGATAAGCATTAGTCACAAACAAAAAATAAACTCAGTTTCACAAAATTTAAAACTTTGGTGAACCAAAGAACCCCAAGACTGTGATGGCAGGATGCTGTCTTAGTCAGGGTTACAGTGATGAAACACCGAGACCAAAAAGCAAGGTGGGGAGGAAGGGGTGCATTTGGTTTACACTTCCACAGAACAGTCCGTCATCAAAGGAAGACAGGACAGGAACTCCGGCAGGGCTGGAAGCTGGAGGCAGGAGCTGATGCAGACGCCATGGAGGGCCGTTGCTTACTGGCTTGCTCATCACAGCTTCTCAGCCTGCTTTCTTACAGAACCCAGAACCACCAGCCCAGGGTGGGTCACACCCACAATGGGCTGGGCCCTCCCCATCAGTCACTACATAAAATGCACTACAGCTGGATCTTAGGGAGGCATTTTCTCCGTTGAGGCTACCTCCTATCAAATGAATTTAGCTTGTGCCTAATGAACACAAAACTAGCCAGGACAGAAACCATGTCTCAAAAAAACAAAAACACAAGAAAGAAAGAAAACAACAAACAAGTAAGAGGCTAGGCTTAGAAAGGGAGAAAATATTTGTATCTAATAAAGACATATTATCTAAAATATATAAAGAATTCTTACAACTCAACAATAAATAGGTACCCAACTTAAAAACAGATAAGAGACTTTTTGTTTGTTTGTTTTGTTTTTGAGACAGGGTTTCTCTGTATGGTTAGCTCTGGCTGTTCTGGAACTTGCTCTGTAGACCAGGCTGGCCTTGAACTCACTGAGATCCGCCTGCCTCTGCCTCCAGAGTGCTGGGATTAAAGGTGTGCGCCACTACTGCCCAGTGATAAAAGACTTTTTTGAAACAGTGTCTATGTAGCCACAGCTAGAACTCACCATGTAGACCAGGCTATCTGTCCTGGAACTCACAGAGATCCACTTGCCTCTGCATTCCGATTGCTGGAATTAAAGGTACGTGCCATCATGCCTGGCTAGATAGAAGGCTTTTATAGACATTTTCTGAAGATTCATAAGTAGCATATAAGTTCATTTAAAAAATGCTCAAAATCACCAGGCGGTAGTGGCCCACGCCTTTAATCCCAGCACTCGGGAGGCAGAGCCAGGCGGATCTCTGTGATTTCGAGGCCAGCCTGGGCTACCAAGTGAGTTCCAGGAAAGGCGCAAAGCTACACAGAGAAACCCTGTCTCAAAAAAAAAAAATGCTCAAAATCATTAATAGAGGAACACAAACCAAAGCTATGGCCAGATCCCCTTCCACATCCACAGAGTGCCTACAAGAGCCTGGGATTGACAGGTAGCAAGTATCGGGGAGGGTGTGCCGGAAGGCAGGATTGAGGCAGGAAGAGGAAGAGCAGAAAAACTCTGGATTTTTGTTCTGCTGAATCTAGAGGTGGATGTGAACCTTTGTGAATACACTTAAAACCGCTCAGCTGTATATTTTCACGAGGTGAAGTATATGGTATGTAAATTATATCTCAATAAAGCAGCGATAAAAATAAAAAGGAAAGGTCAAATGTGGTGTGTGAGTAAGCAGTGATAAAAATAAAGAAAGGGGAACAGAGAGGAAGGGGAGGGCACACAAGCTACATCTTCATCTATTTCAGTGTCAAACGGTACTGTCCAAAACTCATCAATCAAACCACGGAGCAATCGGAGAGCCACAAAAGAAACTACAGAATTAATGCGAAGGGGGCTATGCATCTAGAACAATCGGGAGTCTCCTTGCCTCACTTGCACAAGGCCCTGGTTGGATGCCCAGCACCACATAAGCGACAATGACACAGGTCTACAAATCCATTACTCAAGACATGGAAGCAAGAGACTCAAAAGTTCTGGGACACCCTCTGCTACATAGCAAGTTCAGGGCCAGCCTGGGCTACAAGACTCTCTCAAAAAGGTTGAAGGGAGACTGGAGAGATGGCTCAGCAAATGAGAGCACTTTCTGCTCTTACCAAGGATCTGGGTTCAGTTCCCAGCAACCACATTAAGCTGCTTACAACAGCCTGGAACTCCAGCTCCAGAGATCTGATGCTGTCTTCCAACCTTGGACACCTGCCCATACACTGTGCATGTACTTACACTAAGGAAACATACATACACATTAAAAAAGGAAGGAAGGAAGGAAGGAAGGAAGGAAGGAAGGAAGGAAGGAAGGAAGGAAGGAAGGAAGGAAGGCTAGAGGAGAGAGGGAGGGAGGAAACCTTAGGAAAAAAAGCGGGGGTTGGGGATTTAGCTAAGTGGTAGAGTGCTTGCCTAGCAAGTGCAAGGCCCTGGGTTCGATCCTCAGCTCCACAAAATAAATAAATAAATAATTAAAAAAAAAAAAGGGCCGGGTGTTGGTGGTGCAATCCTTTAGTCCCAGCACTTGGGAGGCAGAGCCAGGAGGATCTCTGTGAGTTCGAGGCCAGCCTGGTCTACAGAGTGAGATCCAGGGAAGGCACCAAAACTACAGAAAAACCCTGTCTTGGGAAAAAAAAAAAAAAGCAGGCTGAAGGACTCTCCCAGGCCCGAGCATGGCAAACTTGGTGCCGGCAGCTTTAGCCCTTCCCCTCCCTCTCCCTTGCTAAACCTTTAGATTACAGTCCTAAAGCTGGCCCCAAGGTCCATTCCCTTATTGGCCACTGACTCATTCCTGAGACCAAACACCAAGGTCCAGCAATCAAAATTCATTATTTGTCTGCACTGGCTAACCTGTCCAATCAGGACTTACCAACTCACCCTAACACAGACTTCCCCTTTTCCACTTTGAAAACACTTCTGGGCCAGGCAGTGGTGGCGCACGCCTTTGATCCCAGCACTCAGGAGGCAGAGGCAGACGGATCTCTGTGAGTTCAAGGCCAGCCTGGTCTACAAAGCAGATAGATGCCAGGACACTCAGGACTGTTACACAGAGAAATACTATCCCAACACACACACACACACACACACACACACACACACACACACACACACACACTCCATGTGAGATGAGAAATATACCTTTAATCCAGATCTTTTGAAGTGGGAAGACCCACCTCTAATCTGGGCCACGCCTTCTGATGGCAGTCTATATCAGGACATGGAAGAAGGAAGCTCTCTCTCTGCCTGCCTGCCCTCACTCTCACTGGCAAGTCCATCCCTTCCCTGTCGTTAGAGCCTTCTTCTTCAGGATTCCAGTGCATCAGCTGATACATCCAGACTCATGGACTGAACAACCACTGCATTCTTGGGCCTTCCATTGATAGACAGCCATTGTGGGAGCAGCTGGACCACGGCCTGTGAGTCATTCTAATAAATCCCACGTATATACATACAAACATAATACATACATACATGTATGGAGAGAGAGATTCATTCTATAAGTTCTGTTCCTCTAGAGAAACCTGGAAATACACACACATACACACACACACACACACACACACACACACACACACACACACACACACACAATGCTTTGGATCAAAACCCAGAGCATCCCATGTGCTAGGCAAAGCACCCCAGTCCTTCTTTTCTTGGTTTTATTTGTTACTATGTGTGTGTCACTTTGATCTAAAGTTTAAAAAATATCTTTAAAAGTCAAGTAAGTATTTTTTCCCCAAAGATCCTGGTGATTGAGGTCAGGACAGGGAAGCTGTGAAGGGGAGGGAGTCCTGGGGGGACGACCACCCTCTGGACTGAGCCTCTTCCAGGAACCTGCCCAGGAGCTGAAGCCTTGTCCCTGCATCATCGCCTGCTGTGGCAGGTGCCCCTGCTCAAGCCTGAGCAAGGGTCATGATTGATACACATTTCTTACCCCTGTCCAGCTGAGAGATCAAAGTGACACTTTGTAAAAATGGAATGGCGTAAGGAGTTAATTGTAAAATTAATTAAATGTCATGGCCCCAGAAAGAAAAACAGATCAGGATGAGAACACAGCTATGGCACCAGCACTCAGCTTCACACACTCTTTAGTATTACACCCCCCCCAAAATGTGCCAATAAACTGGGGGGTTTTGCTGCCTCTCCTTGGCTTTTACTGCTGTAATCCCAAACCACTCCTCTCCCGGGTCAAATGCGTGGCTCAGCTAACACACAGACCAGACAGCTATTTGATCCAAGACTCAGGAAAAAAAAAATTTTTTGAAAGCAAAAAACAGTGTGTAAGGTAATTTTGTTCCAGATCTTTCCCTGCGAGTCATGAACATAATAGATTTGACTTTTTACTCGTGTACCCCCCTAAGAAGCATAAAAGAAAGGTTACACTGGCAGGCAGCTAGAAAAGAGTTTAATTAATCCCAAAGTGTGCACTTCGTTTGGAAAGTGCGCTACAGAAGAACCCTGTGTCTACTGAACTAGATCCTTCAGGCTATTATGCCTCGTGCTGGAGAGAGTTTTCTGAGGGAGCCAGTCCCTTGAGGTCTGGAAGGCACTGTCATTAAACTAAGATCTACGCAGGACCAAGACGGAAGCCACTGAAGGAGCAGGGACTCCCCCTCACAGCAGGGATCGGTGTGTCTATGTTTGTAGAAGATCTGAACCCTAAGGCTGTGGGTTTCCTCGTGCTCCTGATGGTCAAAGCTGCCAAGATGGCTTTCTCTAGGTGACCCCCATCTGTGCACCAGCAAAAGTATGACTGTCTTTGGCTTGCTGTTTCATTCATTCATTCATTCATTCATTCATTCATTCATTCATTCATGTGTTTTCTTACTATCCTTTGTTTATCCTTTGACATTTCATGTATGCATACATGTATCATTTTTTGGATTTTAGTCATATTTTATAAGTGTGTGTGTGTGTGTGTGTGTGTGTGTGTGTGTGTGTGTGTGTGTTTCTGTGCACATGTCCTCAGAGGCCAGAAGAGGGCATCAGATCCCCTGGATCTGGAAGTACAAGGCAGATATGGGTGCTGGGAAACAAACTTTGATCCTCGCCAGGAGCAGTACACACTCTTAACCAGTGAGACATCTTTCCAGCCAAATCCATGTATCTCGAGCATATCCATCTCCGTTTTCCCCAACTCCCCTTGGATACTCGAAATGCATTCCTTCCCACATTCATGTCCTCTCTAGGCCTCTTTTTCAATTTTATGTGTATGAGTGCTTACATGTGTGCAAGCACACCATGTGCATTTAGTGCTCATGGAGGCCAGAAGAAGGTGTCGGATCCCTTGGAACCAGAGTCAGTATGTGAGTTCAGAAATTGACCCAGATCCTCTGCGAGAGCAGCAAGTGCTCTTAACTGATGAGCCCTCTGCCCACTGCCCACTGCCCACTGCCACCACTCCCTTTCAGCTCAGTGTGTTCGATTAGTTCTGCCTGCTGGAATGTCAGTGGACCTTGTTGGCTTACAGAGGTCGTCTGCAGGTAGCCACAGCTGTGGTGAGCTCATGAGTTTAATGGCCAGGCAAGTCTAGAGTCAGCATTTCAGAGCACTGCTCCATCTTCTGGCTCTTATGTCTTCCTGCCCCCTCTTCCTCTATGTTCCCCCTATGAGTCTTGTGGGATTCATAAAGATGTCCCATTTGGGGCTGTGCATGTAATGATCACTTATTCTCAGCACTTTGACCAGTTATGAGTCTCTGCATTAACTGATGCCCACAGCACAAAGGTGCTTCTCTGAGAAAGGCCAGGAATTACACTAATCTACAGGCAGACACTACACACTAATCTACAGGCAGACACTACACACTAATCTACAGGCAGACACTACACTAATCTACAGGCAGACACTACACACTAATCTACAGGCAGACACTACACACTAATCTACAGGCAGACACTACACTAATCTACAGGTAGACACTACACACTAATCTACAGGTAGACACTACACTAATCTACAGGCAGACACTACACACTAATCTACAGGCAGACACTACACACTAATCTACAGGTAGACACTACACACTAATCTACAGGCAGACACTACACTAATCTACAGGTAGACACTGCTAACACGAATGGGGGAAATCTCATGGGGCCCCACCCCTAGACTGAGATCTGATAATTAAAAACTGCTGAGAGGGAGAATTAGTCCTCCATGGAGATGAGCCCCTTATAAGGTCATCTGATACCAAATGGTCAGCCCTAAAAAATATGCATCCAAGCAACACTAAACGTACCTAGCAGGTTGAATTTATAGATTTATTTGCATATATGTGAGTGTGTAACAACAATAACTAAAAAATAAGAGAACATACAAGGAGGTGGGCTGAAGAGAAGTAAAAGAGGAACAATGCGATTATATTTTAATTTTTTAAAAGATTAGAAATAAAATAAAGATCAAGATAAGGTAAAAATTATAAAATAAATAGGGGCATTACTTTTAAGTCTCTCCTGTGGAGCGGCCCTCAAACCCAATCAGAGAGTAGCTGGCTACCCTCGGCCCGGCACTGTTCTCAGAGCAATCCTGCTCTCCCTAGGCACAGTCCAGGCCCCACCCACCATTTCTAGTGCTGTGAAGAGACACCATAACCATGGCAACTCTTAAAGAGAAACATTTAATTAGGGTTATCTTACAGTTCAGAGGTTTAGACCTTTATCACTGTGGCAGAACATGGCAGTGTGCAGGCAGACTTGGTGTTGGAGAAGCTGAGAGTCCTACATCTTGATCCGCAGGCAACAGGAAGTGAACTGAGACAATGGGTGTGGCGTGAGCACATACATGAGACCTCAGAGCCCACCATACAGTGACACACTTCCTCCAACAAGGCCACACCTACTCCAACTAAGCCACACCTCCTAATAGTGCCACTCCCTAGGAGTTTATGGGAGCCAATTACATTCAAACTACCACAATGGCATTCTCATATTTAATTGTATACATGTATGAAATTCTCAACAGATCTTTTTTAACTGTAATTAAAAACAGAAAAAGAAAGAAGGCGGAATGGTGGCTGCTAGGATTGGGGTTGGGGAACACTGAATGGGGATAGTTTGACAAGATGATGAACTCCCAAGTTAGCCAGTGGTGATGGGTGCCAACAAACTGAACATACTCGGTGCCACTGAGCCGCTGAGAAGTGGCAGAAATGGTAAGCTTTCTGATACACACATTTTACCATGATTTAAAGGAATTAATAATTAAGGGGCAAAGCACAGACTGTTCTATTAAAAAGTACATGGTGTTCTGCCTTGCTGTAGGTGTTAGCATATCTCTGACTTCAGAACAGCTTGAAGCCCAGGGCTAAGGTGTCTCTCTGGACTTTGTGAGGACGAACCAGAGGCCAAGGTGCCTCTGTGGGCATCTAAGGGCAAACCAGGGGCCAAGGTGCCTCCGTGGCCATCTGAGGGTGAGTCTGGACTCTTCTGAGGTCTGGGAGAAAATGTCTTCTGCTCCTGAATAATGACTGTGGTTTTCTGGCAAACACTAAGGAGGAAGGAACTAAAAATACTTATTGGCCACTCTGCCAAAACTCCACAGTGCTCTGAATGTACCAGGCCAACATGTCGAAGTGCTCTCCAAGGGAGAAGGAGCTACCTAAACATCAAGGTCAAAGTTATGGCATGCATCCCCCTCTGCCTCTCAGAAGACAGGGTGTCCACCCAGCACAGAGGCAGCATCTGGTGCAACTGGCCAGGTCCCCAGCCTGCTATCCCAGAGACACCACCCCACACCCAGCCTCAGGACCCAGTCAAGTCGCCAGCCCAGGGTCTGTTCTGTTGCCAGCTCGAAGAAGCTAAGAGTGACACAGACTTTTCCCTAATGCTACGCCCGGCTGCAGGAACCCGCTCAGGACACCTGCGGGGGCCAGGAGAGGCGGCAGAAGAGGACTAGAAACAAGGGCTGCAGTTCCGAGGGCTGATGCTCCTTGATAGGATCCTCTCTAACATGTGCACGAATCATGGGAGATCTGGTCAGGATATAAGCGCTCATACAGCAGGTGTGGCACAGCGCCTGGGCCCAACCCATTTAACAAGGGCCCGGTGTGCCAATGCAGCTGGCCCATGGAACCACACTGTGAGGAAGAGAGGGAACCTCCCCGGGCAGCCAGCAAGCCGGAGTGAGGGTGGGGAAAAGGTGACCCAGGCTGGGTGAGCTCCTGGCTTGAGAAGTACAGGGCATCTCCTGAAACCCGTCCTCACTTTGCAGGTTGGCACTGGAGCAGATGTCATATAGCTTTGTGCCTGTTAGTGTGGAAGAATGTGACTAGCACCCCATGTGGATCTGGGGGCCATAAAGGGAAAGTATGTCACTGCAGGAAGAGTACATCCTGACCTAAATGGGTGTCTTAGGCAAGTCATTCTGAGTCTTAATTTCCTTTCTGAGTAAGTGAGAATAATGGAGGAAGGGGCAGTGGTGGCGCACGCTTTCAATCCCAGCACTCGGGAGGCGGAGGCAGGTGGAGCTCTGTGAGTTCGAGGCCAGCCTGGTCTACAACACAGCCAGCTCCTGGCCAACCAGAGCTACATGGTGAGATCCTGTCTCAAAAAATAAAAGCTTTCAGGATTAAATAGATAAATAAATCATTGCTGAAGCACAGAGGGGACAGTAGTCCTTTAAGCTAAGAGTTAAAGTCTGTTTAATTTTTAAAATTGTTTAACTGTTTATTTTGGTGTTTTGAGACAGTGTCATGTACACCAGGCTGGCCTCGAACTCACTGTGTAGCCATGGATGGTCCTGACCTTCCTGCCTCTGCCCAGGGTTACAAGTATGCACCACCACACCCACTTCCTCTCTTATTGCATTTTGTCTGCATGTATGTCTGTGCACCACATGCGTGCCTGGTGCCCTCAGAATCCAGAAAGGGATGTCAGATTCCCTGGGACTGGAGTTGTAAACAGTTGTAAGTAGGCGCTGGGAATCCAACCCTGGTCCTCTGGAAGAGCAGCCAGTGCTCTTAACAGCTGAGCCATCTCTCCAACACTATCTCTCCAGCCTGCTAAAGTCCATTTTAAACCTGCACACTCACTTCCCAAATAACACTGCTCGCAGCTGGGAAGGTGGACTTTGAAGTGGTATAACCAGACCCCAACAGGCTGAGGAGGCCGTGGAGGAGCAGGCACCTGAGGGATTGTCAGAATCGAGCTGCTCATTCCTAAGACTGAAATCTTTCCCTGCTCCAGATTACAGATCCTGGGCCTGGGCCTGGGCCAGGACATAATGTATTATAACTATAGAGTAAGTTATTCAAATTATGATCATTTCAGGAACCATTTTTTATGAGAAAATAAATTTTAAATAATAGCATTTTAAACTTTTTATGGCTACATTTGTCATGTGACCTGGGACAAGGTATATTTTTGCACTAAAATGGGACACATTAATTATCTCCAAAGTAGCACTCACTCAGCATCCACCCTCTCTGGATGAAAGGACAGAATCAGACAGCCATTTTCTCCACCTGTGACATGTGAGCCTCCACCTAGTCGGGACACACACTGACGACGTACACACATACAAAGGTAGGGCAGTTGAGCCTGTGGGCCTAAAATAGGTCCCAGAAAAGTCATGGAAGAATCTAAAACAGAGCAGTAGACTTAGTTAGGGCTCTGTGTGTACGTGTGCGTGTGCGTGTGCGTGTGTGTGTGTGTGTGTGTGTGTGTGTGTGTGCACATGTGTGTGAACGTGTGTGTGTGTGTGTGTGTGTGTGTGTGTGTGTATATGTGTGTGTGTGTGTTTGCTTAGCTTGTCTGGCTGTTAATTAAACACTTAAACCTTAACTTTGGTCAAACACTTCCCACATCTTAGAAACAGAAACAAAAATTCTTCTATTAATCAATAATGAGGCCAGGAGGTGGTGGCGCACGCCTTTAATCCCAGCACTCAGGAGGCAGAGGCAGGCAGATCTCTGTGAGTTTGAGCCCAACCTGGTCTTCAGAGCAAGTTTCAGGACAGGTTCCAAAGCTACACAGAAAAACCGTGTCTCGAAAAACAACAACAACAAAATCAATAATGCACTCTCCACCTCTCTGGACATTCCCCTGGGAACACAGAGGTTCTGAGCTCACTGCCCATGCAGGAGGTTATTGGAATCAAGCAGTACAGAACTGGACAATGTAAAGTGCAGCTTTCTTAGCAGAAAACCCACAGCACAAGACTTTGTCCCTGCAGAGAATGAAAGGTTTATGGAGAGTATACATCAGGCTGGAGAGACGGCTCAGTGGGTAGGAGCACGCACTGCTCTTCCTACAGGACCCGAGTTCGGTTCCCAGCCCCTGCATTGGGTGGCTCACAAACTCCAGCTCCAGCGGATCCGATGACTCTCTGGCTCCTGAAGACACCTGTACCCACACAGACAGGTGCACATACACAAAATCTAAACTTAAAGAACGTTTTAGCTGGATGTGGTGGCACATACCTGGGAGGCTCTGACTGCGTCCTTGGGGCTTTACAGTTTGCCTAGTTCCTGTTCTCTATGGTCCAGGGCATGAGTGGGTCTGTCTATATCATTTGCAGGCCTGGTATAAGATGAAAATAGGAGGTTTTTGTTTAAACCTGTTAGGGATTTTTGTTGTTGTTGTTTTTGTTTTTGTTTTTCGAGACAGGTTTTCTCTGTGTTGCTTTGCACCTTTCCTGGAACTTGCTTTGTAGACCAGGCTGGCCTCGAACTCACAGAGATCCGCCTGGCTCTGCCTCCTGAGTGCTGGGATTAAAGGCATGCGCCACCACCTCCCGGCCTAAACCTGTTAGGAATTTTGACATCAACAGCTCTGCCTTTTTGTCCAGGCCAGTTTGCATGGAGCTGTTAAAATCTGCTGAAAGCATCACAGAGGCGCTGTTAGGAGGGAAGGTGATGGGGGGCAGGTACTGTGCAGGTCATGGGTTTCAAATTCTAATAATCCTGCAGGGGACAGGCCAGCTTCACAAGTAGGTGGCCTGGGTAGTCATGCAGAACCTGCACAGCACAAGTTGGCTTGCTGACTGTGGATGCAACGTGACCGACTACCACAGGCTCCTGTGGCGGTGCCTCCCCACCATGATGGGCCTTGCCTCCAACTGTGAGACAGAACAAACCCCTCCTCCCTTAAACTGGACAGTGCCCATGAGGAAACACTGTTGCGGGGTGGACACCAGTGCCGGCTTCGCTGGGAATGTGCTAGAGGATCCTGCAGAACTGACTTTCTTTGGTTTCTGCAACCACAGCCAACTGGGTCAAGACTCAGAATCACATTGTGTCCCAAAATGCAGAGCACAGCAAGGGTGACTGGACGCCGCTGGATAGCAGTTTCCTTCCAGATGAAAACATTCCCTCCTGCAGGGAAAGTCCTTAAGCAAGAAAGTAAACAACTCGGGAACTTCAGGAAGTCCCTGAAACTGACCAGACTTACTAGGACCCCTCCCTGGCAGAATAGGAGATAAAAGCTGAGAGTCCCCCTCAGACAGAAGGAAGCTGAGCCGCCAAGAAGACTCTGAGACAAGCCAGCTCGCTGAAAGAAGCAGATACCAGCCGAGCTGCCTGGAAGAGGCATAGACCAACTGAGGCACCTGGAAAGGACACTCTCCAACCTATTGAGCTGTCACTCATGCTGGGGTGGGCTTTGGTGATGCAGCTAGCTGTCTTTGAGTCATTTCTGCTCCTGTGAGTAACCCCTCACCCATATTCCTGTAAATAACCCCAGTAAAAGTCATTGGTTCATCAAATTGAACTTGAGTGGCATCTATACTTTGTTCTGTTGTGAGCTCCCGATCTGAGATGTGTTGCATCTCCCCAGGAAAAGTTTTGTAACATAAAAGCCCACTCCATGCCTGCCTGACAAGAACTTCCAGTGAGCCATTTGTGGCGTGTGACATTAGCTATTAGTGATATCGGATGGACCCACAGGACCCTAACGAAGAGACAGCCTATCCATGAGCTGTGTTGCCCTGTGGGGCTGAGAAAATGGACAGTTAATGTTGGCAGTTGACATTTAAACATTACAGGGAAGAAAGACTCCAGAGAGGACACAGAGGGCCTTGTGCAACTCAAGTAATGAGGAAGAGGAAGACATGTAGACCCCATGGCATTGTATGGACATAGCTTGGCATGCTCATAGCCATCTTGAGTCATAACCACCTCGATTGTCCCTGGTAAGTAAACTTAACTGTTTTGTTATTTTCCCTTGGGTTTTTTGTTGTTGTTTTTGTGTTTTGTTTTGTTTTGTTTTTCGAGAAAGGGCTTCTCTGTGTAGTTTTTGGTGCCTGTCCTGGATCTCACTTTGTAGACCAGGCTGGCCTCGAACTCACAGAGATCTGCCTGGTTCTGCCTCCTGAGTGCTGGGATTAAAGGTGTGTGCCACTGCTGCCTGGCTTCCCTTGGTTTTTTGAGACAGGGTTTCACTGTGTAGCTGTAGCTGTTATGGAACTCACTCTGTAGACCAGGCTGGACTCAAACTCACAGAGACCTTTTGAAGGGTTCTTATGAGAGAGGGATAAGAAAATATTAGATAGAAAGAGAGACCTAGTTGATGAGAAGAAAGACAGAAACACAGAAGAGCTTCAGGAGGGCCTGGATCAATACCCAATGGCCTCAAAAGTTTATTCAAAAGGCTTTTTATAACATACCAAGGGGAGAGACACAAGATCTCCCCCTTGCTAGATCAAAGCATACTGTACAGCCAAGTGTAGACCCTTCTAAACACCTGTAAACATGCCAGTGACCAAATCATCTCCTTATGCAGCCCTACTGGGTAAGGCAAACTCAGATTCTCTGACCCTGAGTAATTTGGGCCTCCACAGAGATCCGCCTACCTCTACCTCCAGAGTGCCCGGCTCTTAGCTGGGTTTTGCCCATGTAGATTCCCAACAAACTATTAAGCAGGTAAAAAACCACTGAAGTCTTCTATAAGGCTTTATGTGGGGATCCTGACTTTGGGTAAGCACTTGACTCTGTGCATATGTGGAGTGTGTTCATATACCTTCGTGTGTGTGTGTGTGTGTGTGTGTGTGTGTGTGTGTGTGTGTGTGTGTAGACCAGAGTGTGGTGTCTTCCCAATCGCTATCTTCTTTTCAGAGATAGAGCCTCTCACTGAACCAACTTAACTGGTCAGGATGGCTCCAGGGGTCCAGCCTTCTGCCAGCCTCACACTGGGCTTTGTGGTGTGTGCCGACATACCCAGCCTTCCACACGGGGACCAGGGAGCAGAAGTCAGGTCTTCATGCTTGTGTGACATGCACTCTTCTGACTGCCATCATCCCAAGAGCCTTGACTCTTCCCCTGCCATGCTGACACCCACTGAGTTCTGCCTAAGGTAAACCTGAGTGTTCCAGCCAAGATAAAGTCACCTTAGTCCTGAACTGCAAACACACCCTATCTCTGTTACAAATTACAGCATCCAATTGGTCTTGCCCAGAAGCCTGCTTCCATCAGTAAGACACACTGAAAAATGAGACTCTGCCTGACTCCCTTGTCAATCTCATGCTGCCTTGGGACAGATCCTCAAAAGACCTGACCAAGTTGCTCAAAAACTGGTGTTGAGAAAAGACCTTGAATGACAGGTGAGCAGCAAGGAGAGAGAGAGCCAGAAACAAGGATCTGCCGCAATGATACATAACAGGGTTGATTTTTTCTTTTCTTTTTTTATTTTTCTTTCTTTTTTTCTTTCTTTTTTTTTTTGGAGGGTGGTAGTTTTTGGTTGGATTTTGTGGAGTTTTTTTCTCTTATTTATTTATTTATTTATTTATTTATTTATTTATTTATTTATTTATTTATTTAGAGACAGAGTTCCTCTTTGTAGACATTGCTGTCTTTGTAGACCTGGTTAGCTTCAAACTCCCCAAGACCCACCTGGCTCTGGCTCCTGAGTCCTAGGATCAAAGGCGTCACCACCGCCGCCCAGCACTGCTCCAGTTCGTACACACCCAGCTTTTCTTGGGCAGTTTGTCTCTCCCCACCCCATCCCCAGTTCCTTGAGTGGTTTTCTTCTTCTTTTTACAACCAGAAGAGCCTTGTCTTAAACAAGGCATCTTAAACTTAATTGCTCTTTTCAGCTGAGTAAGAGAAGAAAGAAAAGAAAAGAGCCCCTCATTCATCCAGCACATATGGTGAGCTCTCGATGCCCTGAGCCACTCTGGGGGGCTTGGGGACAGCAGGACAGTCCTGGAGGCAAGTCCTTACACTGCTCAGGGCGGAGGAGGATTGATTGAGGGGGTCCCCAGCCATGGCCACCTCACAACCAAGTGTCTCTAAACTTAAACTGAAGCTCAAATTTACGATTTGAGTGAAAATGGGATGCAAATGTTTGATAATAAACAAACATATGGTAAATTTATTTCTGTTCCCCTCCCCACCGCTTGCTTCCCCTGGATCTATAATCCTTCTACCGCCATTAAAAAAGAATTTAAAACAAACAAACAAGGTTTATCCTGAGAGCTTTGCACAGATTAGTTCTCACAGTGAGTAAAGCCCACGAAAGCACAGCTTCTGCTTAGAGAAAACGAGGATAACAAGAGTGATATCCATGGAAACCGATCAGAGACAGGACATCCATGACAGATCCTCGATGGCACAGATAATCAGACCAGATGACCCTGACTTAGGAATCTAGCTGTCGAGTCTTCAGAGGGCCCCCAGGAGGGCTGCACAATTCAGTCCCACACAGGACTCCAAGGAATTCACCTTCCCTGAAAACAGCCGGGATCTGAAAGCCAAAGGCTGCATCTTGGCAGCCTGAGGGGTGGGCAGAGACACAGGATGAGCAAACACTGGCGTATTTCATGGGGAACGCTGAGCCCCACCTTCAGGGCTCGCTCATCCCCTTGGCCATTAATGTCTCCTCCACCAAGGTTGCACAAATCTAAGAAAATTTGCTCCAAACTTTAGGAAAAGGCTGGAGAGGTGACGTAGTCAGTAAAGCCCTTGCCACAGAAGCTCGAGGTCCTGAGTTTGAAACCCAGAACCCACGTAGAAAAGTAGGGCATGGTAGTACACTTCGTAATGCCTAGGGAAGTGGAGACAAACAGTTAGGTACCTGGCACTCACTGGCCAGCAAGCCTCGATGAAATAGAGAGCCCCAGGCCGTGTGAAAGACTGTCTCAAAAAACAAGGTGGGCAGCTCCTGAGGACTGAACCTCAAGGTGACCCCTGGTCTCCACCCATGCATACACACACACACACACACACACACACACACACACACACACACACACATACACACACAGCTTTGGAGAAATGCTCTAACGTAATTATCAGAGACTATAGAGACAATGGCCACCCACGTGACACCAGCCAAGCCTGACCTATGGACATTTCTCGTCTTGAAGTTTCTAACATGGCCGGGAGGTCTTCTGCAATCCTGGGCACAAGAGGACCAGACTGGAGAGCCGCTGTCCCGCCTTCTTTGCCGTCTCTGGGGGACATAATGACAGACCTCCCTTCCTTGCCTCATTGGGACCTCGGTGATAACGTCTGAAAGAAACAGGACTGTATAAATCACAGACTAAAGTCCAATTACACTGACTAGCCAACAAGGATGGCCCCAAGGTCAGCCGAAGGGAACGGGAATTGATTTCTTCATGAGGTCATGGAGCCGGCAGCCTCCAGCCAGATGTGACCTGGCAAGTGTCCACATCTGCTGTAAGTACCCACACTATCCTCCTCTGTCCTCAGAGACAGATGAATAAGGCAGGGAGCAGGGGCCGCATGCGTGGCGCAGCAGCTGCCTGAGGAGCGACGTGGAAGGCGGCGGACACCGCTATTCCGAGGTCCCATCTTCTGAGTCAGTGACTTTGATAATTGAGTTTATCCTTAGCAATGAGCACAATTCTAGGAAACCTAGATAAGAGTGTGATGGGCTTTGTTTGCCTAAGTGTTTCCTGAGCAAGGACCATTAGCTTCCTGTGGCCTGGTTTTGGACAGCTTGTCATCGCTATAGCCAGGGTAGGACTTCGGTGTGGCTCTCCAGCCTGGTGCCACTATTTCAAAATCATATGCAAAAAAGTGAGGCGTGGTGGTACATGCTTGTCATCCCAGAAATTGGTAGAGGTAGAGGCAGGAGGATCACAAGCTCCAGGCCAGCCTGGGCTATATAATGCAAGGTCTAGGCCAACTTGAACTGCCCAGGAGAACCCTGTTAGAGAGAGGGGGGTGTGGGGAGAGGAGAGGGGAAGAGAAGAAGAGAATCGAGGGATTAGAAGAATGCTTGGTTGGAAGAATGCTTGCCCAGCACTCAGGAAGTCTTGGATTTGATTCTTAGCACCACATAAACTGGGCAGGGTGGCCCATACCTACAATCCCAGAATGCTGGAGGCTCCAACATTCACAGTCATGCGAACTGTGAACATAACACAGCAACTTAGAGGCCTACCTAGGCTACCTCAGATGCTACAGAAAGAAATAGATGAGAGGAGGGGAGGGGAGGACCCAGGAGGGGAGAGAAAAAATAAAGGTACCACCCAGAAAGGAGCCAGGCAGCCTTGCAGCCTAGGTGGGCAGGAGCTGCTGAGCCCTTGCCCCCTCCCCAGCCCATGACAACAGTGGCCCCGCCCCAGGGAACTCAGTTTGAAAACCACCACAGAACCCACAAGAAAGCTCTCGTCTCATGATTTATGGGCTAGCAGAAGCTTCTGGGGGGACTTAGTTTGGCTGGTCCTAACTAGGGAGGACTGGGAAGGAGAGAAAGGAAAAGCCACCCAAGAAGACAGCGCAGAGGAGGCTGTCCAAGTGGGGCAGCCTGGGCAAGTCTGAGGGTGAGGAGCCTGGAGTTGATCTCTGGACTGAAAGAGATTGTAACTTGGGAAGAAGACGGTGGGCTGGGAATGTGGGATAGGAAGAGGACATGGGTGTTCCGAACACCAAGCAAAGACATGTGCCCTTGACTTTGTCTCTCGGCTCTGTGTCTTTGCTGTGTGTGCTGCTGTCCAGGAGCCTTACACAACCCACATCTACTCTCATAGTCCTTGCCTAATCACTCCTAGGGCCTAGCCTTGGCAAGGGATTCACACACACAGGTCTATGTGAGTGTGCATGTGCGTGTGATTGACTTTCTGAGATGGGGTCTTGCTATGTTACAGACTGGAATTTGTAATCTTCATGCCTCAGACTCCCAGTCCTGGAAGATGACAGATTCACCTTTACAACCAGATAAAAGAAATACACTTTCAGTAAACACTGTACTCTGAGGCTGGAGGGACAGCTCACTGCCTAAGAACATGCATGCTGCTCTTCCGGAGGACCTGGGTTCACCTTCCATCACCCACAGGGTGGCTCACAGCCATCTGTAACTACAATTACAGAGGACCCACACATGAGTGCAGGTGCTCACAGAAGCCAGGAAAGAGTGTTAGGTCCCCTGGAGCTGGAGTTACAGGTGGTTGTGAGCTGCCATGTGGGCACTGGGACCAAACTCAGGTCCTCTGAAAGAGGAGCACCTGCTCTTAACTGCTGAACCATCTTTCTAGTCCCATCCACATAGGAATTTTTTTTTTTTGAGACAGGGTTTCTCTGTGTAGCTTTGGTGCCTGTCCTGGATCTCATTCTGTAGACCAGGCTGGACTCCAACTCACAAAGATTCGCCTGGCTCTGCCTCCCAAATGCTGGGATTAAAGGCGCGTGTGTCACCACCACCACCACCACCACCTGGCCAACATATGAATTTTGATATTTATATTTATACACTCATGCTATAACATATTATGTGTCAGGAATGCTGTTAATATATAGATATATAAATTATCATCTATAATATAGCATATATAATTATACATCACTATATCATCACACGTGTTATGTTTCATGTTAAATACATTGTTATATAATATATAAGTCTCACCATTACATAACTTTTTAAAGAAAATCCTCTAGTAACCACGGCAGTTTCCTTGTCTTTTGCTTTTTAGTTTTTTATTTGGTCGGTTGGGCTTTTTTGTTTGTTTTCATGATTCTTTTTTTTTTTTTTTTCCAGTGCTGAGGACCAAGCCCAAGCATCTGCACTCACTGGACAAACCCTACCATAGCTGACCCCACAGCCTTTGATCTGGTAGAAGTAGAAAATTAATTTGTCTGGCCCCAGGCATGGTGTGGAAATGGAGCATTCGGTAAAGGACTGGAGACCAGGACTCACGGCAAAGCCAAAACACAGTGCTGGGGCTGGGCTGCATGCTTCTGGGGTGCTGGGACCACATGCTGGGAGGGTGCTGGGACCGCATGCTGGGAGGGTGCTGGGGCTGCATGCTGGGAGGGTGCTGGGGCTGCATGCTTCTGGGGTGCTGGGACCGCATGCTGGGAGGGTGCTGGGGCCGTATGCTGGGAGGGTGCTGGGATCACATGCTGGGAGGGTGCTGGGGCCGTATGCTGGGAGGGTGCTGCCGCTGATGAAGACCACAGAGTCTAAGGGGAAGAAGGCAGCAGTCCACCAGGGGTGTGACAGAGTCCACCAGGGGGTGAGGAGGAGACCCTGGAGAGGAGAAATGAGGGGTGGCCCGAATAACAGGAAGGCAGAAAACCCCTAAGACAGGCTTTCACAGCTGAGCTGCTGTTGCAAGCCCTTCTCAGACACCCTGGACATGACTGCCCTGCTGCAGCCTTAACAGCTATGTGGCTGCAGCCCGGAGCATGGTATTAAAAATGCAGCCTCTGGCTCTGGACAGGGCTAAAGGCCTCTCCCACCAGGCCTGATGACCTGAATCTGATCCCCAGGACCCACATGGTGGACGAGAACTGATTCCCAGGTGTTGTTTGCCACGCGGGCACACACATGCCCACATACATCCATACACACAATAAATAAATAAGTAAATTTAAATATGTATGTGTAACATACACTTTTACCTTTTAATGCAGGACTCTTTGTTGTTTTTTGTTTGGGTTTTTTTGTTTGTTTGTTTGTTTGGTTGGTTGGTTGATTTTTTTGGTTTTTGAGACAGGGTTTCTCTATGAATCAGTTCTACCTGTCCTGGAACTCTCTCTGTAGCCAACTCACAGAGATCCACCTGCCTCTGCCTCTCAAGTGCTGGGATTAAAGGCTTGTGCCACCACTACCCGCCTATTTTTGGTTTTGATGGATTTTTTTTCTTCCTTTTTTATTAATATCTATGTCTGTATGCTGTGTGTCTATGGGAATTACAGGTGATTGTGAGCCACCCAATGTAGGTAATGAGAACTGAACCCAGGTCCTCTGGAAGAGCAGCCAGTGCTCTTAACTGCTGAGTCATCTCTCCAGCCCCCCCCTCCACTTCTTTATTTTTTTTTAAAATTTATGTATTTATTATGTATACAGTATTCTGCCTGCATGTATGCCTGCACACCAGAAGAGGGCACCAGATGTCATTACAGATGGTTGAGCCACCTTGTGATTGCTGGGAATTGAACTGAGGACCTCTGGAAGAGCAGCCAGTGCTCTTAACCTCTGAGCCACCTCACCAGCCCTCTCCCCTTTCCTCTGTTTTAAAAGTGTGTCCTATGTTATTTGTGAGGGAACACACGTGTTTGTGTGGAAGCCAGAGGACAATCTCCAGTGTCATTCTCAAGAGTACCATCTTTGAGATAGTCATCACAGCCTGGACCTCCCCTATAGGCTGAACTGGCTGGTCAGGGAGCCCCAGGACGCTGTCTCTGGCTCCCCAGGATTTCAAGTACCTGCCATCATGTCCAGTTTTTTGATGTGAGTTCTGGGCATTGCACTCAGGTCCTGGTGGTTAGGAGGCAAGCACAGTATCCACCGAGCCAGCCCTTGCCCAGCTGTTTTGTTTTATTTGTGTCCGGTTTTCACACGTAGACAAGATAACCTTGAACTCCTGCATGGCCTCCACCCGTTCAGTGCTGAGATCACAGACATGTGACACCCCTACCTCGTCGCCCTGTATCTAGAGTGACCCTGAAAACTGGCTTGAGGGCACCAAGACCCTCAGCCAGCAGCAGCGCGCTCTGCAGCCAGCGCCTGGTTTGTGCACTGCAATCCTGTGGGAACACACTGGGGAGCCTCCCAAAGGGGCAAAGCAGGGGCGCCCCAGCCATGCCCAGTCAGGGGACTTAACGTCCACCAGTGTGTAAGAAGCTGCGTGCATGTGTCTCAATGGGACTGAGGGTTTATTTATTTATTTACTTAGGTGGGTTTCTTATTTATTTATTATTTTTAGAATAGCTCCAATAACAACCTAGAAACGCCAGACTCCAGAGAACAATGAGAAAATGTAGAGGAGCCAAGTATAAAAAGCCTGGCACATGCAAAAATAATAATAAAAAAATCAATTCACTTTCACAGATTACAAGTGGAAATTCCCGGGGGTGGGGGTGGGGGTGGGGAGAAGGACTCTGAAAGAAGAAAAGAGATTATATTTTATGGGGACGGATACAATAACCATTCTCTTCCCATAAAGCCGGTGATGGAAGATTGTCTTTGCTGCACAGGTACACACGGCACATTGTCAGGCTAATCCGAACAGGAAATCAATGGCCTCTCCTATATGCGAAAAGGCATTATCTCTGCAGACCCAGACCAGCTAACCGGGCTACATAGGCTCTCCACAAAAACTCGTCAGACAACATTAATCTTGGTCCTGGGACAATAAGTAGCTCTTAATCCCAAATCTTTGTTTAGTTTGAAATTGTCATTATAATTTTTTTTAAAGAGACAATCATGGTAAGAAGCGCCATCCTTCCTTAGAGCCACAGAACACCCAGGTGACTCTACGTGACAGTGTCTCCTATGTGACACTCCCTAAAGCCTTCCTTACCTCTGTGCTGCGTGGTGGCCATGACATTAGCCCCCAGAAGCTGTGCCAGGGCATGATGTGGCAGAGAAGACAGTCTCAGTGGGATTTATGGAATCTCCTGGTTTTTGGGTTGTTTTTTTTTTTCCTTCATTGATCTGAAACAGAACCCAAGTTAATATTAGCAAAAGCCACTTTGTACTAGGGTCATCTTCCCACTACAGGAACCTGCGATGGGCGGCTTTGAACATTTACTACATGAGCATTTCTAGCTGACTCCAGGCAGGATGAAGCTTTGACAGGTCAAAGACTACACATCCTGGCATCTCCTCCCCTCTGGGCCTCTAACCACCCTCTTGGTAAAGCATCTTATTTTCACAAGAAACTAATTTAATTGTCACAAAGCATCAAGCTCATTAGTGTCAAGTTTGGATTTAGCAATTGGCTATGCCCTTGTATTAGTTTCCTTGGGCAGCCCTAACAAAGGACAAGAAACTTGGAAGTTCAAACCCCAATTTCTTAAACTGTGTACCATGATCCTACATGGCGTCCCATAACTGAATATAGAAAAACAAAAAAAACATACTTGGCAACAGCAAAGGTTTTCTGAACAGTAACCAAAAAATGAATTCCAACTCAAACACACAATGAATCTGGGGCATTTCTGGCTTGCCTACATCACACCTCTGTGGTGATATTTTATTTGTACGTTAATAAATAAAGTTTGTCTGGAGATCAGAGGACACAGCCAGCCATAAACAAAAATCAGGCAGTGGTAGCACACGCCCTTAATCCGATCACATGGCAGGCAGAGTCTCTGTGTGTTCAAGGACACCCTAGGGAACGGCCAAGTGTAGTGAGACAAGGCTTTAATCCCAGTACCAACCATAGAGACCTGGAGGTCTGTACAGACAGGCAGTGACAAGGAAGTGAGGTAGCTGGGCTAAGAGCCAATGAGAAGGCAGAACAGCAAGGCAATAAAGGCACAGGTTAGACAGGAAGACATTCTCTTGGGAAGCTACAGAGGCGTGGTGAGCTAAGGTTAGCTGGTGGCTCTATTTCTTCGATCTCTGTGGCTTTCACCTCTGTATTTGGCTCTGTGTTTCTTATTTAATAAGACTTTAGAAATTCATCTACACACCTAAAAACTTCACTGTAGACTTGATTCTGCCACCCAACCATCATGCCAAACAACCACCATGCCACCTGGCCAAAGGATGCTGCCGAGACCCCTCGGCTCGGACTCTGAGCTCTGGTACACTGTAAGCAGCAGTGGTTTTACTCGCATACAAAGTTTCTACCTGTATACAGACAGAACGGTCTAATTGCAGAGAGCCAGGTTTTTCAACATTTCCTACTGTGCTCCGAAGCACAAAAGCACCACATTAGTGTGTCCTTGGATTAGACTGTGTCAGAGTGCTTGATTTTTAAAGTTGCTGTCTGCATGGCTGACTTAAATTCCATAAAAAAAGAAATGTTCAGTGGATTTTGGTTTGGGGTTAGGATGGAGTTTTCAACCATTTCTGAATTGACTCCAAACATATTTCTGCCATTTTGTGCTATATACTTATGCAAAGCAGGGTTCTCAGCATAGATAGTTACAAAATCAAAGCATCAATAGCTCTGAAGAACATTGATGATGTGCTACCTCCTGTGGCACGACTAGCCAGCCAAGACTTCTTTATGTAAAAATAAATAAGCACAGCCCTATCATTAGTGCACAAATCTGCTTTTGTCTTTAATAAAGGGTAAAATTATATGTATACCGAAGAATTATTTTCAAATAAATGTCTTGAGGGCTGGAAAATTGGCAGCAGTTAAGAACATCTGCTGCTCTTGCAGAGGACCTGGGTTTGGTTCCCAGCACCCATGTAGTGGCTCCCAGCTTCCGTTCCAGAGAATCTGATGCCTTCCTCTGGTCTCCACAGGCGCCAAGCATGCAGGTGGTTCATAGACATATATGTAGGTGAAACACTCACACACATTAAATAAATAGATAGGTTTAAAATAAATGTCTTTATGATTTCTATTAATAAATGTTTGATTTATATAACCTATTTTACCCACCTGGGATCATAAAAAAAAACTTCCCAGGTACCCCCAGAATGCTCAGCCCCAATGGGGCATTTGTATCACCTCCTCCAAAGCTCAGGGAGCACTGTGCGGAAAAGGGCTTGGAAAGAACCTAAGAGTTCAAAGATGGTGTTGAATGTCACTGTCTTTCAGGTCTAACATAGCCTTTGCATGCTTGAACTGTCAACACTGTCATTGAAGTCTGCACAAGATGGGGCCTGTTGGGCCAGCAAAATGGCTCAGTATGCTAAGATACTTTCAGCAAGCCTGGCAACCTGAGTTTGATCCCTAGGACTCACATGAGCTGATAGATAGATAGATAGATAGATAGATAGATAGATAGATAGATAGATAGATAGATAGATAGATAATAGTTAGACAGACAGACAGATAGACAGATCTAATTTCTTTAAAAAGATTGGGCCCATCAACATTCTGTCATTAAAAAGAGAGGGGCTCACAAGGCCACCCCTCCCTGAGGATCTACAGGCAGTTAATAGTTATTGGGAGAGACAGACATTTTCTTTAGTAGTGTGGCCACTGGTAAGTTGCCCATATTCCTGTAAATAACCCCTCACCCACGCTACTGTAAGTAAACCCAATTAAACTCAATGGTGTACATACAGAGAGGGGGGGGGAGAGAGAGAGAGAACAAGAGAGGGTGGGGGATGAATATGGTTAAAATACATTATGTACACATGGAAATGTCATAATGAAATACAATATTGCATATTGTGTGATATTTTGATTCTGTTCTAGCAAATAAAGCTTGCTTGGAGTCAGAGGGCAAAGCTAGCCACTAGCTGACCATAGAGTTTTGGAGGACTGTAGAGAGAGGAGACAGGAAGTGGTAAGGCAGGGATGAGAGAGGATCTTGGCCCTTTCTGGACAGAGCATGGAGAGAGGTAGGAAGTGACTGTGGCCGCTCCTGGTTCTCTGATCTTTCAGGTTCTTACCCCAATATTTGACTCCCAATTTTTAATTGATAAAGGTTAATTGGATTAATGCTTCCTCTGGCACCCAATTTTTAGGGCACGAATTCATGAAATAGCCCCTTGCCATGGCTTTGTAGCCACCGGTACCCGTGAGAGCTGCACACTGGAGCTGCACCAGCTGCAGTCACCACACTGCTGACTTCCTTTTTTCCCTCAGCCTTCTGAGTGAGTCTGGGATTGCAGCCTCTGTCCAGCAATCTCCACAAGCACCAAACTCCACCATCGCCTGGGATCCAAATCCCACCAGAGTTGGCCCCCCATCATCAGCCTGCTCTGCCTTCAGGCAGCTCTGTGCTCTCGTTTCCTGCCAGTCACGAGTGCTGCTCTTGTGTCTGCCTTTCAACAGCTAGTGTTTTCACTCCTTCTCCCAGTGGGTTGTGGGCTTTCGCTGGACCCCCTCCTCCGGCTGCTGACGTGAGATTGGTGGCGGCTGTCCTCAGCCCGGCTGTGCACCACCTGTGTTCTCTGCCCAGTCGCGCTACGCCGATAGACAGCCTCACACTTCACTGTCATCGTCCCCGGATTTGGTGAAACAACTTGGAATTCTTTTCTTTTTTCTTTTGAGACAGGATTTCTCTGTGTAACAGCCCTAGCTGTCCTGTAACTCACAGACATACATCAGCCTCTGCCTCAGGTGTGCTGAGATTGAAGGCATGCACCACCACTGCCTGGCCAACTTGAAATAATTAAAGGGGGGATTAGTTAAAAAGAGAGAGAGAGTATTTTACTTCACTAAAAGATGGGAAACAGGCCGGGCGGGGATGCCTCATGCCTTTAATCCAGCACTTGGGAGGCAGAGCCAGGCAGATCTCTGTGAGTTCAAGGGCAGCCTGATCTACACAGCGAGATCCAGGACAGGCACCAAAACTACACAGAGAAACCCTGTCTGGGAAAAAAAAAAAAAAGGGAAACAATATTATGTAATGGGTAGCCATTCCAGCTTTGGTCTGGAAGTTCCAACCCCCATTGAGGCTTCGGTAACTATCTCGCCTACAAGGCAGGGCCAAGAGAGGGCCCTGAAGACCTGAGATCCAGATATGCCGCCTTCTCTTGGTTCCCGGACCCTGGACGCTAGAGGTAGACCTAACAGAGTTCTCCAGAGAACACCGCCAGACTGTGCTGCATCTTCCCCAGATCCTGTAGCCTATCCCTTCATTTGTGAGTTACCCCACAAAATAAACCTCCCTTTTAACTACGTGGAGTGGCCTTAATAATTTCACCAATAATATTACAATGGAGGGAGTTAGGTCTCTGTATGATTTCATAATGGATGGCTTAAAAATGGAACAATTAAATGAGGGGATACTTAACTTAGCTGGGATTTATGTAATGTCAATTATAAACATTATCAGTTTGGTAATTCTTATTTTATCCCTAAAAAAGTTGGTTGCCATGAGTTCCAAGATACAGATCTTAGAAAAAGGTTACTAAAGAAAATAATACAATTTTGACTGATAAGTTACAAACCTTAGAAAAACTTACGAAAACAGATAATAAAGATATTCAGACAAAGAGGAATTTAAAGGAGAACAAACCTCACTATTACATTATAAAATTAGAGAGGAACAGCTCAAGGTTATAAAAAAAAAAACTTAATTTTTCCAGTCACCCTCTAGGAACAACTGACAAATGACAGGAATCCCCAAGGCTGTGTAAGAGCTGACCAAACTCCTGGAAATGTTAGACTTAAGGAAATTCAAGGAAGTGGTAGTCTTATATGGTATGCATTCACTTTTTGTGAGGCAGATGTTAAATTCATGGTCAACTAGTAACAGAACTGTCCCACAAGACTGGAAAGACTTGGATACAGGAGTATTGGGATGTGGTCCTCAATTACAGTGGAGGACCTGGTTGAAAGATGAGGCTAAGACCATTGAATAATGAAGTAGGGCTAGAGGTATGGAAATTTCCCAGGACCAACTTCTTGGAGAAGGCGATTATGCTGATGTACAAAGACAGTCTTTATATGATGGCCACACCTTGGCTCTATGCCATGCAGCAGCTTTGAATGCTTGAGACAGAATTGAACAAGTCAGAAAGAGAATTGAGTCATTTAATAAAGTTATACAAGGCCCAAAAGAAATCTCTGATTTTTTTTTACAAAGATTGACTTAAGCTATAAATAGAATGATACTAAATCTAGAAGCTAGACAAATAATAATTGAGTCTTTGGCTTTTGAAAATGCTAATTCACAATGCAAAAGGATAATTAGGCCTTTAAAGTCAAGATCAGCACCCACAGAGCAATGGATCTGAGATACAGTCAATATTGAATTTCATAACCATGATGATGCCTGGATGGAAGAGGTGATTTCCAGAGGCTTGAAGAGAAATCAAAATGGCAGATGTTTTAATTGTGGTAAACAAGGTCACCTAAAAAATGATTGTAGGCATGGTGTTCCTAAACACAATGTTTTTTTTTTTTTCTGGGAATAATCCAAATAGAAGGCCCATGCCTTTGGGAGTATGTAGAAGGTGCGGCAAAGGCTGACATTGGACTAATGAAGGCAAATCAACAAAGGACAGACAAGTTAATCCTTTGCCATCAGGAAATGCCTTGGGGGCCTCTTGCAGGCCCCCATGTCAAATTTTGTTCAATCATTCTTTGTCACTGTGGAGGAAACTCTTCTCCAGAGAAATTAAAGGATCTAATGCCTATTGTAAAAAAAAAAAAAAAAACTATACTGCTCTGGATGATAGACCAGATTTAGAAGATAAAACAAAAATTTCAGGAAGAAACATAAAGCAAATATCATAAAAATTAGATTCGAACAAGAGAGACATCTTAATTAGAAGAGGTGATAGTTCATCAAACAGCATGACCACTCAATCTAAACTAACTTATAAGACTAACAAATGCTTTTCATTTGATCAGATATAATCTGCCAAAAGGGGAACTCCCCAAAGTTAGGGTTGGGGAAGAGTTTAGTTTTTGTCTTTCCAGGAGAATGAAGGCATCCAATAAGGAATCTAAAGACCACTGGACAAATGAGAAATCTGAAGAAAAAGGATAAATCATCCAGAGAATATGTCCCAAGAAAAAGAGTAAATTGGCCTATTGGTATATCATATTTCCAACAAGATAAAATTTTATAAATTTTCCCAAATGTTTGTTTCTGCTCTTTCTCTACAGACATATAATACAAATGGTCTTTTTGTAGTCCTAGTTCAATTAAAAATGAAAGCTGGCTTTGCAATTGGAGTGTGGCTCTCTCTTTCTCTAACCCCAAGCATGCTTGTTAAAAAGAAAATTCAAAATCTCTGTCTCATGTCAGAAGAGCCACCAATATGAAACAGAAGAAAAACCAAAATTAAGGGACTATTCTAATAGTAATAATTGCCCCTAATCTCATAATTCTTTGGTTTTATTTTGACTCTTTAAAACTTTTCTTAAAATATAAATATTATCTCAAAATTTATAAAACTAATATATATATTAAATATGTATATTTAAATATATATATTTAAAACTTTCTGTCATGATATTAATGGTCATATAGAATACTACCTAGTTCTAGAAACAGGCTTCACCTAGCTCCCTGTACATGATTTGGGTTTGAGTCTTTATCAGGTAACTAGGAATTAAGTTTTTGTACTCTGGATGATATAACAAATTATGGTCCTTTAACCTCTTCAAGATCTGCTGCATATGACATTTAAAATGTTTAAGCTTTCTGCAGTGAACCTAACCATGCCTAACAGCGACCTTTGAAGTTTTCAAAAGGAGGATGGGGCCCCACAACACCGATTACAGTAGGACAATTGTAACACCACTAAGCTGACAAACACCATCCAAAAATTGACTTCAGACTACAAACTGCTCAGGACAATTTCAAGGTGGCTAGCTGAGATGGTCCAGCCTCACAGATTACTCTAGCCAGGACTTGAGACAAGTCTGACATTTTCCCATTATACAAAGACTGGACAACAAATGATACAGCCAGCTGTCCCAGGACTTGACAATTAGCCCAATTTTTTTCAGGATCCTCTAAAGATGCCATTGCCCCCAGACAGCAGGAACTAATTTTAAGTACAAGATACCCACATTCCCAAGAGGTAGGGTGAGTGGTTTTTGGCCATTCCGTGGGTTATGGATATTTGTCATTTAGGGCGTTGGTTGCAAGTTATTATTGGTAATGGTCAGGAAATGAACAAAGGAGATTAGCTTGTTCTGAAAAGAAAAAGGGTGGAATATAGAAATGATAGGATAAAAGGGTAGATTACTGGGGATGTCTTTCTGTATGCTGTGAATGTGTTGCTCTGATTGATTGATAAATAAAACACTGATCGGTCAGTAGCCAGGCAGGAAGTATAATATAGGTGGGATAAGCAGAGAGGAGAATTCTGGAAAGTGGAAGGCCGAGTCAGGAGTCGCCAGCCAGACACAGAGGAAGCAAGACGTAAAAGTACCAGTAAGCCGGGCGGTGGTGGCGCACGCCTTTAATCCCAGCACTCGGGAGGCAGAGGCAGGCGGATCTCTGTGAGTTCGAGGCTAGCCTGTGAGTTCCAGGAAAGGCGCAAAGCTACACAGAGAAACCCTGTCTTGGAAAAACCAAAAAAAAAAAAAAAAAAAAAAAAAGTACCAGTAAACCACAAGCCACGTGGCAACTTAAAGATGAATAGAAATGGGTTAATATAAGAACTAGATAGCAAGAAGCCTGCCATGGCCATACAGTTTGTAAGTACTATAAGACTCTGTATTTACTTGGGTCTGAGCGGCTGCAGGAGCCGCTCAGGAAAACTTTCAGCTACAGTAGACTGTTGAATATACTCTCAAACCAAAACAGCAAGTGCTAGATTTAAATATTTTACATTGGTTTGGATTTTTGTATATTGATACAAATTTGAGAGTTTTTTGTTATACTGTATATATGTTTCTACTCTTAAGATTTTTTTTGTATTTGATACAAATTTAAGGTTAATTTTGTTAGAACATACTGTACATAAGTTTCTACTCTTGTTCAAGGTATTGTACCTATACAGCTCATTTAACAACATAATGTAAAATTATAGTCCTTGAAAGTTATTATTACAAACTATTTAGCATAATATAGAACTGCAGGTTAAGCCTGCAGGTGGTGGTAGCACACACCTTTAATCCCAGCACTTGGGAGGCAGAGACAGTCAGATCTCTGTGAGTATGAGGCTAGCGTGGTCTACAGAGCAAGTTCTAGGATAGGCTCCAAAGCTGCAAAGAAATCCTGCCTTGAAAAAAAGAAAAGAAAGAAAGAAATGCAGATTAATATTCACCTATTACAATCAAACTTGTAGCCATGTTAGGTATGTTTTCAAAGTCAAACAGATATATTTTAGACAGGTTGTCTTCAAACACTTCAGAGATCTACAGAATATGGCTTAAGATTTTTAATAACATGTTTTTTTCTTAATAACAATGAGTCATGTCTGCTCCTGGCAGCACCAATCTATTTCAGAGAAGATGATGGGCATCAAAGAAACTCCACATGGAGTTTACTTTCTTTCTGGCAAAAGTTAGTCACTAGGCAAGAAAATGCCCTGGACTCAACTACTGACAGTGTGATGTCCAAATGGACAAGCAGGACCTAAAAGAAAGGACTGCCGAACTTTGAGAAGACAAGGCAGGACAGTCCTTCAAAAATCCAGCTTCACAGAAAAGTCTGTCAGGTATTCTAGACCTATAGGCTGAAGATGGATGCCCCAGTGTTGCAGAGGAACCTTGGGTGACTGTCCAGGCAGCCAGCTGTTTCTGCCATTTCTTAATTTTGGAAATTGCTTGCTCTGCACTTCTTGTTTACTGAGGTGATATTATATCCTTCTCGGGTCTCTGATGGAGTTGAAGACTAGATAGTGATAGTTTTCCTTGTTACCAAATTCAGAAAAGAAACTCACAAGAGAGGTGTAAAGTGTGTAAGGTTGAGAGACATAAAAAGATAGTTTTGGGTTGGTAATACAAGTTAATATAGAAAGTGAATTAGGAGGCCGGGCGGTGGTGGCACACGCCTTTAATCCCAGCACTCAGGAGGCAGAGGCAGGTGGATCTCTGTGAGTTTGAGGCCAACCTGGGCTACAGAGTGAGTTCCAGGAAAGGTGCAAAGCTACACAGAGAAACCCTGTCTCAGAAAAAAAAAAAAGAAAGAAAGAAAGAAAGTGAATTTGGTACAACACTTTAGACTCACCAAGATAGGATAGATAATGGAGTATTTTCTCTGAATTTGTCAAATGCAAATGGGCTACACATTGTTAATGTAATTCTTGCCTGTATATATTTGTATAGTATTTACTTATTGTATATAGTTTTACTATGTTAGTTAAAACTTTTGCTTTTTATTTAGACAAAAAGGGGGAAATGTGTGATATTTTAATTGTGTTCTGACAAATAAAGCTTGCTTGGAGTCAGAGGGCGGAGCTAGCCACTAGCTGACCATAGAGGTTTGGAGGACAGTAGAGAGAGGAGACAGGAAGTGATAAGGCAGGGTGAAGAGAGGATCTTGGCCCTTTTTGGCCAAGGAACAGAAGAGGTAGGAAGCAACTGGCAGCTGCTCCTGGATCTCTGATCTTTCAGGTTCTTACCCCAATATTTGACTCCTGATTTTTTATTGATAAGATTAATTAGAATAATGCTTCAGTGTATAATCAGTATATGCTAATAAAAACTTTTTGAAAGATTTCTTGCGTGGAAAGGAATCCTGAGGGGAGAAGTCTAAGAAGCCATGGCTTAAGCCATGGAAACTGCTTCTCTCCTGGTTCTGCAGGCTGAAAATTCAGTTCTAGGTGTTGGCAAAATTGTGCTCTCCCTGGCTCTACAGGATGGTTCTTCCTGTGGTTTCTACTTCTGGTGGTTGCCTGGTGTCTCTTGGCCTCTAGCTGGGTGGCTTCTGTCACACAGCCAGCCTCTCATCATCTTCGCTCTATGTGTGTCTGTGTCCAAGTTCCCTACTTTGTAAGGACACCATTCAGTTGGACTAGGGCCCACTCTAATGACCTCATTTTAATTTAATTACTTAAAAGGTCCTAGATTCTAACATTCTTAGGCACTGGGTGTCAGGACTCCCTTCAAGACATGAATTTGGGGAGACCCAAGCTGACCTAGAATAGTCTGCCCCCAAGAAACTTACATGCTATTAAGTGAGATTATATAACTCCAAACATGATCAGGCTGTATCAAGATTTCTAGACCTTAATGTAGCTGACATTTTGTCTATATAATCTCTTATGGTGGATGTTTTGTGCATTATAGAGGGTTCTGAAAAAGGATCTCTAGTCTCTACTGACTACATGCCAGGAGGCTAGTAGGCCATGCTGTTCCCTCATAGAAACCTCAAATATCTCCATATATTGCCAGATGTCCTCTTAGGGAGCAAAAATCACACACACACACACACACACACACACACACACACACACACACACACACACACTGGTAGAGGAAGTCTGTACTCAGTGAAATATACTCTGGAATGTAGGCCAAGTTTCTCAACGCTATAAGAAGACAGAACATCCAGGAAAGTCCAAGGTGATCAGAATAATAGACCATGCTCGATTCTCTGCCTGTCAGTACACATGCATCAATTCAATAAGCTTTGCCAAGTAGCAAGTTTGTGTCAGGGCTGCTCTGAGAACTGTAGGAAAAGCATAGGACAAAGGAGATGCCTCAAAGAGCTGCCTTAAATATATAGTATAATGAGCTACAATATGTGTGAATGAGAAAAAAACAAGCAAGTGAGAAGGATGTGAAGTGTTGGGAGGGGGCAGTGTTGACGTGTCCAGCTGGTGGTGCCCTAGAAAGGACTCAGATGGGACAGGTCTAGGAAGAGAGGGGCCTCAGTCCACAAAGCAGCTGCTAGAAAGGGCCTTGTAAGAATGGGAACCTCCAGGACAAAGGCAGAGACATCCCTGGTGTGTCTGGAAAGCAGGAGGCCTGGCCTGAATAGAGGATGACAGAAGGAAACAGGGAAACAGAGTAGACGAAGAAATGGTGGGAAGGATACAGTGGTCCCCTTCTGTCCATGTTCCAAGACACCAGTGGGTGCCTAAAGCAGCACAGTGTCTCCATCTACATACCCTATGCTTCCTGTAGATCCACACCATAGTCAAGTTTAATTTTTAAGCCTGGAGAAATGGCTTGTCAGTTCAGAGCACTTACTGTTCTTGCAGAGTGTTGTGTGGTATTTTGTTTGTTTTCTGACAAATAAGCTTGCCTGGAGATCAGAGGTTAACTAGCTAGCCACTAGTTAACCATAGACGTTGGTGGTGGTGGCTCACACCTTTAATCCCAGCACTTGGGAGGCAGAGACAGGATCTCGTCCCTTTCTGTTGGAAGATCTGAAGAGGTAAGACATCACTGGTGGCTGCTCCTCTGCTTCTCTGAGCTTTCAGGTTCTTAACCTGATATCTGACTCTTGGTTTTTTTTTTTTTTTTTTTGGTTTTTCGAGACAGGGTTTCTCTGTGTAGCTTTGCGCCTTTCCTGGAACTCACTTGGTAGACCAGGCTGGCCTCGAACTCACAGAGATCCACCTGGCTCTGCCTCCCGAGTGCTGGGATTAAAGGCGTGCGCCACCACCGCCCGGCCTGACTCTTGGTTTTTAGTGATAAGACTAATTAGATTCACGCTTCAGGAGAGGACCCAGGTTCAGTCTATTGTACCCATAGTAGACAGCTCACAACTGCCTGTAATTCCAGTTCCAGGGGATACAAAGACCTCTTCTCACTTCCTGGGATCCATGTGCATGTGGTGCACGTATATACACTCGGGCCCATACAACTAAAAAACAAAATGTTTTTATAAGTTTAATTTGTGGATTAGGCACAGTGAGACCCTGTCTCAAGAGGGAACGGGGAGGCAAGGGAGACTAGAGAATGCAACTTGGTTAGCAGAATGTTTACCAAGCTTGTTCAAAGCCCTGGTTTTGAATCCCCAGCGCCATATGTATTGGGTGTGGTGTTATACATTAGTAATTCCTGCACTTGGGAAGTGAAAGAACATCAGAAGTTCAGTCATTCAACTCCAGGGCTGAAATGGCTAAGCAGTTAAAGGCACTTGCTGCTAAGGCCAACAGCCTGAGTCCAATCCCTAGAACCCACCCAGGGAAAGGAGAGAACCTGACCCTGTAGTTGCCCCCTGGCTACCACACAAAAACCCTGGCATGCATGTACTTGTGCACGCACACACAAATAAATGTAGTAAAGTTTTTAATTTAGCACAGTAAAATATTAATCACAAGTAATTATAAAATAAATCAACTACATTATACACTACTATAGAATTCTGTGAATATGGTTTTTCTCAAAATACCTTACAGTGTCCCCAGCTTTCTCCTTGTGGCGACATGAGAGCTACAGAATGAGGTGTGAGCCGCGGTGAACCCCCTCCCTCCTTTGATAGCTTCGGGTCCCTCACACGGTGGTGACAGCTACCGGTTGCTGTGGGATGTTAATGTATGTCCTGTGGGAGCCCTTCTTGGGTTCCTTGTGGCGTTACCCAGCAGGTTTGCATAGAGGATGATTAGGACCATGGGCCTGAGTGCAGGTGTCTGAGATGGTCTGCACTTGGCTGTGCTGGGGGATGGTCTGTATGTCAAGTTGCTCTGATTGGTCAATAAATAAAACCTGATTGGTCGTGGCTAGGCAGGAAGTATAGGCGGGACTAACAGAGAGGAGAAATAAAAGAACAGGAAGGCAGAAGGAGACACTGCCAGCCACTGCCAGGACAAGCAGCATGTGAAGATGCTGGTGAGCCACGAGCCGCGTGGCAAGGTATAGATTTGTAGAAATGCGTTACTTTAAGATATAGGAACAGTTAACAGGAGGCCTGCCACGGCCATACAGTTTGTAAGCAATATAAGTCTCTGTGTTTGCTTGGTTGGGTCTGAGCGGCTGTGGGACTGGCGGGTGACAGAGATTTGTCCTGACTGTGGGCAAGGCAGGAAAACTCTAGCTACAACCGGTAGCTGACGAACACAGCCATTCCAGACATTTTTTCCAAGTGTACTTTGTGTGTTGGGGTATGTATGTTGTGGGTGTGTTCGTGTGTGTGCATATGTGTGCGGAGGTCAGAGGTCAGCATGGAGTTCTCAATTGCTCATCACCTTATTTTTCATGCATATGGGTAATTTTCCTGCATGTATGTATGTGCACCACGTGCATGCTTGATGCCTCAGAAGCCAGGAGGCAGTGTCCGATCAATCCCCTGAGACTGGAATGTTTCAGATGGTAACTGTGAAGCACCGCATAAATGTTAGAAATTGAACTTGGGTCTTGTGCGAACACAGACGTGACTCGTAACTGCGGAGCCATCTCTCCAGCCCTAAAACCTCCTTATTGAGATGGGATCTCTCGCTGAACCTGGTGCTTCCAGATGTGGCTAAACTGGCTGGTTATCACCTAGGTACTGGGATCATGAGGTAGCACCCATGAAGCTTATTATGTGGGTGCTGGGATCAAATCTCAGGTCCTCATACTCTGCAGCCTCATACTTTGCTGACAGCTATCTTCAGGCCCCAACAACCTTTTATATTTTTTTTTCCCCTGAGACAAGATCTAACTATGTATCGCTGGTTATTCTGAAACTTGCTATAGAAACAAGGCTGGCCTCCACCTCACGGATCCACCTGCCTCTGCCTCCCAGGTGCTGAGATTAAAGGCTTATTACTATGCCTGGCATAACCACTTTTTAAAACTAAGTTTATTTAGAACACATCAAAGAAAACAGGAGGCAAGGGCAGTCACAGCCTCCACAGCGTTTAAGTTTGCCATCCTGTGACATTGAGTCTGGCCCCACTGCTGTCACCGGCCATAACCAGGACCTGGGTGTCAGCCCAGGGCTTTTCAGCACTGATGTCTGTAGCAGAGCTGGGGACAAGATGGCCCAACGTTAGTGTTACTGAATGTCCTCCTTTTCCTGAGAGAATTCAGATTGTGCCTGTCGTGATGGGCTGATTAACTGTGGCTCTTTTCACTCTAAAAAAAATTCCAGTTGGGGTAACAATATGGTCACCCCACCTTCAGCTCACTTTCTCTGAAATAAGAATTGCAGGGGGCATCTCTCTATCTATCTATCTATCTATCTATCTATCTATCTATCTATCTATCTCTCAATTTTGTGTGTGCGCATGCGCACGCAGCAGACACACATTCATATGCATGAATGCAGGCACACACCCACCATATCTATACCTGCCACAGCTAGCTGGCCCATGAGCTTCAGGGGACTCCCCGTCACATCTCCTCACAGAAGCACTAGCATTAATGACACGCTGCCATCTCAGCTTTTATGTGAATTCTGGGGATTCACACTCAGGTCCTCATGACAGTCACTAAGTACATTTACCCCTGTACCATCTGACCAGCCCCCAAGGGGCATTTCTTATAAAAAATGACGACCTTTGATGAGTGTGGGGACAAGGATTGGAGTGTGGTACTCTGAATAAGAATACCCCCCAAAGGCTCATAGATTCGAATGCTAGCTCATCAGGGAGTGGCACTACTTGAGAGGGATTAAGAGGTGTGGCTTTGTGGGAGGAAGTGTGTCACTGGGCATGGGCTTTGGGTTTTCAAAATCTAAGCCAGTCCAAGTGTCTCTCTTTTCCTGCTGCCTTCAGATGCAGATGTAGGACTCTCAGCTCCTTCTCCAGCACCACGTCTGCCTGCACACCACCATGTCCTGCCATGATGATAACAGGCTAAACCTCAGAAACCGTAGGCCACCCCCATTAAATATTTTCCTTTATAAGAGCTGCCATGGTCATGGTGTCTCTTCACAGCAATAGGACACTAAGACAGTGACCCAATTCTACCTGAGCTCCTCTGCCTTAACTCGGTTCCTAGAAATAGGCTCATGTATAAAAACTCAGTCCCTAGGCAGTGGTGCTGTTTGGGAAGGTTAAGGAGGTAGGTGTGGCCTTGTTGAAAGGAATATCTTGATGCAGGCAGGGTTTAAGAGCTGAAAGTCTTGCCTACTTCTAGCTGAATCTCTGCTTTGTGTTTGAGGTTTGAAGACATGAGCTCTCAGCTTTCCGTTCCAGCCACCATGCCTCTGCTCTGCCATCATGGACTCCTATTGCTTTGACACCATAGCCAACTGAAACGCTTTCTTCCTTACACCGCCTTGTAGTCAGAAGATTTCCTGTGTCCCAGCCTGCCAGTGGTCCAGACAAATCTCTCCCACTTGCATCCCCAAGTAAACACACAGAGGCTTATGTTCATTATAACTGCATGGCCATGGCTCAAGCCTTTTGCTAGCTAGCTCTTATATCTTAAACTAGCCCGTAACTATTAATCTAACTACTTTACCTGAGTCCCATTACATGTTGCTCCCCACTCAGCCTTCCTCTTCCCAGAATTCTCCTTGTCTGCTTATCCTGCCTATACTTCCTGCCTGGCTACTGGCCAATCAGCATTTTATTAAACCAGTGCACAAAAGCGTCATCCCACAGCACTGCCTTGGTCATGGTGTTGTATCACAGAAACAGGAAGTTAGACACAAGAAGGACTGACTGGAGTGCGCCTCTGCTATGACCAGAAGCTGAGCCAGAGACAACGGACAGAGGCAGATGTCCACGCCCAGCTGTGAGTGTGCACAGTAGTCCAGGTCCCCGTTTCTCTTCTGATGCCCGACACAAATGACACATCTAGATTGGTGAAAACCTTGACTGTGATAGTGGGTACCCTGTGGGAACCATCTGCTTATTCACCGCAAATCTCCCCTCACCTGTTGACATTTCCACACGTGTGCCAAAACTATATGGAAGCCTGAAAAATGAGTGAGAAGATCTGCGTGTTGGGGGTGGGCTCCCCGCTTCATTAGCCAGGCAGGGGAACATGGCTGGAGACCAGGGAGTTAGAGATACCCATTCTGAAGTCCCCAGGGATGTGCTCACAATGAATGGGATTCAACAACAGGCAAAAAAAAAAAAAAAAAAAAAAAAAAAAAAAAAAAAAACAATAGCCCTTCGTTTATTTCTGAAGTTTACACGTACATCAGCACCATTCTACCCCAGCCTTTTGTATCCATGGAAACCAGCAATGATGCTACAGAAAGAGGATGCTGGCCAGAGCGAGGAAGGAATAGTCGCAGTGGAGACTAGCTTCCAAATGAGCTTTGAGTAGCAGGATGACAGGGGAACCCCAGGAGCTCCACCCAGGGCTCTTGGTAGGCAAAGGGAGAACCAAGAACAAACCTGTGACTCAAGCAGAGCTCCTGCCTTGGTGTGCTTTCCATTGCTGTGATAAACACCATGGCCAAAAGCAACCCGGGGAGGAAAATGTTTATTTGGCTTACACGTCCAGATCACAGTCCATCACTGAGCCAAGACTAGGCAGAAACTCAGATAGGAACCTGGAGTCAAAACTTGAAGCAGAAGCCAGGAAGGAATGCTGCCTACTGACTTGCTCCTCACGCTTTCTCAGCTTTCTTTCTTATAGCACCCAGGACCTAATGATGACATCACCCAGAGTAGCCTGAACCTTCTCATGTCAATCAAGAAATCAAGCTGGGCACTCAGGGGTCAGAGGCAGTCAAATCTCTGGTCTACAGCTACAGAGTAAGTTACAGCTCAGCCATGGCTACAGAAAGAAACCCTGCCTGAAAAACCAAAAGAAATTAAGAAAATACCCCAGCCTGGTGGTGGTGGCACACGCCTTTAATCCCAGAACTCAGGCAGAAGCAGGTGGATCTCTGTGATTTTGAGGCCAGCCTGGTCTACATAGTGAGTTCCAGGATAGCCAAGGTAACATGGAGAAACCCTGTCTTGAAAAACAAAAAAGAAAGAAAGAAAGAAAGAAAGAAAGAAAGAAAGAAAGAAAGAAAGAAAGAAAGAAAGAAAGAAAGAAAGAAAGAAAGAAAGAGAGAGGGGGAGGGAGGGAGGGAGGGAGGGAGGGAGGAAGGAAGGAAGGAAGGAAGGAAGGAAGGAAGGAAGGAAGGAAGGAAGGAGAAAGGAAGGAAGGAAGAGAGAGAGAGAGAAAGAAAGGAAGGAAGGAAGGAAGGAAGGAAGGAAGGAAGGAAGGAAGGAAGGAAGGAAGGAAGGAAGGAAGGAAGGAAGGAAGGAAAAAAGAAAATGGGAAATGCCCCACAAGTTTACCTACAGACCAGTCTGATGGAGACATTTTCTCAATTGAGATCCCTTCTTCCTCTATGACCCTGTCTGTGTCAGGTTGACAAAAACACAAAGAAACAGTACAGCTTATTCATTCTAGGTTTAATTCTGAAAATCTGGAAAGCCAGGCAGCCCTTTCTGACATGCCTGTACTATTCTGCTTTATTTTTAAGATTTAAATTTAAAAAAAAGTTTATTCTCTGACCACAGGAAAAGGGCTCTCTGCATGGATGGGCAGAGGTCACACCTGGGCCCAAATCTGGGCATCAAGCAGAGCCATGATCCCTAAGAAGGTTCTAGAAGAGAACCTTGTCTCTTCCTCGTTCTAGTAACTGCAAGTGTCCTTGGCTTCAGGCTCTGCTGCTCCCAAATAGCCTTCATCCCCAGGTCTTTTTCTTATAAGAACCCTTATCATTAAATTTAAGGACACCCCTAAATCCAGGGCAATTTAATTTTGAGGTCCTTTAATGATAGCTGCAAAAACCTTTTTCCCAAATTCGAATCACATTCCTAGGTCCCGGGGGTCAGGACTGACCACACCACCATCCCTCCCAGTGTGTGACTTCTGGGAGACTTTGTCTGGCGGCTTTGGTGGTTTGGCAGTCTGAGGCGTGCATGGATGACCCTCTGGGTCTCCAGGCTTTGCTTGATTTCAGAGGAATGGCAAGATAGGTTCCTCCAATTCTAAGACCCCATATGGCAAGGAAGCCTGAGCATTGCCATGGTGATTCCAAACACTGAAATTTTGACCTTATTTTGTTTCCCTACTTACCAGAACCTCAGAACCTGGGGCAACACAACCAGGTGGGCTGATTCTGGGGTGTGCCCACCTCAGGGTGAGGACTCTGTTCGGCCCTGCTTGAGGAAATGTATCTGTGACTTCTTGCATCCATCCCCCTCAAATGACCTCTGCCGTTGGCTTAGCAACTGGCTTACACTCCCAACGTAATCAGAGGCCTTTGGAGTAAGGAGGATTGGAGAACTAGAGGGAGGCAGAGGCGCTCTCGAAGTTACCAGAGCCTCCACCATTCATTTAGAAGAGAGTCTGAAAGTACCATACTCCAGGAGAAGGGAAGGGCTGTCGGAGAGGCTTGTCATGGTTGACATGGCTCTTCCAAGCCTCTGTCTAGTTCTGGAGGCTGGCAGAAGGAGCAGGCAGCAGGGGAGAGCCATTTCTCCAGGAAGCTGAATAATTTTGGAGAAGCCCCAACTTTGGTGGCCCTTCCTGGGGCTCTCCTGTGGGGAAGCAGGTGATCATGAAGCCTCAGGCAAGTTCATCAGTTTGTCAGCCTGGACAGGATTTTGGCTAAGGGTCCTGATGGCAATTTCCTTCTCTGTGAAATAAAAACCGGGCTGACATGCTCTTGTTAGTACATCCATCATCGCCTTCGGGACTCAGCCTTGTGCCTCCAGGAGCATGCTGGGGCCTTGTGTAACACACTGTGCCCTGAGCACAGGTGACTTCACAGTTGTGGCACTGAGCCCCTGAGATCCTACCAGTTAGAAGAGTGTGGAAGAAACAGCAGAGACAACCTTTGTCCCTGTAACTTACAGGGCCTACGGTACCTTCCCAGTCAATAATACTGTAATGCCCCCAACCCTATAAGACCCTGATGGTCTAAATACTAGAAGCCAGGTCCAGGAAAGCAAAGTTAAGGTAGAAGGTTAATGTCCTGTTAGATCTACAGTGTTGATGCCTCCGGTTGAGAAAGACCACTACCTCAATCCAAAGCCAAATTTGAAGCAAGCTTTAATTAAATACTGGCCAGGTGGATGGGCTCTGACCAGGTTTATCTCTGGTTCCCTGAAAAATGACCCAAAGTCACAGTTTGCCATGGCTTAAGTATTTCCCATCAGGTCTAATCATGGGCAAGTGTACAAACCTGACATACCTCCAGCCTACATCCAATCAGGGGCAAGCACACATCCTGATATATTTCCTGCCTGTGAACCTCCCGCCCACGTGTGATCAAGCACATCCAGTGCAGATGGGTCACACAAACTTGTTTAGGGAGTGAAAACATGGGGCTTGTTGTCTCCATAAACAATAGCTCCAGCATTTCAGGAACTACATGTCCTTGAGCAAGAGGCTTGCAGATCAGAGACATTTTTGTTTCATGGATCTCTAAGGCATAGTAATTGAAACTTAAAATGTAACTTTGACTCTCACAATAGAAAGAACTTGTGTGTGTGTGTGTGTGTGTGTGTGTGTGTGTGTGTGTGTGTGTGTACGCACACGTGCACACAAAGATGTCAGTGCTAAATATGCTCCTCTATCACTCTCACCTTACTTTTTGAAACAGAGTCTCTCACTGAACCTGGAGCTTGTTGATTCTGCTGGCCTGCAAGCTCCAGGAGCCTCCTGTCTCTGGCTCCCCAGGGTTCAGATCAAAGGTGCAGGCTGTGGCTTTTCTGCAGGTGCTGGGGATCCGAACCCACATCCTCCTATTGGCACAGTAAGTACTTTACCAACTGAGCCATCTCACCAGCCCCACATGAATTTTCTACAGACTAAGAATCCCGCGTACATTGTTCCCACAGCCTACAGATGCTCCCTCTCTGGACAAGCAGCTGAGAAGGGTGCCATTTCCCCCAAATCTTTCTTCCTCCCTACACTAAGCCTCCATGTGCGGTTTTCTTTGCCTGTTTCTGCTCTTTGGGCCCACAAGTCTGCCCTCTGCTGGTCAAGGGACACTCAAGCAGGAAGGGGTTCTGTGACCCAGTAATCAACTTCTTTCCCTGGCACAAGGTCCTTATCTCCTAACTCAGAGATTTTATCTGGGAGTTGGAGCTGTTGAATGGACAGTATAAGATTCCCTGCCTCGGTGGGTCATAGATAACATCTTTCCACACCACGGACCCCAACAAATTACAAAATAAAGCCAGCGTTATCTAAAGCAGCTAAAAGTCCTCTGAAATATCATCATATAAATTAATCTAAAAGAGAGAAAATTAATGTCTGGAAAGGCACTTATGAAAAGAGCACACCCAAGTCTGGGTCCCGGCTCCTCTGTTCTCTTACTCATGGTCTTAACTTCTCCAAGCCCAGCTTGCTTAAATGTAAAAATGAGGCCATTCATAATTACATCAGAATTGTTGAAAAGATTAAACGAGATCGTTAATCAAGTAGCATAACCCCTGGCACATAGCAAACGCTATTTATAAGGCACTTCAAGACCTTTCTTTCTGAGAGCTGGGGATGTAGCTCAGTTGTAGAGTGTCTGCTTTAGCAAGCACAAGGATCTGAGTTCGATTCCCAGTACCACACACACACATTCACACACACACACATTCACACACACACACACACACACACACACATTCACACACACACACACATTCACACACACACACATTCACACACACACACACACACACACACACACACACACACACTTCCTAAATGTCAGAGGGAGACACAGTAGGAGATACTGGTTGGGGAAATGGGTACAGAAGCTCCTGAGGTATGCCAGCTTCATAACCGCAGCCCAGGAGTGTTAAACTAAGGGTGTGTGTGTATGGAGGGTGATGGCTAACTTTGATTGTCAACTTGATGGGGTCTAGGATCTCCATGGAGACAAATCTCTGGGCATTTCTGTGAGGGATTAAAGTTAACGGAGGTGGGAAAACTCATCGTAAATGTGGGAATTGCCATTCAATAGGCTTCAGCCCTGGACTGAATGAAAAGGAGAAATGGGAGGTGGGATGATGGCTTACCAGTTTAAAGTACTTAGGGCTCCTCTAGAGGGCCGTGATTTGTTCCTAACACCCACACAGGCAGCTCATAACCATCAGTAACAAAGAGACAGGGTTTCTCTGTGTATCCCTGGCTGTCCTGGAACTTTGTGGACCAGGCTGACCTTGAACTCACAGAGACCCACCTGCCTCTGCCTTCCGAGTGTTGGGATTAAGGTGTGCGCCACCATGCCCAGCTCAGCAAATCTTTTCTTAAAGTGAGAAAACAAGCCGAACACCAGCATTCCTCTCTCTCTGCTTCCTGACTGCCGATGCCGTGTGACCAGCCGCCTCACACTCCCGCCACCATGCTTTTCCCCACCATGACAGACTGTGCCCTCAAACTGCGAGCCAAAACAGCCCCTTCATTAAATGTCTTCTGTCAGGTTGTGTCACAGCCACGAGAAAGTAACTGATGCAGGGAGTGGACTTCCTCCTGGGACACATGCGTGGGTGCCACAGTGGAGAGTGTTGCTGATGCTGGGTCCAGTCGGGAAAGCGGGGATGCTGAGCATCCCCAGGCAGACAGCTGACGCAGGACTCAAGGTCAGCCGTGCTGGGGCTAAAACCCCGCTCCTCCTGAGGAAAGACATCTTCATCTTCATCTTCATCTTCATCTTTGTTGTTTGTTTGTTTTTCGAGACAGGGTTTCTCTGTGTAATATTGGTGCCTGTCCTGGATCTCGCTCTGTAGACCAGGCTGGCCTCACAGAGATCCGCCTGGCTCTGCCTCCCGAGTGCTGGGATTAAAGGTGTGCGCCACCGCCGCCTGGCAGACATCATCATCTTTAACAGGGAGGGACCAACGCCAACCCACGCTGGGAGCACTCGGGGGCAGGTGAACACTGAACAAAAGTGACAGTCCTGAGTTCTAGAACATGTCAGGAAGAGCAGAGGTGGACACAGCACTACATCAGCCCCCCTGCCTCCTGTATCCTTTTAAAACCCTGCTTGTAGCACGAATCCTAATTAGTCTTAATAAAAATCAGATATTGGAGTAAAAGCTGAAAGATCAGAGAAGCAGAGCAGCAGCCACTGGAGACTTCTTACCTCTATGAATCCTCAGACTGAAAAGGACCAAGCACCTCTCTCCACCCCACTTCCTCTCTCTGCCCAGCCATACCACTTCCTGTTTCCTCCTCCCAAGTGCTAGGATCAAAGGTGTGTACCACTACTGCCTGGCTCTGTTTCTCTTTAGACTTGATCAATCTTGTGTAGCCCAGGCTGGCCTTGAACTCACAGAGACCAGTCTACCTCTGCCTCCCAAGTGCTGGAATTAAAGGTGTGTGCCACCACTGCCTGGCCTCTATTGCTAACTAGTCTCTCTCTCTCTCTCTCTCTCTCTCTCTCTCTCTCTCTCTCTCTCTCTCTCTCTCTCTCTCTCTCTCTCTGTGTGTGTGTTGCATGCAAATGTAGGTGCAGTCCTCCGTACATGCACATGTGGAAATCAATATCAGGCGTCTCTATCTCCATCATTCTCCACATTATTTTTGAGACATTAAACCTAGAGCTTGCTGCCTTGGCTAGGCTGGCTTGCAAAGCATGAGAAATGCACCTGTTTCTGCTTTTTCTCAGCACGGCGGTTATAAGCACAGGCCACCACACCTAACTTCCATGTGGTCCTCATTCGTGGGTGGCAAGCACAACCTACTAAGCAGCTCCCTATGTTTATTTTGTTTTATTTATTTATTTTATGTGTTTGGCTGTTTTGTCTGCATGTACATCTGTGCATCACTTGCATGCCTGGTACCCATGGGGGCCAAAAGAAGATGAGGGGTGCCCTGGGAATGCAGCTGCAGACAGTTGTGAGTTGCGGTGGTTGTGCTGGGAATTGAACTTGGGTCCTCTGGAAGAGCAGCCGGTGGTCTTAACCCCTGAGTCATCTTCCCAGCCCCATCAGTCCCTATATTTAATTGTAATAAAATATACAGGACATCAAATTGGCCATCTTAACACCTTTTGTTTGTTTTGTTGTTGTTGTTTTGGAGGCAGGTTCTTACTTTGTAGCCAGGCTGGCCTTACACACACAGTCCTCTTGCCTGGGATCATGGGTATGCCACCGATAGCCATTGCTGGCATCAATAAACATGTAGTTCAGCAGCATTAAGTACGACCAGCATCAGGATACTTCATTTAGCATATCTAGTCTCTAGACCAATTAAACAGCTTTCTCCCTCCTTTCAAGGACCCCCCCAAAATTTTTGTAAAATAAAATATGTAAAATCAAGATACAAGCTAATCAGCCAACATAAAAAGTGGAAGTTTTTCTTTCAAGGTTAGGTCTTTCTGACCTAACTTCCCAAATGACACAGGTCCCCATTCAACCGGCAACAAAGTTGCCTTGACTGCCTCTAGTTGGGATTCCCACTGGGTAGGGAAGGAAGATGGTCACTGCTGTGGTCCAAATGTTTGTTGTCTTAGTCAGGGTTTCTATTGCTGTGAAGAGACACCATGAACATGGCAACTTTTAGAAAGGAAAGCGTTTAATTGAGGTGGTTCACTTAAGCTTTCAGAGGTTTAGTTCATTATTATCATAGCGAGGAGCATGGCCTGGAGAGGAAGCTGAAGAGTTCTTACCACTTGACTCAGAGGCAACAGGAAGTGGTCTGAGACACTGGGCAGTATCTTTAGCATACATGAGACCTCAAAGCCTCCCTTGACAGTGACACCCTTCCTCTAACAAGACCACACCTACTCCAACAAGGCCACACCTCCTAGTAGTGCCACTCCCTTTGGGGATCATTTTCTTTCAAACTATCAGATCTATGCTTACCCTAGTCAAATGCTGAAATCTATCCCAGGGTGATGGACTTAGGAACTGAGGCTTTTGGATGGTAATTGGGTCATGAAGGTGAACTCCTCCTGAATGGAATTAGTGTTCCTCTAGAGAAGGTACCAGAGAGAAAGGCTCCTTACCCCCTCCCCAAGTAAGGAACACAGAGAACCAACAGCGAGTGAGGAAGAAGGCCCACAGACATGCAATCTGCACACCTATGTTCCCAGCACTCTGGACATTGAACAAGAAGATGGCTACAACCTTGAGGCCAACCTGGACTACCTGGGGAATTCCAGACCAGCCTGGGCTAGAGTGGGAGCCCATGTCTTAAAATAACAAAACCAGGGGAAGAAAAGGCTTAGCAGTTAAGAGCTCTTTTGTTTGTTTGTTTGTTTGTTTGGTTGGTTGGTTGGTTGTTTGGTTGGTTGGTTGGTTTTGGTTTTTGAGACAGGGTTTCCCTGTGTAGCTCTGGCTGTCCTAGAACTCTGTAGACCAGGCTGGCCTTGAACTCACAGAGATCCGCCTGACTCTGCCTCCAGAGTGCTGGGATTAAAGACATGCACCAGCACTGCCCATCAAGAGCTCTTTTTGCCTTACGGAGGACCCCAGTTTGGTTTCCAGCTCCCACAAAGCAGCTCATGATAGTCTGGAACTGCAATTCCAGAGGATCCATTGGCCTCTGCTGGTCTCCATGAGCACTACACATATGTGATGCCAACATACTCTTAGACAAACGCTCATAACATGTAAAATAAATCTTTCAAAACAAAACAACAACAATTTAAAAAATGTGTTTCCCCAATCTCCTCAGCCCAGAACACCACCACCTAACCTTACAGGCTGTTTGGTAACCAAAGATGCTCAACAGGAACAGGGTAAGTTTCTGAACCTTGCCAGATGCTAGATTTGGTAACAAAACGGTTATTTTGTTAATTCTATTTATTTTTCTTTGGGGGGGTTGTTTGTTTGTTTGTGGGTTTTTTGTTGTTTTTTGAGACAGGGTTTCTCTGTGTAGCTTTGCACCTTTCCTGGATCTCACTCTGTAGCCCAGGCTGGCCTTGATTTCACAGAGATCCACCTGGCTCTGCCTCCCGGGTGCTGGGATTAAAGGCATGCGCCACCACCACCTGGCTTCTTTTGGTTTTTTTGAGACAGAGTCTCTACATAGTCCTGGCTGTCTTGGAACTCACTATGTAGACCAGGCTGGCCTCACAGAGATCCACCTGCCTCTCCCTCCCAAGGGCTGGGATTAAAGGTGTGCACCACCACCCCAGCTTGTATGAAAAAAAAATTGTAAAATAATAATAAAAGAAAAATGTGCATTTTATTTCATGTTCACTATACTTCAATAAAGCAGTAAAAGAAAAAAAAAGGAAAGTAAGCAAATTTGTGAGAGTCTTAAATTGCAGGAGGAGGAGGGGAGGCATAAAACGAGAATAAGTGGATTTTAGGATCTAATATGCTTAATTGGGGTCCCAAAAGTCAAAAAAGAACCACTTTCAAACGCCCATACTAGAAGCCCAAGGGGATGAAATTGCATTGCCAAAGTTCTAGAGAACCAAACAACAGCCACCGTAGATTTCTCTGCCTTTCAATATTCTTTACCGATAGAAAAAGATTTTTCAGATAAGCAAAATGTGAGAGAGTTCTACAAGAGCAACCCTCGCCCAGAGAATTCCACAGGGAATTTTGAGGCTGGGGGCCAATGACCCTAGAAATTCAACACGGGAGCAAGAGCAAAGACGTTCAGGGAGCATTCAGAAAATAAGCAAAAAAGAAAAATCCTCTCACTGAAATCAAAGATTCCAGAAGGAAAGTCAGGGAGCTTCGTGCTGAAGGACACATGAATCAGATCGCCAGTGGCAGTTACTATTGCTTGCCAGCTTGACAGGAGACAAGCGTCTTAACAAGTCACCTAGGGAGCCTATCCTAGATGTGGGCGGGACCGTCCGCAGCTGAGGTCTGGGACCTGAGAGGAGCCAGCAAGCAGTGTCCTCCATGGCTTCTGCTTCAAGTTCCTGCCTCGACTTCCCTCGTGATGGACTGTGACCTGGAAGTGTGAGCCAAACAAACCCTTTCCTCCAATAGTTGCTTCTGTTCAAAGTGTTTATCACGGCAACAGGGGGAAACTGTAACCTTAGGAAAAACAGAAGCGAGAGAATGGTAACAAGCCCCTGGTGGTCCCAAGGGGAGAAGGCCGGTGACATTGTTAATATTGCCTGGAGTTCAGATGGGTCTGACATTCAGGATGTCACAGGTGGTCTAACTGAAATGATAGGCCAGTTCCTGATTGCCCAGAATTAAAGTGTGGATGCAAAGGATGCAAAACTAAAAGCCATATCCACCTGAAGTTCAAACACGTAGCTTGAGTTCTTGGTTGTTCCCTCCCGAGTCGGCCTCCTGCCAAGGCTTCCTGAGGTTGCAAACAGCCACACTACCAACTGGCTCAAACTGGAACGCAGGAGTGGGGCGCTCTTCTTATGTCCTCATTACCAGACTCACTGCCAGCAGCTGATGGGATGCCAGTCTGTGTTCTGTTGCTCTAATCAAACTCCGGGACCAGGTGACGTACAAGGAACCGAGGTTTGTGTAGCTTACAGTCTGAGAGGCTAAGCATCCACAGGGCAGAGTGTTGGCCCTGGTGAGGGTCTTCTAAGGATGTCACATCATGGTAGACGGGCTCACAGCAGAAGTCATGAGCTGAGACAAGAGGCCTGAGACTAGAGAGGGAGGGGCCAGGTTCAGAACTCACTGATGCCCCACAAGAGCTGTGACCTTTCTGGGAGCAGTACTGCCAGGTGACCTGTCCCCTCCCATATTGTCCCACTGTGGACCAAGCTTCTAACACACACACTCTTGGGGAGTAAATAACACGAAACCATAGAAGCGGATGGCCTGTGTCTGACCATTTCCATGGCTCATGTGTCCATCTAAGGCCACCATCATCCCTCCCCAAGACACTTCAATATACTCACTGCACAAGGTGCTTCCATTCTTGGTCCTTCTTCTCTGTGTGTCCAACCTATGACACATCGGCTGCATGCATCACAGAAGGCTATGAACGTGGCCCAATACATTTGTAAGTGACGACGACATGTCACAACATCAAGAGGTTGGATACCCCCACTCTAAAACTTTAGGTGGGGGAGTGGATAGAACTCACAGTCATCACACAACTTAAAACCCATCAATGGCTCCCCATTGCAGTCAGAACAAAATTTCAGTTCCTAATCAGTGCACTTAAGCCCCACTTATGACAGTTAACTTTCCTGCTGCTTCCGGTCTTCTTCAGCTGCATGTGCCCCTCCTCATCAGCTGCATGTGTCCCTGCTCATCAGCTGCATATGTCCCTGCTCATCAGCTGCATGTGCCCCTGCTCATCAGCTGCATGTGTCCCTGTTAATCAGCTGCATGTGTCCCTGCTCATCAGCTGCATGTGCCCCTGCTCATCAGCTGCATGTGCCCCTCCTCATCAGCTGCATGTGGTCTTCTTTATCAGCTGCATGTGCCCCTGTTCATCAGCTGCATGTGTCCCTGCTCATCAGCTGCATGTGCCCCTGCTCATCAGCTGCATGTGCCCCTGCTCATCAGCTGCATGTGCCCCTGCTCATCAGCTGCATGTGCCCCTGCTCATCAGCTGCATGTGCCCCTCCTCATCAGCTGCATGTGTCCCTGCTCATCAGCTGCATGTGCCCCTGCTCATCAGCTGCATGTGCCCATGCTCATCAGCTGCATGTGCCCATGCTCATCAGCTGCATATGTCCCTGCTCATCAGCTGCATGTGCCCCTGCTCATCAGCTGCATGTGGTCTTCTTTATCAGCTGCATGTGCCCATGCTCATCAGCTGCATGTGGCCTTCTTTATCAGCTGCATGTGCCCCTGCTCATCAGCTGCATGTGGTCTTCTTTATCAGCTGCATGTGCCCCTCCTCATCAGCTGCATGTGGTCTTCTTTATCAGCTGCATGTGCCCATGCTCATCAGCTGCATGTGGTCTTCTTTATCAGCTGCATGTGCCCCTGCTCATCAGCTGCATGTGTCCCTCCTCATCAGCTGCATGTGTCCCTCCTCATCAGCTGCATGTGCCCCTGCTCATCAGCTGCATGTGTCCTGGCTCTCCACCTGGCCCCAAAGCTCACCAAACCCCCACCTCCTCAGAGCCTCTGCCCAGGCAGGTTCTTCTATGGTGATATTTGTGCTGAAATGTGATTTTATTTGTATGTTAATAAATAAAGTTGCCATTAAGCAGAAGTCTGGCAGTGGTAACACATGCCCTTAATCCGATCACATGGCAGGCAGAGTCTCTTGTGTGTTCAAGGACACAGCCAAGCATGGTGACACACGCCTTTAATCCCAGTACCAACCATAGAGACCTTGAGGTCTGTATAGAGAGGCAGTGATGAGGAAGTCATGTGGTTGGGTTTAGAGCCAATGAGGAGACAGAAAAGAAAGGCAATAAAAAGACAGGACACAGGAAGAAGGTCTCTCTCTCAGAGGGGAAGTGACAGCATCCAGTGGTAAGCTAAAGGGAGTCGTGGCTCTTGCTCTGATCTTTTAGGCTGTGTTTCTTTTTTTCTTTTCTTTTCTTTTTTTTTTTTTTTTGAGACAGGGTTTCTCTGTGTAGATTTGGAGCCTATTCTGAAACTCACTCTGTAGCCCAGGCTGGCCTCGAACTCACAGAGATCCACCTGTCTCTGCCTCCCAAGTGCTGAGATTAAAGGTGTGCGCTGCTGCCGCCGCCGCCCCCGCCGCCCCCGCCGCCTCCCCCGCCGCCTCCCCCGCCGCCGCCCCCCACCCTCCCCACCCCCCCGCCGCCGCCCCCGCTGCCGCCGCTGCCGCCACCGCCGCTGCCGCCACCACCACCCGGCAGACTCTGTGTTTCTTATTTACTAAGACCGTTTAGAATTTCATCTACATTCTTTCTTCAGGTCTTGCAAAGTTGCAATTGAAAATTCCCTCTTCAGACAGCTTCTCCCTGACCTGAGATGATCTGCCTCACCTCATCCCGTAGTCTTTTGCATAGAGCCCTTACTACCACAAATCACCTTGCGTATTAACTGACTTGTTTGTCTGTATGTACACACACACACACACACACACACACACACATAGTAACACTCACAGGCACAGAAACCTCTGTGCGTTGCTGAAACCCTCTGTGAGTTGCTGAAACTCCGATGTTCATTCTGTACTTCAAACTTAAAGATAAGTGGGGCAGACACTGTCGGAGAACTCTGGGTTTAAAAAAGAAGTGTACATAAAAGTGTTGTCAGGTCATCGTCAGTCCAGCAGAAGTCAGCTAGTATGAACTTCAACTTGCCAAGATTCTGTAGCTACTCCTGACAGCCTGGGATGGGTGAGAGGGAGACGACAGGGACAGAATGAATGTGTGGGTACAGATGTGGTGGACAGGACCAGAGGTGAAGGTGCTGGATCACTGACTGTCCAAAAAGGCACATTGGAAAGGGGCTCACCTGGGTCTTCCCAAGGGAGCTGACAGGCTGGGATAGATCAACAGGTAGAGACAGGTGTAGTTGGAATTTTCTTGGGGCCATCAACCAGCTCCCAAATAAAGTTCCAGCTACAAGTGGCACCCAATGGGACCAGAGCCCAACCATGAGACTATGAGACTCAGCTCAACTGACTGAACTAGCCAGGCAGTCATAATTAATGATAAGTCTCCGTGTCATGATTTGGAGGCTGGCAGTCCAAGAAAGCCTGTGGCAGACTGGGGCTGGTGAGATGACTCAGTGGGTAAAGGCATCTGCCCCTGTGTCTAAGGACCCAAGTTCAGTCCTTGGGACCCACGTGGCAGAAGGAGATTCCCTGAACACACCAGAGGAATGATAGTGCAGGTAACATACTGAGCCCCAAGGGCAGAGGCTCTGAACTAGAGATCTGGAGTGTGTGTACTTCCTGGGATGGCAAAGGACAAAGCCGGTCACTCTGGAAGTGTCTAGCATATCCCTGCCTTGATTCCATGTCTCCATAGCCACTGAAGCTGCCACTGAGGGTAAGCTCTCAACCAGTGTGGCTCAGCCTCTCTGTGTGGCTGGCAGAGACAGGTGCAACTCTTCCTCTGGGTGACCCCGCTGCAATTATCACTGTGGCTAAAGATGTCAGTGACAAGTCACTGAATGCTCAGAGAGCGGATAACATCAAGAAAATTTAATTCTTGAGTGCCTGCAAATTCCCTCTTCTCTGCTGTAGCTAAGGCTTTTCCCCTATCTCTCGGTTAACAGGGTTATCAGTGCTGTGTGGGGCAGGAAGAATGGGCCGTGAATGGCAAGCGCGCACTAAATCCCAGCCCAGACTCGATGACAGAGGAATAATAAAAAGATTATAGGTAATTCCTCCTCCTGAGTTATAGACAGAGAAGAAGGATTTAGTCCAGTTACAGAAAGGGCAGGCCAGGCAGGCTGCTTGTCTCTCCTCTCGGGACTGTTACTAAAGAGAGTGGGGAAGGACAAGAGAGCCTCTGGTGGAGGGCTGCAAATGAATCACACAACGCCTGTCTGTCGGTCAGCCTCCTGCTGTGTGTGACATACACCCAAGGCCACAAGCACAGAGGGGGAAGGGTATTTTGGCTGAGTTCTGGAAGTTTCCATCCATGACTAATTGGCCTTGATATTTTGGGGCCTGTCACATATCATGGCAGAAGAATGAGTCAGAAAAAGCCCACTGACCTCACAGAAGAGGAGACTGGGGTTCCTGTCTTAGGGTTTCTATTACTACAATAAAACACCACGATCAAGAGCAAGCTAGGAAGGAAAGGGCTTCCTTGGCTTACCCTTCCACATTGTAGTCCATCACTGAAGGAAGTCAGGACAGGAACTCAAGCAGGGCAGGGACCTGGAGGCAGGAGCTGATGCAGAGCACATGGAGGGTGCTGCTTACTGGCTTGCTCAACCTGCTTTCTTACAGACGCCAGGACCACCAGCCCAGGGATGGCACCACCTACCATGGGCTGGGCCCTCCCCCATCAATTACTAATTGAGAAAACGCCTTATGACCACATCTTATAGAAGCATTTTCTTAATTGAGGTTCCTCCTTTCAGGTGAGTCTAACGTGTCAAATTGACATAAGAGTGGTCAGCACAGTCCAGTAATCCCTCTTGAGGGCATACCAAGACCTGTGCCTACTGCCCACCAGGCTCTGCCTCTGAATGTTCCCAGTGATTCCCAATTACAACACAGTGGGAACAAGCCTGTAACACATGAACTCTTGGGGACACTTTGTAATCCAAACTGTAGTACCCCACTGAATTTGAATTTCAGATAAACAATTATTCAGAATATACCCCATGTGATATCAATACTTGACAGGCGCTACACCGGTGTGTGTGTGTGTATGTGTGTGTGTGTCCATGCGTGCCTTCAAACGACAACTTATAGGACTCTCTCTTCACCTTGTGGGTTCTGAGGATCGAACTCAGATCACCAGACTTGGCAGCAAGCTCCTTCACTCAATGAGCCATATTGCTGAGTGTCCACATAGAGTGGCTAAGTGAGAGCCACACATTTTAGGGTCAGTGTCCTGTGAATGTGTGACCCTGGAGATGAGTGTCCTTAGCTTGACTATTTGAAAATGGGAGCCCAGGTATGGTGGTCACAATGGAGTCCCAGCATGAGGGAGGTTAGTGTGGGAGGGTCATCCTCTGCTACGTAACAAATTCAAGTCCAGCCTGGTTTCTATGAGCCCCTGTCAAAAAAAAACAAAAAAAAAAACAAAAAAAACAAAAAAAAAAAACACCTAGAACACAAAAATAAAAACAAATAATAAAAATGAAAGCATTTAACAACCATTCCATGTGCATGTTCTACAGATGAACTCAGAATAGCTTTATGTGTGCTTAAAACAGACACATGTATCCATAGTTACAAAAACAAGGTGCCGGAGGGCTGGCTCAGTGGTTAAGAGCACTGGCTACTCTCGAAGAGGACCCAGGTTGATTCCCAGCATCCACATGACGGCTCACAACCCTCTATAATAACTCCAGTTCTGGGGGATCTGACACCGTCCTCTGACATCCTCAAGCACAAAGCATGGAACTGGTACACATACATTCATGTACGGGGGGAAAAAACCTCACACACATAAAATAAACCTTTAAAAATACATCATGTATGTATTTATACTTACAAAAATGTATTACATAAGTATACTGGATTTTGCTTGCTCCTAAATTATAGGTTGCTTTAGAAAGTACAAGGCCCTGAATGACAGTGGCTTTTTGGAAGTTACTTTGGCTCCAGTAGTGTGTTGGATGTGTGTTTTTTAACTTATAAATTTGTACAGCCCTCGGTTTCCATTATTTTTCCCATAGAACACCAGGGTTTTTGGAGGGGAGAAAGGAGAACAGCTGACCCTGGAATAAATACATTCCCTGCGCCTGTGGTGTATGGCAGTTAGTTCTCCATTTATCACAGCCACCTTCCAAGGAACCACAATACAAAATATTGTGGGCCCCAGAGAGGAGAGGCCCAGAGCATCCCTGAGTCATTATTTATTTTGTTTGAGTGGTGATAAAAACCAGGTCATTCTCAATCATAGAAACACAGACCTGGGCGTAGTGAAACATATGTTAGGTTCCATTTATGTAACTCCTAGAAGCTGTGTTTTCCAAAGCAGGGGAGGGAGGTAAAGAATTCCTTTGCCCAAGTGAGCTCCACAGCCCAGTTAACATCTACAAAAGCAGGAAAAAGGAAACATCTCAACATTGTAGTTTTTACCCCAGCCTCTGTATGAAATTCTCAAAGACCAGAAAAATGTCAGCAGGTGGTTTAGCCCTAATCACAGCTCTGCAAAGGAAGAAAAAAGAAAAGAAAAGACTATAAAAACTGCAGGAAGAGCTGATGGATCATGGCTGTAGATGCCTCCTAAGCCTTTTTTTTCTTTCTTTGGGCTATTAATTTACAACCTGGGCCGACAGCCTACTGTAGGCTGACTCTGTACACCTAGACGTCTCCAGCCAGAAGATCCTAAGAGAAACGGGCAACTCGGAAGGGACGCTACACAGGCCCAGATGGTGCACATCTGGCCAAAAATTAGGAAGAGGAAGAAACCAATCTCTCCTATCTACAGACAGGTGCTAGGGTTTCCCAGGATACCAGCTTAGGAAGGGCAAACGGACGGCTGTGGAAAGGAACCACAAAGACCCTGAGAAAAGACAGGTCATGAGAACCAACAGGTGGGAGAGCCTAAGCCGTTGCCCACCACTTGATAACATCATTTCAAAGACATTTAAATTATTTAGATTATTGTAACCAAGACGTTTTTAATAATGCACCAAACAGCAGGCACCGGGTTGAAATCAATTAGACTCCACTGCTAAATTATACGGGAGAAATTTACAGCAGAGTGGCTCTGAGGTAGGAACCCCAGGTATATATGCATGCCAGACACAATTAAGAACCAAATGGATATTGCCTCATTTACACAGCAGAAAAAAAATGGTCAGGTGCTCCTAAATTTAGGGCAACGCATTAAAAAAAAAAAAGAAGAAGGAAAAAAAAGGCTACGGAGGCGACCTATTCTCTGAACAGGAAGGAAGGCTTCTGTGAACCAAGAATGGTGTAGGCAATCATTTTAGGTATCTTGAGCACACATAAGTCAGCAGGTGGGTCCATGAGCAGCTTCCATGGGGGTGAGCCAGGTGAGATGAATGCCTGGGCTCTGGGTGGCCTGGCAACAAACACCAAACCAAGGGAGGGAGCTCGAGGCATCCCTGGTTCGGAGCCACCCAGAGCCCGAGGATAACAGCCTCGTCCTGCCCACTGGCTCTGACAAGCAAGGTCCCCCACCGCCTCCTAGCTTCCGGCCTCGGCCGCACGGGGGCGTAGTGCGCAGGCGCGTTCCCGCGGGCTGCCATGCGGCTCCGGGCCGCCAGGGGCCGCTGTGGTGCGAGCGGGAGCCGCCCGGGGAGCGCCGCGCAGCGCCGAACCTTCTTGACTACGGCCTCGCCGGTTTGGCGGGGGTGAAAGGTTGCGAAGATGGCGACGGCCTTGAGCGAGGAGGAGCTGGACAATGAAGACTACTACTCGCTGCTGAACGTGCGCAGGGAGGTGAGGCCCGCGGCGCGGCGTCGGCGGGGCTGACGCCCGGCCCAGTGGTTCTGGAGGGTCGGACGGGCGGCTCTGGCCCCGCAGCCGCCCCGGGGCGGCCGCGGCCCGGTTCAGAGGCCGCGTGACCCCGCTGCCGTGTGCGCCCGCCAGCCGTCGAGCTGCCCGCACCGTCGCGACCCTCGCGTCCCGGCGCAGGTGCAGCGTCTGCCCGGCTCTCCGCGGCCCTTGCGTGGCGTGCACCGTGTCCCGGCCGAGCCCGAGCCCACGCACTTGCCGGAGCCGGGACAAGGGCCCCGGGGAAGCCGCTACATTGGGGTTCGCAGGTCCTCGGCACCCGGCCCCGCGCTCCCCCTACACACACCTGCCTGAGACGAGGGCTTAGGGTCAGCGGCCTGAGCCAGCAGGCGGGCACACTGAGTCCTGGGACACCAAGGTCAAAGCCACCTGGGGGCCTCCCTGGAACTCGGTCGAACCCTTACATCTCCGGGGCCGCTGGAGTTGGATCTGCCTCAGACACTAGCGTTTCGTGCCCCCCTTCGTCCCCGAGCCACCGCCCAGAAACTAGAAAGCGGGACCTCCCCAGCTTCGACTCAAGGGGCCGAGGGCGAGCAAGAAGTGCTAGGCCGGAGGCGCCACGGCGCTCAGACTGGGACTTCAGCGCCCAGGTCAAGTGTGTTCACGCTGTCACCTCGACAATAAAAAGTGACCCGAGAGGCCCGCAGTGTCTGACACATGTACACGTCTCGTAGGCTCTCCTTCGCAATGGCTGGTGGGCAGTTGAGATATGTCGGAGAAGGGTTTCCGAAAAGGCTTCCAAGGTCAGGTCATAGGGTCCGTTAGAAATGTCTAGGCTGCTGGGTCCAGCCCTGCCAGACAATCCTGTCTTTCAAATTTTCAGAGTTCGGTAGAGATCAAAGTAACCGAACAGGACTGTCCTCAGCAAAGCTGGTCTGTGCTAACAACCAGTGTCTTTTGTGCGCTGCCACCTGCTGAAAGAACTCGAAATGAGGTTGGTGCCTCATCAAATTGTCATAGCTGTCCTCATAACAATCCATTTTATTCATTTATTTACTTTTTTGGGGGGAGGGGGACAGGGTTTCTCTGTAGCCCTGGCTGTCCTGGAACTTGATCTAGACCGGGCTGGCCTTGAACTCACAGGGATCCACCTGCCTCTGCCTCCCGAGTGCTGGGACCAAAGGTGTGTGTGGCAACAATTCATTATGTCTGTTGGAGGGAACAGACAGACGTCATTCATCCCTGGGCATTCCAACTCCAGAAATTCAGTTCTTGAAACTGTGCTGCTGCCTCAGTTTACCAGTTCACATACTGCAAAGCTCTTTGTTCTGATACAATGCTCTTGGACACCCTGAGTATGCATTTCTCAGCTCTATCAACCACTGCTTACTATAGAAACACTCCATGAAATGTCTCCGGGACTTTCAGGTTGAACTGCAGCGAGGCACCTGGATTTATAGCTGAACAGCCCTCAGACTCTGAACAAATTGTTCCTTTAACTCTTAGTCACTTAGCAGTTGTGTGAAGCTATAAATTTTACCCTGGGTTGTTAGGTTTTGTTTTTACAGGGCCTCACTGTGTAGCCCTGGCTGGCCTAGAGCTCACTGTGTAGAGCAGGCTGCCCTTAAATTCACAGAGATCACCTGCCTCTGCCCAGGTGCTAGGACTAAAGGCTCCAGAGCCATGATGCAAGGCCATATCCAGGTTCTTGAGGAAGCAAACTGGTAAAAGAAGCTAGTTTTTCTGGAATCCAGTTGTTGTTTTTTGTTTGTTTTAAACCCCTCACACTCCTAACTGGACTGAGCGGTTAGTAGTTGAACAGCCGTTTACCTGTGTGCCAGATCTACTGAACCTAGGTAGCTGTAGGTGTTCAGAAGGACATTTGAACCCCCTGGGATTTTAGGCCCTTCATTGCTATTAGACTGGGACAGGAGCCAAATAAACACTTCTTTAAAGGAATGCTTTACCTCTGCCGGTGAGGGCGGCACTCCCTTCGTTTATAGATGAAGTCCTCCCCAAGCAAGCCTGCCTGGTGCTGTTTTTGTCAACAGTGTTGAGTGCCTGACTGTGGCTGGGGCTTCTACTGGAAAGAAGGCTTTAAAGATGAGGACACTGGTGTTTACTACAAGTTTTTGTTTGTTTTTTCAAACTCTAAGTTAAAATAACATGCTTTAGCTGGAGAACAAAACAGAAGGAATATTAATTCTGTGTGTGTTGTGTGTGTGTGTGTGTGTGTGTGTGTGTTAGAAGAGTGTCTAAGCGGCTGCTCTGTCTTCTGTCAGTTCTGACCCTAGTTAAGTGTACCGTAGGAGGGCATTCCTCTTCCCACCAGCACTTGGAAGCACCTTCAAAGGGCATCATAGAATGCTCAGTGTTCCATCCAGTTCAGCCTTTCCTTAGAAGTCGCAAGTAGAGGCATCTCTGCAGAAGAGGACGTTCTGTCGGCGCTTAGAAGCACCGCGCTGGGGTGGAGTTCAGTTGGTAGAGTTTGGCTAACTGCGTGGACCTGTGCTCTATGCCAGGTACTTCGTTCACTGCACAGGCGGCATGGTGGTACTTGGGAGTAGAAGCAGAAAGTTTGGATGCTCAAAGTCATCCTCAGTTACACAGTAAGTTTGAGGCCAGCCTGGGCTACATGAGACCATGTCTCAAAAAAAGTGAAGTAAAAATTAGATGAATAAGAGAATTAAACAACTAAAATAATGAAGAAATGCCAAAAAATCTCCTAAGAATTTCCCTTCTCAGGTTTTAAGCTGTATACTGTATCTCTGAATTTCTGTTCCAGGAGGTAGCTGCCTAGCCAGGACCACCAGATCCTGCTATAAACAAAACCCATGGCCCCAGTGAGGCCCCTTTCTTTAGTGTCGAGTGGTGCCCTTATCGGTGGTGATTTACCAGTCACTAAGCTCGCCAAAACCAGGTTGGCTTTGTGGTTTTGTGTTGTTAGATGCATGATCGGGACTAAAATTGAACTCGTCTGCTGTCTGGGACGATTTTTTCAAACTCTTTGGAGAATGGATTCCTTGACAGCAAATTAGCTTTGATTTATTGATCCTTAAGCTTTTTGTGGAAATTTTTTTTTAGATTTGTGTGGGTGTTATGCATGAGTGTATGTATGTTCAGCACTTGCACTCCTGTGGATAGTTGAGCTACCGTGAGGTGCTGGGAACTGAACCTGGTCTTGTGCAGGAACAGTAAATGCACTTAACCATTGAGCTATTTCTGTGGCTGATTTTTATAGAATTCTTAACTGATATGGTTTAAATCTAGTTTTTTTCCTAAATAGTGTAGTCTGATTCTTTCCTTATCACTGTCTTATTATACTTTAAAGAATTTCATTTTAGCCAAGCAGTAAGATTATATCATGAGTTCAAATCCAGCCAGGGCTACATACATAACAAGACCCTGTCTAAAACAAACCCTCACTGGTCTTAATCACTGTAGATCAGCCAACCTCTTTTTCAAGGCTGTCTGGAGGTTTTAGTCGGGGAGGGGGATTGTTTTGGGTTGTTTTGTTTTGTTTGTAACATTTATTTATTGTCTATGTGTGCTTTGGTGTTTGTGTGAAGGTCAGAGGACAACTTGCTGGAGTTGGTTCTCTCCTTCTGTCATATGGGTTTCTCCTCTTCATGAGGTAAGTAAAGAGTCTGGGGTTCACTCTTGAGTGTCTCATGTACATTATGTTCAAAGTGTAACATTCATAGTAGGGATTGTGAGTAAGTACTTATATTGGGCATGTTGGGTCAGGCTGGCTGTCCACAACCAGAATTCTTTCTGTCAGCCTGTAAGCCAAGAGGCTGAGGACCAGGAATGACAGCCCATTCTGCCTGCCGCCACCGCTCACCTGCAAGTGCTTAGCCTTGGAGATAACAGTGCTGTACCTGAGCCTTTGAAGCCAGAGGAACCTGGGAAGTGTGGCTTTTGGAGTGGCTACCCTGTGTTCCCCTGCTGTTTTTGTTGGGAGTTCTGTTGCTCTGCTTAACCTTTCTGCCATTTTATTTTTATTTTTAATTACATGTATTGGTTATTGTATGTATACATGTGTGTTGTGGAGTACATGTGGAGGTCTGAGGACAACGTCTGTGTGTCAGTTCTGTCTTCATCAGGTGAGAACACAGGTCCTTAGACTTGACATCAAGTTCCTTTACCTGCTGAGCTATCTTACATGCCACTCTTGGGGGTTTTTTGTTTTGGGTTTTTTAGTTTTTTGAGACAGAGTTTCCCTGTGTAGTTTTGGTACCTGTCCTGGATCTTGCTCTGTAGACCAGGCTGGCCTCCAACTCACAGAGATCAGCCTGGCTCTGCCTCCTGAATGTTGGGATTAAAGACATGCGCCACCACTGCCTGGCTACGCCCCCCCCCTTTTTTTTTTTTTTTTTTTTTTTTTTTTTGTCACAAAGATGTAGCTTAACAGGCTGGGCATAGTGGCACATGCCTTTAACTCCAGCACTCCAGAGGCAGAAACAGACTAGCCTGTCCTACATAGGACAGCCAAGGCTACAGAGTGAGACCCTGTCTCAAATAAATAGAGTAGCTAACAGATGATAATAACATGTATTAAACACTTTCTGTAAACTAGCAATGTGTGGTGCACATTGTTGTGTGGGTAGTTTGTGAAGGTGCTTAACATAAATAGATATCCAGTTAGTATTTCTCACCTTTTGATGGGGTGAGGGTCTGCTAATTGTGAAGACATACACATGGCATGGTGAAGCACACCTCTGATCTCAGCATTTGGAGGTCAGGAGTTCAAGGTCCATGTTGTCTCTATAGTGAGGTTGAGGAGACTCTGGGCCACATGAGACCTTGTTTCAAAAGACCAAAAAAAAAAAAAAAAAAAAAAAGTGTGCACACAGACAGCCTTAGTGTGCCTTATGCTGAGTGCCATCTGCTGTACCACCAAAAATCAGTGCTGGGGACGTGGCTCGGTGGTAGAGGGAGCACCCGCCCTGTGTGCACCTGGACTGGGCTCTATCTCCAGTGCCACAGCAAGAGAGAGGTTGTGCCTGAGTGTATACCAGGCATTAGGTTCCGAGTGCCCAGAGCTTTCTGTACTGTTCAAAATGCTGAGTTTATTCTTCTTAAACAGCATTGCTGTCCTCCTGAATGGTGATTCCTGCAGAGTTGACTTGGGGTGGGTGGTTCTGCTGGAAGTTGAGCATGAGCACAAAATGTACCACAGAGGGCAAACTAGAAATTGGAGTCTGAGATAGAAATAGAGAGGGACCCAAAGATGCTCTGAAGAGATGGGCAAGATGAGAGGAAGTGAGGAGCATGGGGGTGGCTAGGAGAGGCTGTGCCTGTGGAGTTGGGAGAGAATCATGGAGGATGCTTGGCCAGGTTCAATGTCATCTTGGTGTAATTAGCCAACAATACAAAGTTAAATTTACTTGGTTAAATGAACCATATGCCAGTTAACACCTTCCTGCTTTGAGCACTTCGGTAATAGGTTCTTGAAATGTTTTACTCTGGTTTTGTATTATGCAGCTAAACACTTTCCTTTTCTCTCAGAGAGATAGATAGATAGATAGATAAATAGATAGATAGATAGATAGGAGTGTGTGTGTGTGTGTGTGTGTGTGTGTGTGTGTTGTAAATTTGCTAATAAAACAATAGAAAATAAGATATGGACCTGTGGGCAGCATGCCTTGCTTAGCTGTGGAGTTTGGTGTTTACTCCGGTTAAGTGTCTGTTTTAACTTGACTTATTTCATTTATACCTCTTCTGTTTAAATAAGGATTTAAAACAACAAACAGATTAATAAATTGTACCTGTTTTGAAGAGGAGCAGGCGCACATTGCTAAAGGAGGCGGCCACTGGGAATGTTGCTGCTGTAAGGGCCATACTGATTCCGCTCTGAAAGGAGCAGCCACCTTAAGGCTCTTGAACTGTGGGGACTACTCCTGTGCGTCGGGAGTGTACAGTGTGTCCTCCCCGGGAGTAGAAACCAGAGAATTCGCCAAAGGAAATGCCAGGCTAAAACAGATGAACTGCTGGGAGCGTGCCTGGGTGGCGGGGTGGAGCAGGAGTGAACCGGGCAGGTAAATTCCTGGGGGAAATAGGATCTGAACCATCAGTTTTGCTGGAACCCAGGAGTTCCATGGAGATCTGCAGCATGTCTCAAAAGACTGTGCCTGTTTGTAGCGGTGTCTCAAGGCACCAGAGTAACATGGAGTTATGACCAGGAGGAATAATGAAACCCAAGTTGGGTCACAGTTGTCCTTGGAATGGCCTAAGGTGGTTTCTGCCCCTTAGTCCATTTGCTCTGAGCAGAAGTCCGCTGGAGGACAGGATTCCCCTCTGTCCGTGAACTTTAAAGATCACATGTGTCCTGCCTTTAAAAACAATTTTTTTAATATCTTTTTTTTTTTAAAGATTTATTTATTATGTATACAGTGTTCCGCCTGCAGGCCATAAGAGGGCACCAGATCTCATTACAGATGGTTGGGAGCCACCATGTAGTGCTGGGAATTGAACTCAGGACCTCTGGAAGAACAGCCAGTGCTCTTAACAGCTGAGCCATCTCTCCAGCCCTAAAAACAATTTTTTTAAGCCAACTTTTTCCAGTTCTGGGCATTGAACCCAGTGTGTCTCTACCACTGAACTACCCCTAAGCCTTGTCCTCTTTTTAGTTTAGATAGAGTCGTAGCAAGCTGTCCAACTGTGCTTAATCCTCCTGCCTCAGCTTCCAAAGTAGCTGGGACTTCAGGCTTGTGTTACTGGGCCCAGAGAATTTTATTTTTTATTTAGAATTTTGTCGTTACTGATGACCTGGTCATGCTTTGAGAGTTTGTGTTGCCGTCTTGAGGATGTTGTGTCTCAGGAGTTCAGTGGGTTCCTCTAACTGTTAAGCAGGACCCAGAGCCACACAGTTTATTTGTCAGGCAGAGGTTTGTATGGCTGGTCAGTCTGTTTAGCTACCTTGGTCATTTTCTCCTTCAGGGTTTGACTATTTCTCTCCCTAGCTCTTAGGTTTCCTGATTCAAGTCTTGAAATGGCTGGAGGAGGCAGACTTCCAAAGACATGTGACATGTGGTTATGTCCACTAGACCCCTGGCCTTGGCCATGAGCTCAGACACAGAAAAGGGTGTCTGATGGTGTAGCCCAGCACTTGGCAGGTTGAATTCCTCTGTGCACTTGTTGGTGATGTCTTGAAGTGGCCACAGATTGAGCCTCAAAGGGTGTGCGGGCAAACTGGCTTTAATGAAGACGGTCTGCGGCGTGGGGTCAAGTAAGGCATCCTCAGCTGGGGAGATGACGTGCTCTGTCTAAAGCTCTTTCTTTCTTCATCCTTAAGGTCAGGCAGTTTTACAGTCTGCAAGGCAAAGAAGTGTAGTGCCTATCCTATACTTCCTGTGGAGATGGGCATATGGCTCTTCATAAGCCAGTCTGCCTGCCTTGTAGAGTTGGGTGTGGTGTCACACCTCAGAATCCCAGCACAGGGGAGTCAGAGTCAGCCTGGGCTGTGCAGAGAGGTGGCTAGGTGTGATAGTGTATACCTGTGATCCCAATACTTGAGTCAGATTGAGGATTGCTGTGAGGGTAAGGCCAGATGGCATGCGTGTGTGTGTGTGTGTGTGTGTGTGTGTGTGTGTGTGTGTGTGTGTGTGTGTGTGTGCAAAAAGAGGAAAGAATGCACACCTTTAATCCCAGCAAGTCCCCACTACTGAGCCATCTCACTGGCCTCTGGAATTTTAAAAAGTGTTTTATAAGCCATGTTTTATGTGACATTTTACCTCTTTCACTGCAAGGAAACCGTGGTCAGTGACTGCATCTGTCTGTCACCACGGTGCACGCAGTAGGATACAGTCCAGAAGACGGCACTAGCCGTCTGAGCTTGTCAGAATATGCTTTGATGTTTGGGTGCTGATGCAGTTGCCATAGTGCATTTCCCCGACACATCCCTGTTGTTGAACGGTGCAGGACCGATCATAACAAATGTTTGCTAAAGACTGAGCAGATGGACAGATGTCCAGATGAACTGCATGCCCACTTCCTCCCCCTCTGCCCGCTGTGCCCAGCATTCTGTCTTGCCATCCGTCCCCAGCAGCACTTGCTTCCTAGTGGCTTGCGTCCTCTGGCCTTTTTCCTGGAGGTGCACCTCAGCCTCTCGAGGACCTGATGTGAGTTCAAGTCATCTTGTGTCCCATTTAGATCTCTTCCTTCCCTCTGACCACCCTAACTTCTGTGCCCTCACATTAGCAGTTCTCTCCTGGGCCCAGTTAAGTCCGTGGGGGGGGGTCTTTTTTTTTTTCTTTTAAGATGTTTTTTTTTTTTTTTTAAATATGTGGGGTTGGATCCTCCTAGAACTGGAGTCACAAGTGTTTGTGAGCTGCCAGGTGTGGGTGCTGCGACCTGCCCCGGTCCTCTGTAAGAGCAGTACATGCAAGCTTTTAACTGCTGAACCAGCTCTTCGGCCCTTGTTCATGGGTCTTAAAAGTGAGAACACATCTAGTTTGTTGTCTGCTGAGGGTAGGGACTGTGTGTGTTTCTTTTGTCTTGGGTGGTACCTAGAACCTAGCTGACATCAGTCATCCCCAGCAGTGTGCATCCATTGGCCCCTGCTTGGAATTTTGTTTTCTTTTGCATGCGGATGTGGATGTGTTGTTGCCTGTGGTTGGTGTTGGTCCTTAAGCTCTGAGCTTGCTGAGCCGGGTGTTTAGATAGCCACTGTGCCCTGGGAGTCCTGTCTCTGTCTCCTGAGGGCTAGGATTTCAAGCAGAGTGCCACACCCTCCTACAGGCTTATGTAGTGTGAGAATCTGAGCTCTGGTTCTCACACATGTGCAGCAAGGCCTGCATCCACTACGCCATCTCTAGTTCTTGAGATATGAGTTGCAGGTTCGGCCTTCTCAGCTTTCCTGATGCTTCGACCCTTTAGTACAGTTCCTCAGGTTGTGTTGACCCCCAGCCATAAATGCTGCTTCATAACTGTAATGTTGCTACAGTTATGAATCATACTGTAAATATCTGGTATGTAACCCCTATGAAAGGGCCAAGACCCACAGGTTGAGAACCCTGTTCTAGGGAACTGGCTGCCAGAAGGAATTTCTTCATCTTTGTTGTGGTAAATCTGTGCGTTCACATATAGCACTTGTCTGAAGTCAGAGGGAAGGGCTGGCTCACACACAGTGATGCTCCGGCCCCAGGACAGCATCCTGCTGCAGGCCTGTGAAGGGTGCCTGGAGGAGGAGACACTGCTCTTCCCTACTGCGTTTGGCCTTTCCATCTGGCAGATATTGATTGTCTCCCTCCCTGGTTCTTTATTGCGGTGAGAAAGGTGCCCGCTTGTCCTCTTTGCACCAGTACCAGTAATGATGTCCGTAAAAAAACAAGTTGGCGCCATGTGGGGGCTTTTGCCCACTTTTTCTTGTCGGCACAGCTGCATTCCGCAGTGCACAGAGGCTAGTCCCTTGCGTCCATCTTTTCCTACTTGACAGGCCCTTCACAGACCCCAGGCAGCAGGTCTGGGCTGTCTGGCTGTACGTAGGATGTTCCCTGTTGCCAGGTCAGGATGTTACTGGTTGTGGATAAGTCCCTCCCCTGAGAACCAGTCAGGGGAGTAGAATCTCACCGGGGCAGAAAGAGGGAGCTCTCTGAGTTCTAGCCAGGGCTAGTGGAAGGAAGGGAGGGAGGGAGGGAAGAAGGAAGGAAAAGAGAAGAGGAGGCTGTGTTGAGGTGGCACATGGTGTCGGCATGTGGTGAGGTTGTGTATGAGAAGGGTCTGTGTAAAGGGTCAGGCTGTAGAGTATGTTTTACAGAAGGAGTAGAGAATGTGCCGGGTCCAGCTGCAGGTTTCTTCCCAGTCCTGACAACAGTCCGGATCTGCTCGTGATGGTCAGATGTGGCCTCTTTCTTGATGTCGCAGCTCCTGTCTGGCATGGTGTTCATTAGCTCCAAGTCAGCTGCTTCTTCCCGTTAGGATTGTTTTCCAGTGTACAGGCTTTTACTAGCTGGTGTGTGTGGGGGTGTGTTTGGTTTTAGTTTTTTACTTTTTGCTCTTTCCCCATCAGAGTCCTGTGGAGCATACAGGCAGTGATGTGTCTTCAGTTGTGGGGATTAGGTAAACTGTGCCTATTTAGTAGGGATACTGGTGTTTGATTTTGCTCTTTTTGGGGGGGGCACCATCCAGCTCCTAAATTAATCACACACATAGGCTTATTCTTAATTATAAATTGTCAGGGACAAGGACAGAATCTCTAGTTAGTGGAAAAATACAGACCCCCATTAAGATGGGGAACTAGATCAGCTTATAGTCAGGTTGCCTAGCAACAGGACACTGAGTAAGAGCCCTTGACCCTCTCACCCTGTAAACATCCTATACAAACATCCTGTTAGCTTGCCCTACCTTATGCAGATGACAGCTTCTTGCTCCCCCTACCCTGTGGAGCTATATAAACCTTTGTGGAAGAGAAATAAAGTGCACCACGATCAGAATCCAGACTTGGTGTCTTTCCTTTGTATCTCCTGTCCCTACATTCCCTCCTTAGAGTGGTCGAGAACCATTGAAGCCCTGCAGGCGGGACAATAAATGTCCAGCCTTAGCTTGGCTTATTTCTTATCAGATTTCCTTAACCTAAATTATCCTGTCTATCTTTTGCCTCTGGGCTTTTCCTTTTCTATTCCTGCATACCTTTCTTTGTTTCTTACTCCGAGGCTTGCTGGGTAGCTGGGTTGCTTATTCCTGGAGTCATCTTCCTCTCCTTCTTTCTCTCCTCCAAGATTTCTCCTAAAGTGTTGTATGATTGAAGGGTGACTGACCATGCTCAGCATGCTCTGTTCAGTCTTGGCAGTATTGAATCAAGAGCATAAGTATGGCCATCATAAGCACCTTGCACCAGATATTTTTGGCTCTTTGTTTGTCTGGCACTTATAGAACACACTTCCTGGTACCTGTTTGCTGTATGGAGACCATGTCACTAGTTCTAGGCCGTCATGAGTAGAGTGACATGTTACATACAGCATCAGATGTTCAAGTATCTCAAAGAAAGAGAGAGAGAGAGAGAGAGAGAGAGAGAGAGAGAGAGAGAGAGAGAGAGAGAAAGAAAGAAAGAAGGAAAGCAGTAAAGATGGAAAACCATCTCGGTGCTGCTGAGATGGCCCAGTGAGAAAAGCTCTTGGTACCAAGCCTGACAACCTAAGTTTGATCCCCCCCCCCCCCCCCCCCCCCGCCGCCACACACACACACACACACACATTGTGAGAAGAGAGAACGAACTCCAAACAGTGGCTCTTGGCTCATGGACGTGCTCGGTGGCATGTGATCCTGCATGCACAGATACAGAAGAGGAGAAGCCATTGACGTTTGAGGCCAGCCTGGACTATACAGTGTGACTCTGTCTCAAAGTGTTGTTTTGTGTTGAAAGGGCATGTGCTGCATCTGTATTTGCTTGTGTTAATGGCTGATGTCCTCTGACCCTTACTATGGTATCTTTCTGTGTCATGATTTCCTCTTTCAGGTTTCCTTCTTCATCAGTGAAAACACAAGTGGTTTCTGTGGGTTGGTTTTGTGTATCCTGTTACTGTACTAAATTTGTGTTCTAGTTGTAACGGGTTGTGTGTCTGTTTAATTGGGGGAATAGTCCATGTGTAGGGACATGTCATCCCAAAGTCAGGTGAGCTTTCTTTCTAATTGAGTGTCTGTATTCCTGTATTTTGCCTGGCTAGCACCTCCAATCCTTTGACCTGAAGACGTCCATGCCTTGGTCCAGATCGTAGAGGTGTGGTGTGTGTATTTGGTGTCCTGTGTATGTCCCTCTCACAGGCACATGTGGAGGTCAGAGGATAACCCTTCAGACATCAAGTGCTGTGTCTCAGCTTATACAGCAAGCACCTTCACCACGGAGCCACCTCTGGGTTCTGTCCTTTCTCATTTAGTGTCTTTGTGCTGGATGCTGAGGAGAGCCTCAGCCCACCCAGCTTTCTCTGGAGAAGGCTCTGGCATGGAGTACCACCTTACAGAATGTTCAAGTGTTCTTTCCTTTGAGTTTTTAAAAATGTTGAGAAGGCCGGGCGGTGGTGGCGCACGCCTTTAATCCCAGCACTCGGGAGGCAGAGGCAGGCGGATCTTTGTGAGTTCGAGGCCAGCCTGGTCTACCAAGTGAGTTCCAGGAAAGGCGCAAAGCTACACAAAGAAACCCTGTCTCGAAAAAAACAAAAACAAAAACAAAAAAAAAAAAAAAAAAAAAATGTTGAGAAGAAATTGTATGGAAGAGTTAACCTGTGACGTCAGGACTCTTCTTTGTTGTGTGGTTTTTGTTCATTTGTTTGAGGGATGCTGTTTGGTCTTTTGAGATAGGGTTTCACTTTGTAGCCCAGGCTGTCCCAAAATTCATAGAAGGCCTCCTGCCTGGCTGTTAAGAGGCCTTGGTTTCTAGCCAGTGATGGTAGCACATGCCTTTAATCCCAGCACTCAGAAGGCAGAGACAGGAAGGTCTCTGTGAGTTCAAGACCAGCCTGGTCTACAGCTTGATCCAGGAAACCCTGTCTCGAGAAACCAAAAAGGGGGAGGGGGGGGGCGATTTTGATTCTGGTTCTAGCTCCTTTCTAATATCTAGTTGTGAGCCTGTTCCAATTTTCAGTTTGTGATATCATTTAAAAAAATTTTTTTTCTTTATTTAGTTTTTGTGTTAGTCTATTTTCTGCTGCTGTAGGTTGGAGACTTTATAAAGAACAAAAAGTTGCTATAGCTCGATGTTTGGGAGGATGGAAAGGCATAACATTTGCTTTCTCTCGTCTCTGGTAAAGGCCTCATGGCGAATGGCATTGAAACATGTGGAGCATGTGAGGGTGATGGCAGGAAGCTAGAGCAGCCAGATCCTCATCTTTTCCAAGGCATGCCACAGCGACCTCACGACCTCCAAAGGCTAGTCTCTTAACATCAGATCTGGGGACCAAGCTTCTAACACATCAGCCTTTGGAGACACACTTACACCTTAGCCAAACCATGGCGTTAAATGGTAAACTCAGATACTGATTGAACATGGTTTGCTGTTTGATTTCTCTGTGTAGCCCTGGCTGTCCTGGATCTCGCTCTGTAGACCAGGCTGGCCTAGAACTCAGAGATCCACCTGCCTCTGCCTCCCAAATACTGGGATTAAAGGCGTGCTCCACCACTTCCTGGCCTGTAATTTCATGCTGTGTGACAGGAATGATTCTTTGTGTAGTGTCCAGCTCTGAAGGTCTGTGGAGAGCCTGGACAGCGAGCTCAGCAGTTAAGAATGCTTGCTGCTCTCTAGAAGTCCGGGTTCAGTTCCCAGCTCCCATTGTGGCAACTCACTGCCCACCCGTAGCTCTCTGCTGGCCTCTGGGTGCTGTACACCTCTGTCTCTGTCTCTCTGTCTCTCTCTCTCATTCACACACACACACACACACACACACACACACACACACTATAGAAATCTTATAAAAAGATCTATTGAGATTTAATTTGTGGCCCAGCATTCTCTTCGGATGACTGACTGGGCAATAAAACTTTTAGATTTTAAACTTGGGACATGTGGGTTTTATTGTAGAAGTTTTGAGATAAATGTGTAGTTGAAGTGTCCTTTTTAATGAGATCTCATTACCTTCTGAATAGTGTCAGAAGCTGAATGGTAGTGGGAAAGGTTATCATTTATGAAATATCGAACCAGTGACCTTAGCTATTCAGTTGTGATGAAAGGCCCAATCTAACCTTTATTGAATGTGATATTTATTAAAAATGAAACTTCTCATTTCCATCATTTAATCAATAGTACTCTAAGCCGTTTGTTAATATGATTAAAGGTGGCATTGCAGACTAGATTTCTGCCCCGCCCCCACCACCCAGACCCTTGGCTTAATTTTAGTAACTAGGAAGTGTCTTCTAACTTAGATCACTCAAACTCATTTAATCCTGTACTAGTAACTTTTATAAGACACAAAAAAGAACAATGAAAGTTTTCAGGAAGAAGGCCAGACCTAGTTCCACACACCTAGAATCCCAGCACTGAGGGAGCTAACATAAGACAATGCATATGAGGGTCATATTGAGGCCAGCCTCGGATGCACAGGAAGACCCTGATGTCATCTGCCTCGCAAGCCTGACAACCTGAGTTTGATCTCTAGAATGCATGTCAGGATTACCCTCTGACCCCTCCATGTGCACTGTGATACCCCCATACCATACATAGAAACACACTGTACACAATAATACCATTTTTTTCCCCAAATAAATACAGGGCCCACAGTGATGCTCGATAGAAGTAAAAAAATTTATAGGAAGAAGCTAATGTGTAACTGCTACTTAGGAAACAACAGCTCCTTTTAAATCAAAGCATCGAGCTATCTGAAGGGTGTATGTTTTATTTTCTATTGTCGACTGTTGTAAATGCCAGGGTTTCATGCAGGTGATGTTTAGTGCAGCAAGAAATGTGTTGCCTGACATTGTCAGCAGGGAAAAAGCCTGAGGCAGGAAGAAGCGAGAGAAGGCTCGGCAATGGGACCACTGAGGTCTAAGCACAGTTGGTGGGTGTGGTGCAGGTCCACTTTGCCAGTGAGTGCCCCCTCTGACCACCCCAGTGCTGGCAGAGGGAACTGGAAATGGAGCTGGCGTGTGCCCACCAGAGCTAAGGGACAGTCTTGTCCAGGTTTCACAGGGAGGAGATGGGTTCTGAAGAGCAACGCTTTGTAAGTTTGTGTTGTGTGTCGGGCACTGTGGAAGCCCCTGTGCAGCGTCTCACTGCAGTGTCACACCAAACCTGGGAGGAAAAGCTAATGATCAGAAAGCTCCCTGCCCAGGATCCCAGGGCTTGGAAGCGGCATCTCCTGGGTCCAGACACAGGCCACTGGACTCCTAAGCCTGCCATCTCAGCCACTGGAATGGAAGGTCAGCATAGCGCCGCCCAGTAAATTAGAGATAACCAGCCTGAGACAGAGGAGAGGCAGCAGTCGGCTCAGACCTGCTGGCTAGCACATTCTCAAGGCTGCCCCAGGGAGAAGGTAGAGACGGGGACAGCAGGGCAGACGTCTGCCTGTTTCTTGGGGTCAGGCGGGTGTTCAGTCTTGAGATCCCTGACCCTCTGATGGAGCAGCTGGGGACCTTGGGCAGCTCCTGGTTCCGAGTGGCAGTGGTACAGCCGAGTCTGTCCAGCAGACAGCTGGCTCTGTGGCTAGCCTAGAGGACAAGCTGCGGGCTCCAGCCTTGCTGCTGCTCTTCCGAGTAACAGCTGCATCCGGCTTGGGGGAGGTCAGCCCTGGGCCGGCCAGCCCTGTGCCCACTGCACACCTTCCCAGCACCTTGTCTCCTGGGAGTGCCTCAGGATCTGGTTTTCAGCACCTGTCTGGTGGTGCTGATGGGAAATGGGTAAAGTCATACTAGAGATTATTACTAACACACAAATCAGTTTCACATCTTTGTGGGTAGGAGGAAAAAAGAAAAAAGGGAAGGCTTAGTTCTGGAATGGAAAGTTTTTGATAGCTCATAGAGAAATGTCATGTGACTTTATTACTACCCCTGAGCTCACTGTGTCCTGTGACTTCTTCTTGAAGACCTGCATCCCAATACCTGACGCTAGAGCATGGTCATCCTTGGTGACCCATTTCCACCTAGATGGCTGATCTCTCGGGTCCTTCTTGCATATTGTCGGTGACCCCACAGGATGGTTCCCTTGTCGAATGGGGGAGAGGTACTCCTTCAGTATCACCTTTGATAGACCACATTGGTCTTAGATGCCGATTCTAGGTCTTCCCAGAGACAGACCAACAACCAGCTAAGCCAGACAGTGTTCCCAGAGCCCTGGAGGACCCTGAAGGGGCTTTTGGTGGCTGTTAGCCAAGGATAAAGTGTTTATGCTGGCCCTGTTCCTGCAGCCCAAGCCCGTGTCTCCACAGGTCTGTCAGGAAGGACCTTCTGTATACAGCATTTCCTCTATAACCTCCTGGTTGCTCCAAGCTAATAGAGCATTTTCCACATTCACATTTAGAGGCCAGGTTAGGAGTGTGTTACTTTTACAGCCTTGTCTTTGGCTTTCAAGAATTAGTCTTTGTTAAGCCCTCTCTGTCAAAGATGGATTCTGTGGACATCACCTGTGCCTGTGGCACCCAGCTCTCCTGCCTCCTGCTTGCTGTTTGCTGGGGGTGACTTCATTGACTTGGGTTCAGGGGTAAGTGGGGGTCTGGTGTTTGAGCATGGTGAGCCAGGGTGAAGACAGCCATTCGAATTCCCTCAGATAGCAGTGTCCAGCAAACCCAGTTGCTATCGATGTACATAATTGATCACTTTATTAACTGTGGAAACGAAGCCTTATTGGAGAATAAAGCATAACTTGATTATGTCCTGTGCAGAGGGCAGATACAGTGGAATATGGCTGGCGGGTCCCCATTTCGAGGCTGATTGTGATAATGATAGTGTTTAAGTACCATTGATTGTCTTCTAATTGGATTTCTCTCTCTGTAGGCCTCTTCTGAAGAGCTGAAGGCTGCCTACCGGAGGCTGTGCATGCTTTACCATCCGGACAAGCACAGGGACCCCGAGCTCAAATCACAAGCAGAGCGGCTGTTTAACCTTGTTCACCAGGCTTATGAAGGTCGGTGGGGGCCTTGGCTTCGTGTGCGCAGACATTCGATTTGTAAGCGACTTGATTTGTAGAAGTAGAGAGATGGAGTCCTTAGAGGTATATAAAAGAGGTGCTTGGTTTGGTGCTTTGTACTGACAGAGCCCTCTGAAAGAGTCGTATTTTGCTTTGGAAATCAATATATGTCCAGTAAGAAGAAAATGAGAGTCCAAATGAAGAAATGGGCCAGGTCTGAACGGAGGGTTACTGAAGCTCCAGCTGGTCCCAGTGTCTTCTGGGGTGGGGGTGCAGTGGAGTAGGGCTGATACTTAGAAAGCCGCTTTCTTTGTTCCCTTTTTTGTGAGAGGCTACAAAGACTTTTTTTTAACCCTAGTGGTTTTATTGGTTCTGTATCAGTTGGTGAAAGAAAGGACTGACAGAAGCTGGTGTGAGCGTGGTGGGGAGTACAGTCTAGTCACTCAGGAGCTTAGGTTTATGGCTTACATGTAATAAATGAAAAAACATAGGATGTTTGTCTCTGGGAAGGTGAAAGGCTCTGGAAAGAGTGAAGGTGAGCTTCATGCTACCAAGTTGGACATTTTAAAGTGATTGGAATGGTAAAATGTTTTGTCATGATTTAAAAAATAAAAGCAAAAAAAAAAAAAGCAAAAAACGTTAAATCACTCTTAGATTTATAGATTAGGAAAAATCAGTTACTCATTCCAGATCCCTGTGACCTTCTCCTTAACGAGAGGCCAAAAGTTAGATGATGTGAAATAACAGGCGTCTTCGCTGCAGACAGAATAGCAGGTGGCGTATTTTACCTTGAGTTTTCCCAAGAAGTTATATTTTAATGACCAGTACAAAGTGGGCAGCAGCACATGATAGACAGGAGTCTGTGCTGTGTCACCCAGCGTGACTCACGGGCTGCATGGGTGCTGGTGGTCACCACAGCCCATTGTGTCCTGTGGTTGGACTGCCTCCCTGTCAAAGTGCTGCAGCAGCAGACCTGGCTGCACTCTGTTCAGCAAGTGCTGGCTTCTCTTATTAAATCAGTTTTCTCAACAAGTTTGGCTCCGTGTTTTCCAGTGGTCAGCATTTCTTTCTTCTCCATTAGATTTGAATATGGATAAGACTCATTTGCATCGCTTTTTAATTAGGCTTAAAAATATATGGGAACCTCAGAGGAGAAAGTATGCAAAGATCCCCAACAGAACTCAGAGTGGAGCAGGGGCAACTGTCAGTCTCGCTCACAGTCTATTTTGGGCCTTGGAATAATTCTCTCCCTTGTTGAGGAATCTTCTCATTAGGTGATGTGGCCAACAGTATTGTGAATGATACTCATGTATTTTTAAACAGATTCAAAGCTGGGTGTTGTAGCTCACACCTGTGATCCCAGGACTCGGGAGATAGAGGCAGGAGAATTGGGATGAGCCTGGGTCATATTAAAACAAAATTTGCAGAGGTCTTGGGGTTGGTTAGTAGTGCTCAAGTAAGTCAGAGTACACTACAGAGCAGAGCTTTAGAGAAGGCTGTTCTTGGCAGGGAGGCGTGGTTCTCTGCCCCTAGCATCCCCCCACATAGCAGATGGAAGCATTAGAACCAGAAGTTGATGGACACCCCCAGCTACATAGCAAACTCAAGGCCAGCCACGTCTACAAGAAAACTAAAACCTAAAGCCAAATAAAAACCACTGTCTTTTGGAGCTGCCAGAGCAGGCTGGACCCTGGAGAAGCCCAGGTTTTCCCGTCTGTGGCCTCTAAACGCCCTCCGGTGGAAGGAGAAAGCCTTAGGAAGATGCAGCGAAAGAAAGACAGTCTCCATGAAGACTGGCTAGGAAGGAAAGGCTGAGGAGGACGTACCTCATGGCCTTGACACTGGGTTGTCAGGACTGAAGGGGAGTTTGTGCTGAGTGAACATGTTTGATTTTTTTTTTCCTTGCAGTGCTTAGCGATCCCCAGACAAGGGCCATCTATGACATCTATGGGAAAAGAGGGCTGGAGATGGAAGGATGGGAGGTAAGAGAAACAGAGTCACGTGAGGACGCACACACACACCGTGGCTGGCCTCCTGGGGCCTGTGATGGACCTTGTAGCTGTAATGCACTGTGGCATCAGCACGTTCCGCTCCGCCCCTGCCTGGTAGCAGAAGCGTGGCAAGCCATTCACTTCTTTGTGCTTCCATGTTACCTGAAAAATGAAGTTGTGTAGAAAAATGAGCATGAAAATTAATTGTAAGACCCCAAATTGCTACACAATATGTAGGTGTTGTTACTTAATGTTATTGGAAGACCGATGTGCCAGTGCCGTGGGATCCCATCAGACATTACTGAGAGATGTGCAGCGGATCCAGTTTCCTGCCTTCATCCTGCAGAACTCCCCTGGAAGTTCTTGTGGTATTTGAACTCATGCTGTCTGTCCCTTCTGTCCCTGACATGAAGCCCATCAAAGGCTTGAGGTGTGGTGGGAAGAAAGCAGAACTGACCAGTGCCAGTGAGGGCTCGTGGACCACCTTCCACCTGTGTCCATGCTTTGATGGACACATCACAGTGAACTGTAGCCGCTGAGATTTGAAGCCTAGGAGGTCTTGTGTGAATATCCAGCAGTTGTCATCTGAAGCACCAGATTAGCAGCACTGGACCTGAGTCCCCCGTGAGGTGGCTGCCAGCTCTGAGGAAGCCCTGCCCTTTGAACTAGGCTGTGTTCACACTTGGTCCCATCCTCTCCACTCCATACTGTCATCGGGCCCTTGTCGCAGCAGGTTCTGCGTGTCCTGCCTGGCTCGCAGGGTGTCTGATTTAGGGCCTCTAGCTTACTGGAAATCTCAGTATTTCATTGTCACTTTGCATTGCTTACCCAGATGGAAAAACAAGGTCAGTTGTGTGTCCAGACTGTCCTCAGACTTTGTATACCACTTAGATTAGTCACCAGAGTTGAGCGCTGCAGTCAGGGCCACTGGCTAGGTGACCCGCATCACAGCCCTCCTGGAGTGGTGGGATCCTCTGGCAAAATATTACATGATTACCTCTCACCAAAACAGGAGATATCTCTCACTAGCATGAAGCAAAGCCAGGCTCAGCTGCAATTGTACAGGATGTAGCCAGTCACAAGTGGTGATTGGATAAACTTCATGTGCGTAGTTTTAGGAAATATTTTAAGGAAATAAAATTCTCAGTAAGTCTGCAGGTAAACGGCCAGGTATGATGGCTCACAGGAGTAATCCCAGCTCTTGGTAGGCAGAACCAGGAGTGGCATTAATTGGAGGCCAGCCTAGGATGTGTAGTGAGTTCCAAGCCAGCTTTGGCTCCATAGAGCAGCAGTTCTCAACCTGTAGGTCTTGATCCCTGTAACAAACTTCTAT